>NC_139574.1:32494334-32641834 GCF_946808225.1 Silurus aristotelis
ATTGACAAAAGTATTGGGACACCTGCCTTTTCCATCCATATATGGTTCTTCCCCAAACTGTTATTACAAAGTTGGAGGCACACAATCACATTTTCCCTTCAAATAAACTCAGAGACTCAAACCAAACCAGATCCATATCAGGTGTCCACAAACTTTTATAAAAGTAATTGTGTCGTTATTGTTATTGTGTAGAAAATTATTCACACAAAGTGGACGATTACAAACTATGATTTGTCTGAAAATGAAACATCAAACGGTCATTAAATTTGTCGTCTTAAGAGGATTCACTGAAGTGATGGCAATGAAAAACAATACGAAAGAATGAACACTTGTATTCATAATGAAACATTTATGTGGAATAAAAATGTAGTATAATAAAACATAAAAATACTAATTAACGGATGCTGAATAAATAAACTCTCTTATGCGACTCTGACCGGAGAATTCTCAATACCAGAAGTTCACTTGTCTTTTTAATTTAGCAGAAACACATTTGTTTTTTTTTTGTTTTTTTTTTTTACTGCAAATGTACATGCAAAAAAAAATTTAATACATGAAGTAAAGTGGTCAAACTTTAAGCACACTTTGAATCCCTGTGCATTCTGTCAATTTAGAACAGTGAGACAAAAAATACATTAAAAAAAAAGCCAACAAACTCTGGACTAACCAAGACACCAAATACACTAAATGTCCAAAAGTTTGTGGACAACTGACCGGAAGATTAATTTGTGTGTTTTGAAAATCCCACATAAAATCTCCATTCACTGTTACAATATAACCTCTAATCTTCTGGGAAGATGTTCCGCTAGACTTTGGAGTGTGCTTGTGGAGATTTGTGCTACAAACGTATTAGCAAATTCATGTATTGATGATGGAGGTCTGTGGTGCAGAAAGTGTTCCAATTCATCCCAAAGGTGTTCAATAGGGCTGATATTTGGGCCACTCACAATCTTTTACTCCAAACCATGTAAAACTGGATTTGTGTTCAGAACCATTGTCATAAGTAGAGTTTGGGGGAAAACCACATATGGCTGTAAAAGTCAGGTGTCCCAAAACCTTTGGCCATATAGCTTATTTCTAAACAGCTAAAAAAAATGTACGAAATGAGGTTGTAATGTAATATCAATGTATATGTAGTATAGAAGCAATTCTATTTTACTCCACACTAAAACAAAGAGCCAAACACAAACTCATGTCTGAAGTGTGATAATGCATTCTAATAATTGATTGTAAGAAATGGCTGCGCATGCCAACCACGCTTCAGCTGATCAGCTTCCAAACAGGATGACTGGACACAGGAACGCACACTTTAATAAAAATAGTAACTAAAAGAGGCCTTTGTTGCTAACTGCTGTACGGTGCACAAGGCTGGAGGAATCAAAGAGAGGAACGAGAGAAGCAAGACGGAGATAAGAATACAGAGACTGGGTCAGACGAGGAGATGAGGAACACTAGGAGAAAGGCATCCGCTTTGCAAGGACGCAATCTTTAATAAAATTCACATACTTTTTAAAGTTTCGATTTGGAAATAAAAACACTTTTTCCTCATTCTCCCATTAAATCAATGCACTGTATAAAATATAATTTAGAATTGATGTACTCAATTGGGACACCTGATTTCCAGACATATGTGGGTCTTTCCCGAACTATTACCACAAAACCGGAGGCACACATTTGAACGAGATGTCTTTTCCACAAAACCAGCACCATGGTTTACATGGGTTGGAGTGGAAGATCTTGAGTGGCCTGCTTTAGAGCTCTGACCTCAACCCTATTGAACCTTTGGGATGAACATTGAACGCTGGCTCACCTCACTTACATCAGTACATGACTTTGCTAACACCCTTGTAGGTGAATGAGCACAGAATTTACACAAGCACACTCCTTAAACTAATGGAGCATCTTTCCAGAAGAATGGCATGGCAGTTATTGCAACAGCATATTGCAGGGGTCACCAACTGGCGGACTCCGGTCCGAATCTGTACGGCAAGATGGGTCTAGCCCGCAAATACCTTTTCACATAACAGAATAAATATGCCAAACGCTATTTTCTAATAAAATCTAATTTATATCAGGCACACCAAGGTCAGCTCAGTAAGCCGTTTGGGTCGCTACTACAGTTACTATGCGCACTGTTGCTACGATCAGACATGCAGTTGTGCGTGCAATGAAGGCAGCAATGAGCGATGCGAGAACAGATGAAACTTTCAGTGAGGGAAAAACAATGGCAATCTCGAAAATAAGGAAAATTGATGCTGGAAACCGAGTTTTCGAGATGCTTCCACCTATAAGTTCAACTCAGTTCAGTCTAAATGACGATTTTATTTAATTTCATTTGAGGTTATTAAAATTTTTAGGGACGTAAAGGAACTGTACAAATGAACAGATCAAGTGTTTTTTTGCACTTTTGCATTTTTTTAACACTGGCACTTTATTTTTTGCCTGTTTGTGTCTCTGAATGATTTTGCTGATGATATTTTACCAATGCAACTTAAAGCATAGAGAGAAGAGAGCAATCTTAAACATCAGATACATTTAGTTAGATAGAGACAATAAGTGTAAAGTTAAAATGTGATATGAGATTTTTTTCTTTTTCTTTTTTACCAAGTGAGGAATGCGTTTGTTACTTATGATCTGTAATCACATTTCAGCAGAAACAAAAAAACACTTAAGCCTTTTCTTTTATTTATCTTTTATTTATTCATTTATAATTTTTCCAATACAAATGTTGTCTACACTCATTTCTCTAGTCTTGCAAAAAGCATCAATTCATGTTTTTAGGTATATAATCAGCTGGCAAGGATGATTCATTTAATGGACCTTAAGCAATTTTAGTTGAAGACCTCTGACATATACGATCCAAAATGGGGAATTCAAAAAGCACAAATTAAATTGTTGGATGGCAACAAACCTTTGCCATATAGTGTATGAATACAGCATTCCCACATAAATGGTGCGTCAGAACAACCAGGATAATTAAGCTGCCGTTAGAAAAAAAAATCTATTTCTTCTTTAATTTAACCAGCCACCTACCTTATGTCTATTTCTGATGTTATCACGCATGGAAAGCATGTACTGCCTACCATTTTGCAAGATTTGTTCTTGATTATGCAGAGACACAGATCATGAATTAGTTTTTTTGTCATCTTGAAAAATACAATTCAGCTGGAATGTGGCAATATTTAAAACATATACCAAGGTTTTATGTCATGTAAAAAAACTATGTGGATGAAATTTCAGTCCTTTCTTTCTTAGTGAGTGCCCTTTTTTTGTTAAATATTATGACCATAAGTCGTAGAGCGCAACTGGATTCCGGCCATATTTTGTTTCATTAGAACTGCTGCCCAGTATTAAGATTAAGTCTGTCGCTCTCTCTCATATGCAGACGACTCCTCAGGATGTGTGGAGTTAAACCATTTCTTTCTCTCTATTTCTGAATTGATTTTTCTGTGGAGAAAATCCGAAAAGTTCCGAACTGTTGCCAATCCGTCCAAATCTCCAAACCTCTTTATTATTCCTGCATTGAAACATGAGATGTTCATACATCATGTCATTCTCTTTTCCCTCCCAATTACATAGGCAGATTATGCTTATGTCAACTCTCTGCATAGGATGGTGAGTAGCTGATAAATGGTACCTCTATACCTGCATCCAGAAGGCTCATCCAGTCTGACAATAGCCTACCAGTTAAACACCACGTTCTACTCAGGCCTCTGCATTATCAAGGAACGACACTTGCTCTGCGCATGCCAAGCTATGAATAAGCTACGGTAAGCACTAAGCTAGTTCTAACCCTGAAGATATTTTAGAGTAAGGGTACTCTGTCTATCCCTTAAGTTTTTTTTCAGTCCACCCAGACACTCAAATAAATTTCATTTTGCCAGGCAAAGTAATAAAAATAAAATCTGCTGTACACTATGTACAAAAACAATGCTAATGCTAATTATTGTAATGGGAAAATTATTTAAAAAGTGCTGGTAGGCTATCAGTAGAGACAAAAAGATATTGTTGACTAAACTAGTTATAAGTGAACATGCATGCAGAGAATCTTCACAGGTCCACACCTTGCCTTACAGTGAACAACTAATCTGCTGGGGTTGTATATCAGTGCAGTGTCAATGTCGAAATGGAACCTACTCCATCTTGGCTAAAGAAAAATAAAAAGTAAAATAAAAGTTTTTCAAAATGTAAATTTAATTCATGACATGTTCAAGTATTGTTGTTAAAAGTGTCATTAATGTATTTTGTGATTTGTAAAGTGATTTGTGGATGGATGGGGAGGATTAAGCGTTTTATTTGCCGAGTACAGCGAGCCGAATCAGCGTGTGCTGTGGGTAGGCTTAGTGATGCTAGCGAGTTAATGGCTACAATTTGATTTGAGCAGGTGGTAAAGCTGGCGAAGCAGCTACGTTTATTTTGTTTCTTTCTTTATTTCTTCCAGAATTGTTTGAGTGTTGGCAAAAATAAACTCTCCAGTACTGCTGCGACCCTGTTGTAACGACTCGTCATTCCACAACACAACGCAGAGAACACGAGCACCCGTCAGAACTGAACGCGACCGGTTTCATTTGCATCTCCTGCTTTAACATAAACTCAATCCAATCCAATTCCATTCAATACAATTTTATTTGTATAGCACTTTTAACAATAGACTTTGTCCCAAAGCAGCTTTACAGAATAAATAGATTAAGAATATAATATTTAGTGTAATAAAGTAGCCAGACATAAAAAAGGAACCCATCCTCATCTTGCTGACACTGAATGTTCATTATTGCTCCATCATTGCTGAGGTCATAATCTGTTCATTGATGGGTGCTTGAATGCAAATCTGTTCATGGCAGTTGCAGAACTAAGACATTGTAGCAAACTGTTTGCATTAATTAAGGTCTAAATCCATCTTCATGCTAAAATAGTCAAATAAATAATTATTTATTTCACTAATTTTATAGTAATTTAAGATTGTATCTATATTTCACTCTGTTATTCTTATTAATTTACAGTATATTAATCTGTGTATGATTAGATATTTATTTATTTATTTTACAATTTTTATTTTTTCTTTGCTGTCAAATATGCCACATATAGCGCATACTCTGTATATCAAATGGTAAAGGTTTTTTACTTTTCATCTGTACATTACAGCACAGCAAAATTCTTTCTTCAAATATACCAGCTATGTTAGAAAACTGGGGTCAGAGCACAGGGTTAGCCATGATACAGCACCCCTGGAACACAGAGGGTTAAGGGCCTTGCAGCTTGGCAACACTGGGGCTTGTATCCCGCCATTCCAATCCGTAAGCCTTAACCACTGATCTACCACTTCCACGATATGAAAAGAAATGGAGCTTCCACTACCAAAAAAAGCCACCACCAACAATTACTATTCATTAAATATAGCATAAGTAATTAGATACATATACCCTTACAATAGTATAAAAAAAGAATAGTATAAAACCAAGATACATTTTTTATTTTTATTTTTAAATAACATGTATTGGTGCAAGTATCCACTTGGCCCAGTGTCACACAAATGAACCTTTAGTTAACTGTTGACATTTAATACATATTAAAGTTCTTCCTAAAATTTCAAATAAAATATAAAAAATTCTTACCAGTTCCTGGTCGTCCCATAATGATGTCCTTGCATGGCACAGGATGCAAAGTCTCTGCAGGAAGTAAAAGTGGCAACAAAGCTGTTGGGGCAGGATGACATGGAACTGGCTGCTGCAATTTTGTTATTCCACACTTTCCCTGATCTCCTCCTCCTGAACCAAAGGAAGCCGAATCAGGGGCAGGACTGGGCACAGATATGCAAGCCAAGGTAGGGCTACACTGAGTGGTGAGGCTTGTAGGGTTGGAATTCGGAAGGGAAGAGATGGAAGACACCAGAACCAAAGTTGATGAAGGGCTATGCAATAAGACAGCCCCATTAGTGGAAGCTGCACCATTAATTGGAACAGGCATCTGTAATCCTGCACTAGACAAAACACCAGTCATGCTGTCATGCTTGGGATTTGCACCATCTTTATCTGCAATCTTTACCAGTGGACATTCTGTAAATTTTGCCAATGGTACCTCAGGATTTCGTACAATTACTGGAGAGTCTCGCAGTGTCTGCTGAGGGACTGCACGTTGTGCCCCTGATTCTAAGGTTAAAGGAGAAGGTGGGAGTGAAGAAGCTGTGGATGAGGTGGGCCTTTTACTGTGAGAGAAAGTGGTTGTTAAAGGAGAAAGTACATGAAAAGAAGTGCCTACTGAGAGATCTCCTGTGCTATGGTCCAGTTCAAGTTTGGTGCCATCCTGCATAACAAGAGCAGTGGGTTGTGAGGTATCTGATTTATGCTTGTTAGGACTTACAGGTACAGTAAAGGTTAAACTGGTTTGGAATGGTGGTACAATGCCAGATGCAATTCTCTCCCGATCCTTCTCTGCCACTAAGGTACTAAGCTTGGAGTTGCTAGTACCACTGGTATGTCTGTGTCGACGAGAAGGCAAGACTGTTAAAGTTGTAATAGGACTAAAATTTGCAGGACGAAAACCAAAGAGTGGAGAAGGGGAGGGAGAGGGAGTCGGAGAGAAAGGTGACTGATTTGATATAGGGGAAAATGAGGGCGTCCCTGACCGTGAACTCCCCAAAGACACTAGCATGGTAGCAGCCTCACATTCATCAAAGTCAAACCGTGAAAAATCCTGTGGCAAAAGTGATGGAAGAACAAGACGTGGTCGCGAGTCAGTTCCCCGACTGCTGGTCTCACTACTGTCTCGTGATGTCTCCTCCCAGTCAAACTCACTGCTTGCACCACCTCGCAGGTCTGAAGGGGTTGCAGTTCCTGAACTACTCCCTCCTCCTCTCTTTAGCTCCCGCTCTCCACCTGCACCTTCAATCTCTTTAGTGCGCATGGAAAGATGTCGAGAGCAGTAGCCCCTACGTTGAGACTCTTTCATGCAACTGTCCTTTGAACATAAACGCCGCCACTGCTTTCCATTAAATTTTTTGCGAATACCATTGGGTGTACACACCACGTCACCTTTCTTATATATTTGCTGAGCAGCAGAAAGTGGAGTTCGTGATCGTGAGGAGGAGGCAGACGATGAGGCAGAACTCCCTGGGGTAGGGGCAGATGGAGTGGAGGTCTTGTCCACGGGTATAAGAGAACGTTTTGAGCTAGGAGAGGGCAGCACAGTTGTAGAAAGGGGTTGCAAAGGAACTCCATTGGAGCCAACAAAAGCAGACAAAGCGGGTTGATGAGTGCTGCCAGATATTGGAATAGTCAAGTGGGTGCCCAAGGTTGTGCCAGCAAGACCTTGGACAACAGAAATGGGACTTGAGTATCCAGAAGGCTTAGAAATGAGGTCATTGGGTCTGATTGATTTAGGTACTCTTGAAACCAAAGTTCCTACTGCATCTTGAAGAGGTGCCAGATTAAGCCTTAAAACTTCCAAATCAACCTCTGGAGTCTGTAGTTGTTTTCTTTCTCTCTCTCTTTCTTTTGCTCTTTCTTTATCTGTGTCTTCAGCCACCTCTCTTCCGGTCACTATGATTAGTGCACTGTTTGACATCAAAATTGCTGGAGAGGGTGTAGATGAAGAAGTTGGTGTGCCCTCATACAGTTGACCACCAATATCAGAATTCTTCTGAGGTGGCCTAGTACTTCCCATAGTCATTCCCCTACTAATCTGACACATCTCTCTCTCTACATCCATATCTTCTCTTCTTTCTTTTTCTTCTTTCTTTTGCACTTCGCCTTCCCATGGTGGGACAAGAAGGCGCAGGCTCTGTCGGGAGACCCACACAGCCTGAATTCCAGTTCTCTGTTGCTTTTCATCTTGTTTGTTTCCTGATTTTTTGTGATTATTCTCTTCTTGCAGTAGCACTCTGTATGGGCAAGCAACAGCTGGATGGGAATCTACCTGTGACACTACTCCTTCCCTATACCATTCCTTTCCTTTATCTTCTCCATAAGGCACACAAACATGTGTCCCGACATCCACTGGATCATGGCCTGGTGGAGGGGCATCTAAAATAAGGTCTATTGTTTGGTCTGGGTGATTTACCAGTGTATTAAATGGAAGCAAAAGTTGCATCTCCTCCCCATCAATATGCAATTCTATACTGAGCTGCTCTTTGGTAGCCCCACGCACCACACCACGGATAAAAACACACTCACTAAATGTCTCTTCTCCTTTTACCTCCTTCATTCTCTGATGACGAGCTAGCACCCTCTGATTCTTGAGTCCTTTAGCCAATGCCTCAGCTATTTCCGAAAAACTTTCTTGCAAAGGTTGTTGGTTGTTTTGGGTAAGGAGTGGATCAATGGAAAGTGGTCTGTTTAATGGGTATTTTGGTATGTTTAAGGTAGTCCCTATATTTTGGTACACATTAGAGGGCTCCACCACCGGAGATTTCTCACTGGCTGTTTCTGTGGACGATGAGCAAGCTGAGTTTGGGGCAACCTCTCCAAATGCATCTGTTTTCATCTGTTCCACTAAGCTTTTTGTAACAGATGGAACTTCATCGTTGATAACCTCTTCCACATCCCCTCTCAGTGATGAGGTTTCTGTGCTTGTTTTGTAGTCTGCTAAAACGTTGTTGTTTATGTTAGCAGTCTTTACAACATCTTCATCTTTCATCACAACATTATTAGCTAGAGGGAGGCTATTAGGAGTAATAGAGTTACTAAGTTTACCGAGGTGATTGCTATTAGGTGCAAGCGAAGGTACAGGAGGAGTGATTGGAGAGGGGCTGACAGTTCCATGTTCATACATATACTTTTTCTTAGGCACTCTGGCTTTGAAGGTAGCTGTTTTCCTACTGGAGATTGTGATGGGACTATGATTGGTTATAATAGAGTTGCTTTTGTCGGAGCTGTTGGCTGCCGTGTTTGTGCTGAGTGGGTTGCTGGTTACACTGTTTGTCATGGTAATATTATGTGTTTTTGAGTTAGTATTTTCAGGAGTAGTCATTTTATTGACCCTTACTACAATTTGTTCGGCTTGGTCTACGTCTACAGACAGTCCTTTTATCTGTCCTTTTAGCCCTTCCTTGTTGGGAGTATTGCTCCTCTTGGCTGTCTTTCCTTCAGAGTTGTCCAACTTGGACGGAGCATTTTTCTGGGATGACACTGCAGCAGGTGTAGTTTGTGATTGTCTGTCATGTTTATCGCCTCTCTTCCTCACACTTTTTGCCCGTGTGGACAGAGGAGAGCGCCCTCTCTGTTTTTTCAGAGATCTCATCGTTGTCCACCTTTATTGAAAAATCTCGTAATCTTCTTTTATGGATTTCTTTGCTTCTTATTCCTAAGCGGGCTCACTCAGAGTGGCTTTGATGTTATTACACCTTGCGACAGTCTGTAATGAGAAAAAGGGAATTTGCCTTAGTGTATATGTGAAAGGAAATAGAAAAAATGACAAACTAACAACATAGCAGTGAGGAAAGGGGTCCAAACTTTTTCCTATCATCCTGAAGCCTTCCCGCTACTCTGAACCAGGTACAGGTAAAACCCCTTTTTTTTAAGAATGTATGGTAACTCTCTTTGGCCTGCTATCGATTAACAGGACACAACAAAAAAACTTCAAAAACATACAAAAACATTCACAGCTCATATTATCTGAGATGATATTATCATAATCATGTTTAAGATAAACATCAGAGTCATAAATAAATGTCTGTTTTAGTGGTAGCTCAAGTCAAATCAAATGGCTTTATTACAAATGGCTTTATTTCAATCATATACATTTGTACAATACAAAGTGTGAAATGCAAAACAGTTTCTCCAGGACCAAAATGCTACATAAGGAAACATAGAGTTACATGAGAACTAGCAGTACAGTTCGAAAACAAAAGTAGATCTACATACAGGACCACGTAAAGTGTGTGCAACCCATATTTTTGCAACCACAATACAATAAGAATTACTTTATTACATTATTACTTAAGCAACCGCTGCCAATGTTTGTGGCTTCTTGCCATCCTGTGTACTACAATAACCAACAAATGTTTTTGTCCAGGCCTACAATTTTTACCTCATAGGTCTTTTGATGGTATAACACTATTACCAGACTGTATTTCTGAGTAGTTACATGCTATTGCATAGTAAAGCATGACATACAGTTGGGTAGAAAAAAAAAAAAAAAGTTTGCAAGTCAGATTCCTTTTGGGCTTCAATCAAATCAGTTTTCTTTTATTTAGTCTTAACTTTTTTAGTGATCAGGACCTGGTAGGACATGACTGTACACCCCCCTGAGAACACATGAATCTGTTCAGGGATATTGTTACAAGGCCTTTTAACACTTTGTTATATTATAACTTTGTTATAATCCATATTGCAAAATTTCATTGTAATAATACAATTTTGTATTAAATAATACAAAATCCTGCTCGTATAAAATATTAAATAATGCACAGATTTGTGCAAATGTCTTTTCAAAATTTCTGTACATACAAAATTACTATACAAGGCAATAGACAATAAAAAAAATAAATGTAATGAACAAACATAAATTGTGGTTTACCTTTTGCCCTTTTGCTTTAAAAAAAAAATGCAAACGGAAGTAAGAAGGAAATGTGATGGTATTTTATTCCCAGCAACCTGGAGTAAGCATGTCACAGTTCTACTGATTCCCTTTTTATCTAAAAATTTGTAGTTAATATTTTTTCTATATACCGGTAATCCATAGTCCAAAATTTCATTAAAATAAGAAACCTAATAAAGTGTTACAAAATCCTGCTTGTATACAATATTAAATGATACACAGATATGTGCAAATGTCTTTTCAAAATTTCCGTACATGCAAAATTACTATACCCTGCAGTAGACAAAAACTAAAAATCAAACATTATGAATTGTGATTGCACTTTATTCCTTTATAGAAGGAAAATTTACTGGTATGCTATTCCAAGCAACCTGGAGGTAACATGTCACAGTTCTACTGAATCCCTTTGTCTGGTTGCCAGGCCACCTTAATTACAATTTTTATATTAAAATTTTATTCTAACTTCTAGCACCCTATCTGGCACACTTTTTCTTTGAAATATACATGATAATGTGTGAGAAATCATGGGTAATATAACCCCCCCCCCCAAAAAAAAAACAAAACAAACAATGTATGTATGTAATATATATATACATATATATATATATATATATATATATATATATATATATATATATATATATATATATATATATATAAACACCTGGTCTTTTATGGTTTTTATGAGAAAAATGCATGTTCCCTTTGTTTAAATGCAATAAACGAGGTTATATAATGGTATGAACGTTTTTGAACATAACAAATATATAAATGTGCCGATATTCAACTATAATTTCCCTGAATTATGAAAAACAGCTTCAGACACACTTGGAATCCAGACAGCTCGTTGCTCCAAACATTCAGCAGAAATGCTTTCGTCAATTGGAGATTTCTTTCTGACCTTGCAATCCAGTTCCAGAGCAGTTCAATAGGATTTAGGTGTGGTGCCTGGGCAGGTCATTCAATGATAGATAACACTCCACTTACAGAGCTTAAACATATTCTTCCAGTATTCATCTTGTTTGTTGGTTCCAATTAGTCCCAGTCTGGATGGAAATGCATGGTGGTGAAGTATAGAATGGTAGCCATGCTGGTTCCATGTTCCTTTTACCTACAATAAGTCTCCACTGTTCCCTGCTCCAAAACAACCCCAAACCATTAAGCTTCCACCTCCATGATTGACTGTGGGTGTGAGACAGTCTGCTAACATCTTCTCCCCTGTTCTTCATCTTACATAAGTTCTTCATATGTTAACATAAGTCATTCACTGTTCAAAACTTGTGCGTTTTTTGCCTTTTACTGTTTGTTGCACATAAGCAAAATAAATATTCGTGTCTCAAAAAAAAAAACAACACAAAAAAAAAAAAGATGTGCATGTAACAATATATAGCAAACATGTCAAATATGTTCTCTTTCTATCTCTCTCTCATACATGCACACAATTTTTTTTTTATGGAAAAACATATTTAGCTTCCATGCAGCCCTACAAAATTGTAGGAAGTGAAAAGGCTTGGCACGTACTGTGTTTAACTGGAAATACACCAGTAGTGCTCTCTCTCACACACACACACACACACACACACACACACACACACACACACACACACACACACACACACACACACACACACACACACACACACACACACACACATGATTCATGGTCCAAGATGCCTGTGAACGGAGAATGTGAGAACTCTTATTTAGACATTTAAAGAAATATGCTGCTGAACTAGATTGCTGTTGATCTGTAACTGACTGCATTACCACCAGAGACTCCTGTATATTAATGTGTAAAACGCATTTTTTTTTCCTGGTGAGGATTTACACTTTATCTCTATGTGAGGAAAAGATGCTTTACAAATATACCAAATAAATGACTACAAATAGCAGTGGTCTGGTTAAAAAATTAAACCAGTGTTTGACTGGCATTGTCTTTAACATTCATCAAATTGCATCAAATCTTTATGTACACTTTTGTGTAGTTTTGTGTAGAAAGAAATCAGTTGGTCTATTCTTTAAACTTTGCCATAATAGTGGTTATATGGAGACATACACAGTCTTGATCTTTCTGTGACTGCGATTTGATATACACTACATGGACAAAAGTTTGTGGACTATAGAATTCGCATGCAATTTTCGCACATCCCATTTAGCGCCTCTTTACTGTTATAAGCTCCATTTATCTGACTGACCAAAATCATTTCTATACTATTTAACCTTTATAATATTGCATGTATAATATTGCAAAATCATTGAAACAGCACCATAATAAATAATAAAGGATAAAAGATCATGCTATAAAGGATGACATTATCAATAACAGCATGTCATTTCAAACTATTAAACACCAGAGTAAAAATACACAATATGGACGAAAGTTTGTGGACACCTGATCATAAGATGCTCTCTGAACATTCCAATCGACATATAGTCCTGCTCAAATGTTCAACCTCCATTCTTCTGGGAAGATGTTCCACTAGATTTTGAAGTGTGCTTGTGGAGATTTTTTGCTCATTTAGCCACAAGAATGTTTGTAAAGTGAGGTAGGGTGAGAGTTTGTAGAGTTTGAGGTCAGAGCTCTATAGCAGGCCACTCAAGATCTTCCATGCTGGAACAGGTCTCCTAGTTCAAGTAAATGGAAAATTTAATGCATCCACATCCAATCCACAACACAATATACAATTGTGTGCCTCAGAATTTGTGGTGACAGTTTTGGGAGGAACCACATACGGCTGGAAAAGTCATGTGTCCCAATATTTTTGTCCTCATAGTGTGCTTAAGCTCAAATAAATTTTAGACTATTTCTATTTAATTTTGTTTAAATTAACAAGCACCATGACCATGGTCTGACTTCCTGTCAGAACATGAACTGTATTGTATTACATAAGCATTACATATTAAATACATACATATTACATGACTACAAGTCATACTGTGGTAAAAGTGTCTCTCAATTCCCTTATTCTGGAATGGAAGTGGCTATTGTGATATTCAAGAAAATGTATTAGTTGCTGCAGTTTTGATAATAACAAAATAATAATTAAATAATAAGTATAAAAAAATAACAATAATAATTATCACAATTATTATTATCATCGTCATTATTATTAAATTTTTCCAAGCAAACCTCCAATTTTTTGTCACATTACAGCATACTGGAAAAACAAGCCAAACTGGGGAAAGGATTATAAATTAGGCCAAGAAATAATGTTTTGTTGTCAGCATTTATTAAATAAATGCTGCCATTCTTTTAATTAAAAGCTGTGTGTATCCGAACGATCCCTCGGTCCCATTTGTTCATTATGATATAACAGCAATATTGGGGCTATGAGTAGCGTCGATACCTCGTACTGATTTGATCCTGGCATCCTCACAGTGACTCTCTCTTTTTATCCCTCTCTTTCTATCCCTCTCTCGGTCTCTCTCTTCAGGCTTCTGCAAAGTTGCCAAGTTCTGCGAAATGTCACAGGCATTACGGAGACATGAATTGAGATCATTGGTGAGTGGGGTTCGTGTGCACGAGCATGCGAGTCAGTCAACATCATACTCACGCCAATAAATCAATAAATAATATGTAAAAGAAAAGAATTATAATTTGTTAAAAAAACAATAATAAATGAGCAAATAAATAATAATACTGTAATTATAAATTATTTTAAAAAATGTTACCTCAACAGCAGTATATGCCTACTAATATAATTTCTATCTAACTTTAATAATATTGTATAATAATTGTAACAATCAATAAATAAAAAGCTCATGTTATAAAGGATGTCATTTAAAACTATAAAAGTAAAAATGCAGCATATGGAAAAAAGTTGATATTGAATTGTAGATGCTTTTTGAACATCTGATTCCACATTTAGTCTCCTTTTGCTGTTATAATAATCTCCACGCTTCTGGGAATATGTTCCACTTGATTTAAGGGTGTGCTTGTGGAGATTTGTGTTCATTCAGCCGCAAGAGTTTTAGTAAAGTCAGGTACTGATGTAGGTAAGGTGAGGAGGCCTGGAGTGCAGCCAGCATTCCAATTCATCCAAAAAGTGTTCAGTAGGGTCGAGGTCAAAGCTCTATAGCATGATATCTTCCACTCCAACTCATATAAACAATATGATCATGGAGCTGGCTTTTTGCACAGGGGCATTATCATGATGGAAAAGGTCTCCTACTTCAAGTGAAGGGAAAATTAAATGCTTCCTCATTCAAATACATATACCTATACAAATGTGCCCCTCCAAGCTTGTGGTAACAGTTTAGGGAATAACCACATATGGCTGGGGGTCAAGAAATGGCAGGTGTCCCAATACTTTTGTCCATATATATTTAGCATTTTGTCCAGTGTCTAACAATATAATGCACATTATAGTTCCAGTTATAAACAAATATACTTATTAACATTGGGATTACTTCTCGAGAAACATTTCCTTTCCTAATCTGTTTGTATTTAAAAATCTCTTACTGCAGCATTTTGTATTTATTTTCACAATGAGTCATTAACAACTGAATACATAAAAATTCTCATTTGATCTAACAAATACAAATATACAACATCTCCTGTTCCATGTCAATAATCAGTCCTGTATTTTTATTTTTGCCCAAAAAATATACAGATTAGTTTAAAATTACATTACATTTACAAAACACTTCATCACAATTATTTTGAATTTCCACTTTGGGGAAAAACTAAGGACTCGGATGCGTTACGTGTGTGAGAGGATCGAGTTGCTGACTGCATGGTGTGTGTGTGTGTGCGCACATCTGCGTGTCTATACTTCGGACATGGAAACAAATCAGCAATGGTTCATGTATATTTTTCTCTGACTCGATTTGAATTTTTTTTAACAATAAGTCCACATGTGCATATACATATAGATAGATAGATAGATAGATAGATAGATAGATAGATAGATAGATAGATAGATAGATAGATAGATAGATAGATAGAGTGTATTAGCTGTGTTTAGTTGAGACAAGATTATGATTACGATAACAAAACTGACTACTTACACACATCAACGAGTTGACCAAAGCATCAGAACGCAGTGTTTTCCTTTCATCACCCTTTTCCAACATTCTATGTTAAATGCACAAAAAATTAATAAATAAATAAAAATAAAAATATATATGTATATATATATCACTGACCTCGACTGTACAATCATATGACACAGAATTATCAGCACACACACTCACACTCTCACACACACGCAGCAGTTATCACAGGACAGATGAATTATCTGTAAGTGAATTAATCAGCCCTCGTTGTGGTCGGTATTAAAAGCATGGACAAAGACGCCGTTCAACAATTACGGAAATCCATATCGGAATAAACGACCGAAGGTCTGACCTTAGGCGCGGATGTAAGCTCCAGTCGAGCTTACTCACTTCGCACTCGAGATGTTCTGTGTAAATGTACAAGCAAATAAATAAATAAAAACCCAATAACAACGTAACCTGAAATGGGGCCGTCCCTAACATCTGTAATGTACAATTATAATGTACAAATAAACAAAATTGGCCCTTAGTCATTTCTTTGCAGTGCATACGTGTGCATCACTGCAGCACACACACACACACACACACACACACACACACACGCACACACACACACACACACACACACACACTGTTTTGTAAGACTATGACAGCCAAGAATGCACAGGCCAGACATCTCACCTCAAGAGCGATTCAAATATGTGGAAAAAGTGGACAGAGTTGTGATTCGTTTCTGCCAACCTACTGTGGTGCGAGCATATTGAACCTGAAAATGAGTGTTGATAGTGCGCTTCCTGACTGCTACTTCAGAACACGCGCACGAACACACACACACAACACTATGCAGAAGGCAAGAAATGCAGGCACCTTCGCTGTAATCACAACAGCTCCATGCTGTGCTCGACAAAGTAACTCTAAAATTAAATATCAATTGGGCTCCGTATGTGTATGCATGTGTAGATGGTGTGTACGGTGTATGTGTGTGCATGTGTAGATGGTGTGTACGGTGTATGTGTGTGCATGTGTAGATGGTGTGTACGGTGTATGTGTGTGCATGTGTAGATGGTGTGTACGGTGTATGTGTGTGCATGTGTAGATGGTGTGTACGGTGTATGTGTGTGCATGTGTAGATGGTGTGTACGGTGTATGTGTATGCATGTGTAGATGGTGTGTACGGTGTATGTGTGTGCATTTGTAGATGGTGTGTACGGTGTATGTGTGTGCATGTGTAGATGGTGTGTACGGTGTATGTGTGTGCATGTGTAGATGGTGTGTACGGTGTATGTGTGTGCATGTGTAGATGGTGTGTATGGTGTATCTGTGTGCATGTGTAGATGGTGTGTACGGTGTATGTGTGTGCATGTGTAGATGGTGTGTACGGTGTATGTGTGTGCATGTGTAGATGGTGTGTACGGTGTATGTGTGTGCATGTGTAGATGGTGTGTACGGTGTATGTGTGTGCATGTGTAGATGGTGTGTACGGTGTATGTGTGTGCATGTGTAGATGGTGTGTACGGTGTATGTGTGTGCATGTGTAGATGGTGTGTACGGTGTATGTGTGTGCATGTGTAGATGGTGTGTACGGTGTATGTGTGTGCATGTGTAGATGGTGTGTACGGTGTATGTGTGTGCATGTGTAGATGGTGTGTACGGTGTATGTGTGTGCATGTGTAGATGGTGTGTACGGTGTATGTGTGTGCATGTGTAGATGGTGTGTACGGTGTATGTGTGTGCATGTGTAGATGGTGTGTACGGTGTATGTGTCTGCATGTGTAGATGGTGTGTACGGTGTATGTGTGTGCATGTGTAGATGGTGTGTACGGTGTATGTGTGTGCATGTGTAGATGGTGTGTACGGTGTATGTGTGTGCATGTGTAGATGGTGTGTACGGTGTATGTGTGTGCATGTGTAGATGGTGTGTACGGTGTATGTGTGTGCATGTGTAGATGGTGTGTACGGTGTATGTGTGTGCATGTGTAGATGGTGTGTACGGTGTATGTGTGTGCATGTGTAGATGGTGTGTACGGTGTATGTGTGTGCATGTGTAGATGGTGTGTACGGTGTATGTGTGTGCATGTGTAGATGGTGTGTACGGTGTATGTGTGTGCATGTGTAGATGGTGTGTACGGTGTATGTGTGTGCATGTGTAGATGGTGTGTACGGTGTATGTGTGTGCATGTGTAGATGGTGTGTACGGTGTATGTGTGTGCATGTGTAGATGGTGTGTACGGTGTATGTGTGTGCATGTGTAGATGGTGTGTATGGTGTATGTGTGTGCATGTGTAGATGGTGTGTGTGTGTGTGTGTGTGTGTGTGTGTGTGTGTGTGTGTGTGTGTGTGTGTGTGTGTTTGCACTGCAGATCAGCACGTACGCCAAAAACACATTTTGGCCCACAGAGCAGGGCGCAGGTTGCAGCAGTGCAGGTTGATTCTTCAGAAATGGAGCATGCACCTGTGCTCCAGCAGCACCTTCCGAACCACATCTATTCCTATTGCTTACTTATTTCACTAATTTCCAGCTCTAGTCTTCTGAAACCCGTGCAACATCCTAAATGAGTCAGTTCTAGAACTACTTCTCCGCTTGTTTCTTGTGGGCCCATCCGTTACAACTTTTCCAGAACATTTTCTACACTCTTGACTCCTGGAGTCACCTCCTGACCCTCCCTGGGCCTACAGCTACCCAAGTACAGACAGCATCCCCAGCACGGGGAGCGTATGTGTGTGACACAGCAGAGATATATCGTTCCGTCCGTGCACGTTCCCCCCTAAATATCTCCAAGCCCTGTGACTCAACAGCCACCATCGACCTCGCAGGAGATACGCGTCAGTTATCAATCCGACACCGATAACATACAAAGGTCATGAAACAGGTCGAGCTCCTTTTCCGAATGAAAAGCGAGAGAAATAAACATCTCGTCGCCTCCTTTTCTTTTTTATTTCCACAGCCATCGTTATGGAGAGAGAGACCCTGCTCGCAGCAGACTGCAGAACGTATAAGCCTTTCACACCGATTTCCATGTGTCTGTTTTACGGGATAGAAACCAGGAAAACGGTTAAAAGGTTGACAGCACTAAAACAATCTTTTTCCATCTGGAGGTTCTCACTAATGCAACCAAGAATAAAAGAAGTTAACGCTTTATATAGCTTTCCAAAAAAAATGTGATAGAAGGATGCTTTGGCTCTTAATGAGTAATGTAAAGCTTGGCAGTAATGCATTCTTGAATGGTCTTTTTTTTAATACAGATAGAAATAAAGGCAACTCACAACTCAGATTGCGCATGAAACACACACACACACACACACACACACACACACACACACACACACACACACACACAGGGGGCTGTAGTACTACAGCTCCTTCCCCAATGTCACAGGAATACTCCTTACACAGGAAGCAAGCCAGGTGCCGTTTTCCCATAGATTTAGGATGGCATGGAGGACCTTGTGAAACATGCAAACATCATGATTAAACATGGTGATTGGATTTCTGGTGCTTTTTGCCATGGTACTATGCAGCAAGCTCGGCTCGGCTCGCGCGCACACACACACACACACACACACACAAACACACACTGTGAAAGAGACAGAGAGAGAGAGAGAGCTCCTTCGTGCACGTAGTAAAGTTGCAAATGATGTTTATGCAACGCGCCAGTACGCAGCAGGTCATGAGCACCTTTAGGGCCGTGGAAGCGCGCGCACACCCGTAGACACACACACACACACACACACACATATACACATATACATATATATATATATATATATATATATATATATATATATATATATATATATATATATATATATATATATATATATATGTGTGTGTGTGTGTGTGTGTGTGTGTGTGTGTGTGTGTGTGTACGACTGTTCACAGCTTATTGAATTATAGTCCAATTCGGTGGGTGAAAAAGTGTTTTATTTTTTTTAGCGTACAAGTAGAGTGTGTGTGCGCGCGCGCGCGTGTGTGTGTGTGAGTGTGTGTGAACAGAAGCAGAAGCGGCCGAGGGCAGCCGGTGCGCCTCGGCAGCGCGCGAGTGCGGGGATCGGGAGTTTTTACGATATTAGTGTTCGTATAATAAAAAACCCCCAAAAGACAGGAAGGGACTGCTTATTTAATTGTTCTCGAGCTTCTCTGTGGCCAAAACGTTGCTTTTACAACATCAGACAAAGTTTAAATTGCATCCCCACCCCCTCTCCTCTCATCTCCTCTATCCGTTCTTCTCATCTTTTCTTACTTCATTTTCTTTTTGTTGATTCCCCCACGCCACTCATTCATTCTCCCAAATACGATCAGAAGCTAGTCGATCATTAAATAAATCGTGTTGCACTAACTCACCCGAGTACGCAAAAATCGGAAGAAACCTCCCCGCTCCGACCTGCAGCCTCTGAGTCTTCTGCAATGTCCAAGTGGCGTCCAGAAACGATCTCTGTCCCAGGCATTTAACTTTCCTCCCCGATCCGCTCGGGCATCTTTTCCTCCTCACACGAACGAACTCCGAGAGGCACTGGGAAAAAGGCAGGGAAAAAAAACTCTCCGCGTCCCTTTTCCACTACAGTCACAAAATGGTGAATGAACCACTAACAGCTGGACCGCTCGACCAATCGGAGGGCGCCGACGGATACAGTAGCCAATGGGCGCGCGAGAAGCTACCGCGGGGTGGCCCGAGTTGTCAAAGCAGCCACGAGTGGCGTGCGAGCGGAGCCAATCGGGGCCCGCGCCGGCGTCTGGGCCACAAAGTGGACAGTATCCAGTGAGAGTGCCGGGAACCATAGGAACAGAAAGGGGGCGGGCACAAGGGGGAGGCGCTCGGAGGTTGCGTTGACCAATGGGGCGCCGCGTGAGATTTTCACGTCGCTCTCGCTCATAGCGGGGCAATGTTTACGGCGCAGTGTGTGTGTGTGTGTGTGTGTGTGTGTGTGTGTGTGTGTTTCCTTTGGATTCCCTGTACTTAAATGTGTATATCTTTATATCAAACCTGAGTGTATGGAACTCACTTGAGGTAGACCTCTCTCTCTCTCTCTCTCTCTCTCTCTCTCTCTCTCTCTCTCTCTCTCTATATATATATATATATATATATATATATATATATATATATATATATATATAAAATAAGCGTTAAAGCCATCGAGATTCACTTTGACTTTCTCCTCCTTGCTCCGGAATTTTTCTTTTTTTCTATTTCCCCCCTCAAGTCTTGCTCTCTTTTTCTCTCAGCAACAGACCCTCTCCTTGGTAGCCGCCAGCCTATCACGGCGCGCGTTTTCGTCGGTGCTGACGTTGGCGACGCGTCGCCCCACCTCCTCTTTACGATCTCAGCTGGAGTTTTGTCGTTGACGTCACCGTGCCGAGAAGCGATTGGCGACCCGGCCGGCTCCTTCAGCCAATCAGCGAGCCGAGCGGTGAAGTCACCACGCATGTTGCCACCAGCTGGCCGGTGTGGGCGTGGCCTGGCGTACTCGCTTAACCCCGCTGCCTTGACTTATATAGTAGTATTGCTTGGGGAGTTTCATGAGACATGGGATACTCCTCATTTATAGTGAACTTACCAAAGTTTCTGCAGTGAAAGCACCTGTTGGAAATACATTATATATGCAGCTACAATTCTATATAACTCTATAACTCTATAACTCTATAACTCTATATATATATATATATATATATATATATATATATATATATATATATATATATATGCAGCTATAATGCAGCTAATGTGTAAATCCGAATCAGAAAATGCATCCTTTATACGGTCAGATATCAGATCGAAAAATGAACACCCTGGATAAATTAGATAAGGGTAAAACGTGAAATGCTTACAAGTGATATAGTTCCAGTTACATAATCGCTTTTTATCAGTACCCAAGCTGGACCTGAGGCGCCACCTGCCGTTCGAAAATGTAATCACTCAGAAAACAGGGAAAGTGAGGTTTCCTTTTTGGTTTCCTCAGTTTGAACATAACACAGGGAAAGAAGGTCAAACACACCCATGTGACTAACAAGTTCAAAAATGTACCATCCAATAATCTCACCTCAAGGTTTTTTCTTTAATATGAAAGCTAGATTAAAATAAACAACCACATTCTTTGGGATTCAACTAGTTATACATATGGAGTGTTTTAGTTTTAGTTCAGGTTTGTTAATAGTAGTGTGGCGGATAGTTTTTTATACCAGAGATCCCTCGTGTCTGTTACTTTCTGGCTTTCTTTTTAGTTAGTCTTGCCTGAGGCCTTTCTTGCACCTTGATCACATTGTACAGTGTCTTTACCTGTTATGTCACAAAAAGGATACTTAATTTCTCCCTCCCTGTCAACCATCTACTCTCCTTTTCTATCTCTCTGTTAAGTTATACATGCTCATAAGGTACCAGTGACCAGTGATCCTGCCTCTTTCTTCTTTTCGCATCCGCCTGATCCATCTCAAAGCCTTACATCTGGATGGCGTTCTCTTCCATTAGAGATCACTCTATGCAGCTGGAAATGGTTCCACATGAACAGCCTGAAGATCCATGAAGTTCATGAGCAAATCAGGATTCATGAGGATGGATTTGGATTGTTATTAATATTAATTATTAACAGTCTGCTACAATGGCTTAAGACTGCAATTTGCATGAACAGTTGATTCTGCATTTCAAGACTCATCACCTCGCAACCTCAACAATGATGGAACTGAAATGAATGGACATTTGGTTGGCATCCAGATGAGGACGGGCTCCCTTTTGAATCTGGTTCCTCACAAGGTTTCTTCCTCACACTATCCTTGGAGATTTTTCCTTGCCACAGTTACCACTGGTTTGCTTATTAGGAATAAACATTTAGGCACTAAACGTATAGGCACTAACATATGAATTCAGTTTTTATAACCTATTTATCTCTGTAAAACTGCATTAACCATTGTTAAAGGTGCTATACAAATAAAACGAACAGAAAAATAATAGATTGAATTGAATGTAATGAATATACAGTAGGTAGTAATTGATACTAAACTCACTCAGTTTAGGCTTTTCATATTAGTATCCGTATACTCAATATTGACCTTTTCAAGACCAACCCCCTTAGCAGACAGAGGAATTCCAGGGCCTACATAGTTAACATTAGTCACATTAGGCAGATTGGAAATGTAATTCGACCCAAACATGTACCATCTGCAACTTTGCAGCTACAATATATGTCCAAAAGTTTGTGGGCACTTGACCATCACACCCCTATGTTCCATGATAGATTTAGTCCTCCTTTGCATTTATAATAAGCTTCATGTGGGAAAGCGTTCCACAAGATTTTGAAACATGACTGTGGAGATTTGTGCTCAGGTAGCCACAAGAGCACTAATAAAATAGGGCACTGACATTAAGGGACAAGGCATGGTGTACTGTTGGTGTTTCAAAAAGATGGAGTGATGTCAGGGCTTCATATCATTCCAGAGACGTGGCACTTTTCATTTCTTAAATTATGCCCTTTGCACATCATTGCCTAAATTAGAGATTTTTGTTTACCGAAGCACCACTTGAGTGAAATCCCTTATTTATGACTTGATACCCTGCTATTTCTATTTTATAGCAGATTTGCACATGCACAAATGTGATTGCACACTAAATTAATCTTCTTCTTCTTTCAGCTTCTCCCATCAGGGGGCGCCACACAGAGGCTCATCCATCTCCATAGCCCCCTGTCCTCTACATCTGTCTCTTTCAAACCAACTACCTGCATTATCATCGGTCACCACATCCATAAACCTCCCGCCTTGGTCTTTCTCTTTTCCTCCTTCCTGGTGGCTCCATCCTCAGCATTCTCTTACCGATATACCCCATGTCCCTCCTCTGCACATGTCCAAACCATATCAATCAGGCCTCTCTCACTTTGTCCCATTAAACATCCTACATGCCCTGTCCCTCTATTAAACTAATTTCTAATTCTGTCCATCCTCGTCACTCCCAATGAAAATCAGCATCTTTAACTCTGCCAAGTCCAGCTCCACTCCTGTCTTTTAGTCAATGCTACTCTCTCTTAACCCCTCCTTTTCTCCCTCTATACCAACTTCATTGGTGAAGTCATATCCTCACATGGTTTTTTTTTACCACTGCTCTGCAGATGAAACTCAACTCATTATCAGATACCACAGCTTCCGGTTGGATCAACTAAAACTCAACCACAGCAAAACAGAACTGCTGGTCATCCCAGGTGATTCATCTCCAGGTCAAGATCACCAAATAACACTTTATGACTCTCTGCTCTCCCTTTCCGCCACTGCTCGTAACCTTGGACAATAAACTGTCCTTTTTCATACATGTCGCTAATGTGGCTCATTCCTGACAATTTCTTCTCTATAACATCCGAAGGATTTGGCCATTTCTGTCCACACAGGCTGCCCAGGTGCTTGTTCAGTCTCTTGTCATTTCGAGACTGGACTACTGCAACTCTCTGCTGGCAGGTCTTCCCCTGAACGCTATTCATCCACTGCAAATGATCCAAAACGCAGCTGCACGACTTGTGTTTAATTTGCAAAAGTTCTCCCACACCACCCCACTGCTGCGCTCCCTTCACTGGCTTCCAGTAGCTGCACGTATCAGATTCAAAACACTAAAGCTTGCCTACAAGGCCAAAAATGGACCAGCACCATCTTACCTCAGAGACTTCATCACACCTCGCACTGCACCACCCTGTCTGAGGTTCTCCAGCACTGCTCGACTGGTACCACCTTCTCTTAGAATGAGAGGTAAGTATACTTCAAGGCTCTTCTCTGTTCTGGCACCGAGGCGGTGGAATGAACTTCCACTAAATGTCCGTACAGCAGAGTCCCTGACTATCTTTAAGCGACGATTGAAAACCCTCCTCTTCCTGAAACACCTAAATTATCACTTTCCAAGTTTGCTTTGTAGAAATCAAGAGTTAAATTTATATTAAGTTTGTAATCTAGCGTACCAGTGTAGATTTATTCATTGCATGAGACTCAAAGCACTTTTGTAAATGTGCGCCATTTTTGTAAATGCCACAAATGTAAATGTAATCCATACAACATCGCAGGTCTCACCACAGTCATATAAACTTTCCCTTTCACTCTTGCAGATACTCTTCTATAACAAATCACTTCTGCTCTCACTCTTCTCCACCCACTCCACCCTGCTTGCACTCTTTTCTTCACTTCTCTAACACACTCTCCATTACTTTGCACAGTTGACCCCAGGTACCTAAACTACTCACCACTCCACTGCCCTCTCTTTCATTCACACACATGTACTCTGTCTTACTCCTACTGACTTTAATTCCCCTTCTTTTCAGCGAGTACCTTCACCCATTGCTCGAATTGAGTCAAATCTTATAGGGTTCTCCAGTTGTTGTGTAATTCATATATTTTTTTGTAAAATAATCTTGGGAACCCCCCTAAATACATTTTTTCTTGTCATGGGGGGGTCCCTAATGCCTTATGGGGGATTCCCCCAGCCCCCCCACAATTCGAGCACTGCCTCCACCTCTCCAGGGTCTTATCATCACAATCTTAATATCATCCGCAAACATCATAGTCCATTGTTTTTCACTTGGGAGCATAGGCATTGATGACATTTATCATCACCCCTTCAACTTCGAGCTTCATGTTCATCACCCTATTAGAAACTCTCTTCACCTCCACTACACTCTTACTGTACTCTTTCTTCAGATTATTCCCTACACCAATTCTCTTTCCATCCACTATACATGATAGAACAGTTTAAACCCACCTCCAATGTTCCTGGCCTTACTCCCTTTCCACTAGTTCTCCTGAACACACAACATATCTACCTTTCTCCTCTCCATCATATCAGCTAATTTCTACTGGTACCATGTTGGCTAACAATACCTGTGGTGGTTGTTGGTAACCCGGGCCTCGACTGATCCGGTTAGAATTTCTGATTCGTGATGCGCATATTTGATTTGGCACGTTTTACACTAGGTGCCCTTCCTAACAGAATCCTCCCCATTTATTCGGGCTTGGGACCGGCACTAAGAGTGCACTGGCTTGCTAATGGCTGGGTTTACTGAATCAATCATAGACTGTAAATCCTACATCATACACTTAAAATGCTGTTGTTGCCTGGATTTAACATCTCACATATTTGGTTTACAAGCAAGGCATTTCTTAATTGCATTATATTATCTTTTATTGGAGTTTGGTGTTTATCTCATGTCATGCAATGACCTTCTGTGTATTGGTGAGTTAGAAGCTGCTTCTCTTGTTGTTCGTTGAAGTCCTCCTTTAAGAATTTGTACTTCCTTTGAAAGTGTCTGTCTTTAATCGATTTTAAGATCGCATGCTGAAAGAGGCAGGATTAAAGAATCCAAAAGGTATCAGTTACAGTATTAGGATGATCTACACCACCCTTCTGGCTGCTCCTGATAGGGCTCACCACAACGGATCATCCTTCTCCATATCATACTGTTGTTATATGGGTTATATGTGGCCAAAAGTATACGGACACCTAACCTTTAAGCCCTTCTGTAGTTCTTCAAACTGTTGCCACAAAGCTTTAAACACACAATTGAATAGAATGATCTTATTGAATGCTGTATACAGTTTCATTACAATTTAACCTCGCTGAAACTAAGTGCCAATAACCAGTGACCTTGTGCACAATAATATTAATCAAGCTCCATGAAGAAAATGGGACAAGGTTGTTGTGAATGGATCCAAATATCCTGCACAGAGCAATGACACCAACCCCATTAAACACTACTGGGGTGAACTTTAAGCATTTCACCCCAGGCCTCCTCACCCAACATCAGTGCATAAATGATTACAAATCCCAACAGCTACACTCCAAAATGTAGTGAAAAGTCTTCCAAGTAGAGTGGAGCTTATTAGAATCTTGAATAGGGTGTTTGTCATACAGTATATCTCTGATTGCAATGTTATTATTATTTTTGTTATTTTTATTATTATATATGTACAATATTATTTGACCTAATTATAACTTTCAAAGTCCACATAAAATTTTATATATTGCACACATTTTCTATTTATATGCACAAAAGTTCTTTTTAAAATTCTTTTTAATACTGAAAGGTCCAAATATGTACCATAATTCTTTTCAAGTGTACACTAAAGCTATGTTTTCAGGTAAAATATGCTTTTTAATGGTACAAAAGATAAAAAGTGTTGACCCCATGCCAAGGAAAAAAGCACAAATTAGTATAATTTCTTCTGAGATTATAACAACAAGAGACATGAGTTCCAATGATTTGTTATCTATGTAAAAGGAAGACATTTTTCTTATCATTGTTATAATAAAATAATAGATAGCTTTACTGTAAACTGATTACTACAAACAAATTCACATTGCAGCAGAGATTTCGGGTCGCATCCTTGCTGAGTCTATGTTCAACGTTTATTTTAGTTCTAATTCGAATCTCCTTGATGTTCAGAGATCACCTTTTGCCTTTACACATATATAAATTTTCTATAACAGATTAATGTAGTGGTTGAAAATCAGTACTTCTTGAGACCTCTGACACAAAATTAGGAGGAAAGAGCCTTATTATATCATTACAGTGGCGTTACAGAGCTATCTTTGGCCTGGAGATGATCACCTAGTTCATTTTGCTGCATCCAAACACCACATAATAACAGATTTAACTCCTTTGTATTCAGTTATTCTCATGCTAGCTAACATTTCAAAGTTTAGAAACCTGTTATTAGTTACCATGAGCTATAGTTTTCCCACGTTCCTTGGAAAAACTGCACTAATTTACCATTGGGTGGTAAAAACTGTGTGCGTCTTCTTTTTGTTCTTTTGCAAATCTTTCTAGGTAGTTTTTATTTCATACGGAATGAAAAATTTCTTGTTTGGCTTAAGTAACTACTATAGTGAGAATAGATTTAAATCGTAATCTCATTTGACAGACGCTCACTTTTTTTAGGCTTTTCGATGTTCCAATTGAAACACCGAATTTAGTGAGAAGTAACAAGCAAATGAAAGAGAAACAAAGCTGTGTTTGCTTTTGAATTAAGAAAAAAAAAAGAGAGCCAAGATGTTATTGTCGGCTACACAATAAACAGTAGGCGGTGATGCAAAACATGCATAGTGGATGACACCATGCTGAAATGCCTCGTTAGAACTGCCTCCATGCTAGGGACTTGACCTTTGATCTGACCCGTCCCATGATGACAGCCCCTCTCTTTGAGCATAGAAATGGCATGTCAGTGAACTGTCACGCATCCAAACCCCCCTCCATGCCACTGGCTTTATTGGCAGACGAAGACTGAACTGAGGAAAGCAGTAAAAGATTAGACAGATGACAGCCAGACGGACAGTGAGACGAGTAAGTCAACCAGACTCATGAACACTGCAGAATCACCACAATTACAACAACATGCTTCATTAAGTCAGGTGTCAGTCCAGGGTGAGGTTAAAAAAAATTATGTCCTCGATGATGTATACAAGCCTTGGTCTGACACACCTGATTGAATTTATCGCCTCAGGACTGAGCTGGATAGTTTTAGCACTTGTATAGAGTGCCGACTGTTCTGCATTAAATCTCGATAAATCAAATCAAAATCAAATCAAATTTTATTTGTCACATACACATACATACAGGGTACGACATGCAGTAAAATGCTTTTTATGATGGTCCGGCATAAGGAAATAGGATGAGGAGAAAAATAATACAGGAAAAAGAAGGCAGATAAATAAAGTTTAAAACTATATAAAATATAGGAATATATAAAGATATATATATATATATATATATATATATATATATATGAGAAAAAAAAGCTGTATACAAAATATGCTTGTGGCAGTAAACAGTAAAACAGTAAACAATTTAAGGTGGTTTATGTAATTGTCCTTAAAGTGTCTGTGTGCAGTATGGAGTGGTATAGATAAAATATAAAATGCACTCTGCTGTGCGAGTCGAGTTTAAAGTGTTGTAGTGCAAAAGAAAAATATGTGCAGAGAAAAAGTGTGATGATGGAGAGAGTGGGCAAGTTTTTAGATCCTGGGTGTTTCCTGGTTTAAACTCCGAATGGCCTGCGGAAAGAAGCTTCTCCTCATCCTCTCTGTGTTCGCTTTCAGGGAGCGGAAGCGTTTCCCTGAACGCAACAAAGAAAAGAGTCCATTGTTGGGATGGCTGAGGTCCTTCACAATCTTCCTGGCTCTGGTCCTGCACCGTGTGCTGTAGATGTTTTGCAGGTTAGGGAGCTCGGTGTGGATGGTACGTTCAGCTGAACAGTTTAAAGTCTAAAGTCCCTTAAGCATCTCAGATGGTACAGACACTGCCGGGCTTTCTTCACCAGGATGACAGAGTATTGAATAAATTCAATAAAAAAAAATTATTCTAGCATTGGGTTTAAGGTTAGTGTTTGGGTTAGGGTTATTTTGCAGTTAGGGTTTGGGTTAGGGTTATTTTGCAGTTAGGGTTAGGGTTATGTTTTAGGGGGTGTGTGTGTGTGTGAGATGGTGTAGTGTCAGTATGGATTGGGTAGTGTCAGTAGTAGGAGTAAGGATTGGGTTGTGTCAGTACAGATGGGGTAGTGGAACACAGATTGAGTAGTGTGTAATGCAATGCAGATCGGGCAGGGTTGGGGTTAGGGTAAGATCGGTTAGTGAGCGTGGGTGCAGATCAGAAAATGTGAGTACACATCGGGTAGTGTGAGTGTGAGTGCAGATTGTGTAGTGTGAGTACAGATCGGGTAGTGTGAGTGTGAGTGCAGATCATGTAGTGTGAGTGCAGAGTAAGGGTTAGATCGGGTAGTAAGTGTGAGTACAGATCGGGTAGTGAGAGTGCAGATTGGGTAGTGTGATGCAGATCGGGTAGTGTGAGTGTGAGTGCAGATCGGGTAGTGTGAGTGTGAGTGCAGATCGGGTAGTGTGAGTACAGATCGGGTAGTGAGAGTGCAGATTGGGTAGTGTAATGCAGATTGGGTAGTGTGAGTGTGAGTGCAGATAGGGTAGTGTGATGCAGATCTGGTTGTGTGACCCAGATCGGGTAGTGTAAGTGCAGATCGGATAGTGTGATGCAGATCGGGTAGTGTGAGTGTGAGTACAGATCGGGTTGTGTGAGTGTGAGTACAGATTGGGCACTGTGAATAGAGATCAGGTTGTTGCCTGTGTGTGTGTGTGTGTGTGTGTGTGTGTGTGTGTGTGTGTGTGTGTGTGTGTATGTGTGTGTGTTTGTGTGTCTGATGGTGTAGTGTCTCTAGTGTCAGTAAGGATTACGTCATATCAGTACAGATCGGGTAGTTTGAGGGGCATTTGCCCTTCATCTTTTTTCTTTTGCCTGCAATGCTTTCTGTTTTTTCCTAGGGTTAGGTTTAGGGTTAAGGTTTGGGTTTGGGTGTGCGGTTTGGGTTAGGGTTAGCGGTTAGGTTTTAGAGTTAGGGCTTAGGGTTAGGTTTGAGGGTTAGGATTAGGGTTGAGTTTTAGGGTTGAGGTTGGGCATAGGGATTACGGTTGGGGTTAGGTTTTAGGGTTGGGGTTAAGGTTAGGGTTAGGGTTAGGATTTAAAGTTAGGACTAGCTGTTGAGGTTAGGTTTTAAGGTTAGGGTTAGGTGTTGGGTTTAGACCTTAGGTTTAGTTTTTTTGGTCTGGGTTAGGGTTGGGGTTGAGGTTAGCGGTTAGGATTCAGGGTTAGGTTCTAGGGTTAGGTTTTAGGGTTAGGATTTATGGTTAGGTTTTAGGTTTGGGATTAGGGATAGGGATTATGGTTAGGTTTTAGGGGTTGAGTTAAGGTTAGTGGTTATTGTTTAGGGTTTGTTTTATGTTTTAGCGTTGGGTTTAAAGGTTGGGGATAGATATCAGGGTTAGGTTTTAGGGGTTGGGGGTAGATTTTTGGGGTAAGGTTTTAGGGTTGGGGTTAAGGTTAGCGGTTAGGGTTAGGATTTAAAGTTAGGACTAGCTGTTAAGGTTTGTTTTAAAAACCTGTTAAAAAAAAACAACTGAGTTTTGCCTTTTAGGGTTAGGGTTAGGTTTTAGTCTTAGGGGTTGGAGTTTAGGGTTAAATTTTTGGGTTAGGGTTTAGGCTTTAGGGTTAGGCTTAGAGTAAGAGGTAGGTCAGGCCATCAATTACCCCTAAGTCTGTATTTACCTCTCATTTAGGCCTTGGGAATAAATAATACCTAGTTTCTGAATCCAAATTATCTCTGAGGGATCTCTTATGGAGAGCCCCTGCGTCGTGGATATGGGACTTAGAGGTTTGGCCTTTGAGCTAGTTTTCTTCAGGGGCCCCTGAGGGCCCTCGTGTTGCTGTCAAAAGGCTTTAAGTTTTCCTGGCTCCCGGGGAACCCAATTCAGATAGGACCTCCCCCGCACCGTCTCCTTGATCCTATGCGGGCGGACATTTTTGTCCGCTAAGAGCACTTAAGGTTGTCTTTTACGCGTTTTTCGGAAAAAAAAATTTAAAATCTAAGTCCCGTATCAGCGATTGAGGGTCGGGCTCCGAGAGCTATTTGTGTTACGGTGCCTATGGTAACCTCAACTCTTGGTATCCAGAGAGTTCAGCTAAAATGCTTTACCATGCCTTTTTTTAAAACTTGCATAAGGTGTGTTTCTTTTTGACCTTGAGATCCAGTTTATCCCAGAGCAGTTCAATAGGATTTCAGTGTGGTGACCCTAAAACCTTAAGTTTGACTGTGTGTGTGAGCCAGTCTGATAAAATCTTCTCTTCTTTTCTCTATTTTAAATGTGTTCTTACGTTAGAGACAAAATTATTTTAGTAAAAAATTATTTAGTAATTTCACGTCCACAGACATTTCCACTGTGCTTTTGACTATTACTATGTTTGTCGCATAGAAAGAAAAGAAGCATGCACATGTATCAAAAACCACAAGAATTTGTGTTTTCACATTTCACATGCATATGAATTTGTCTGTATGTGTAAATGTGTGGATGTTTGTTTGTGTTTTGGGAGTGTGTCTGTATGTAGATGTGTATGAGTGTGTGTGTGTGTGTGTGTGTGTGTGTGTGTGTGTATACACGTGTGTGTGGCTGTATGTGTGAATGTGAGGATGTTTGTGTATGTGTGTTGAGAGTGTGTCTGTATGTAGTTGTGTGCTGAGCCCTACACTGTTTATCTATTTAAATATGCTTTTTTTTCTTTTTTTTTACCTAACAACGTATTAAAAAAATCGTAAACGAGAGCGTGGATTTTCTGCTCTCGAGCGCCCTCTACGCAAAATTACATGTGAGACGCTTCCGGAAGTGTGTAAGTTTTCATTCACACTTCAGGAACTAATTAATGTTTTAGCCAATGAAAAGAGGTAATGGATATCACGTGATCGACTGCTATAAAACTGGAAGGAGTTTCTGCTTCGCGGCGCTCCGTTTCACAGCCGAAAGGTTTATAAAGCGGTAAGTTTAATTTAATATTGTTCATTTCATTATATATTTTTTTCTCACTATGTAGCCAGTGACCTTGCAGCTACAGCTCAATAATTCTTACTAGTATATTGATAAACTGACGGTTTATAAACAGGCTACACGCTACATACATACATACAATGTTGAGGTTAGCTATTTGGCTGGCTAGCGCCGGCTAACGCTAGTTATCACTAACACGCTAGCTAGCGCTAGCCAGAGTTTACCAGTGGAATTTTTTTTAAATAAAAGATGCATTTATTTATTTTTTTTTAACTTATTTTAATTTATGGCTCTGTCTGCTTAATTTGAAGTCTATTTAAACTCTCAGAGGAGCTGTAGCTTGGTCATGTATGGGTGTTTTTTCCTCCCATCATTTACACATTTCTACAGATAGATGTTCTAAGGCTATGGCATTGAAGAGGAAATGTGCAGAAGTGAAAGGTTATCATTTAAGAGATGTGCAAGCTATATAAACAAGTCATCTGTCTATCTGTCTATCTGTCTATCTGTCTATCTGTCTATCTGTCTATCTGTCTATCTATCTATCTATCTATCTATCTATCTATAATGTCTATCTATCTATAATGTCTATCTATAAATAACACATTATATACACACATACATGAATGTGAAATGTTGGGCAGAATGTACAGTAGGGATATACAGATACATATAAATAAAGAATAGTGCAAATGTATTGAGAAGTAAAAAAAGATGTAATATGTACATGTATAGTACGGAGGTTATATACAGTGTTTTGTTTTGTTTGTTTTGTAGTGATCTAGCGGTGTAGTGTAGAGTTCAGTAGTGTGACGGTGGATGGAAAAAACGCTGTCCCTGAACTTGCTGGTTCTGGTGTGTATGTTCCTGTATCTCTTTCTTGATGAAAGCAGGTTAAACAGTTTGTGACTGGGATGTGAAAAGTCCTTAATAATGTTGTGAGCGCTGCGCAGACATCTGCTGTGGTGAAAGTGTTCAATGGCAGGTAGTTAGGTGCCAGTGATGCGCTGAGTCATTTTGACCAGCCTTTGCAGGGCTTTACGTTCACACACAGTGGAGCCTCCGTACCATACAGTGATGGAGTTGATCAGTATGGTCTCGATGATGCAGCGGTAGAAACTCGTTAAAATCCCTGGGGACCGATGAGCTTTCTTGAGACTTCTAAAGTAGTACAGGCGTTGTTGTGCTTTCTTAACCAGAGCTGAAGTGTTCTGGTGCCAGGACAGATCCTCAGAGATGTGAACTCCCAGGAACTTAAAGCTGGAGACTCTCTCTACCTCAGTTCCATTGATGTTGACCGGTAGATGTCTCCTGCTGTTGGATTTCCTAAATTCGACGATGAGCTCTTTAGTCTTCGAGGCGTTGAGGGTCAGGATGTTGGTGGCACATCACACTGTCAGGCTTCGGATCTCTTCTCTGTAGGCAGATTTGTCGTTGTTGTCGATCTGGCAGACTACGGTGGTGTCATCTGCACCAGTTTGAAGATGTTGGAGTTATACAGAGGAGCACAATCGTATTTTAACAAGTTAGGGAGGGAGTAGAGTAGTGGGCTCAGAACACAGCCCTGTGGGATGCCAGTGTTCAGAATGAGGGTTGAGGATACCTGGTTGCCCAACCTAACAGATTGAGGTCTGTTGGTGAAAAAGTCCAGAATCCATCTGCAAGTGGAGGTGCAGATACCCAAGTCACTAAGCCTAGTGATCAGTACAGTTGGAAGGACTGTTTTGAAAGCAGAGCTGAAGTCAATAAACAGCATTCTGATGTGAGTGTTGCTTTTATCCTGATGGGTGTCCAGTGCATGCTCTGAGAACATCCGTATGCCTTCCGGGCCAGCTGCCTTGTGTGCATCCACTCTACTAAACGCTGAATAAACATGCGTTGTTGAGAGTAAAAGTGGGCTGTAAGCAGTAGAAGAGTGGTTGAGGTCAAATGTCCGTGGTTGAGGTGAAATGTCCTATGCCTTGATTGAAACGAGCAAAAAAGTGAGTTCGTCCGGTTGGAAGGCACTGCTGGTTGGTTGAGCTGTAGGTTTGTAGTCCGTGATGGTCTGGATGCCTTTCCACCTGCGTCTGGGGTCAGAGTTGTGGTAGTGCTCTTCTTTGTGGAGTTTGAATGTGAGTTTGGCTCTCCTCATGCCTATTTTCAGGTTGGCCCTGGCTCTGTTGTAGTCTGTACGTTGCCAGATTTAAAGGCAGCATCTCTTGCTTTCAACAGGAGACGGACTTCAGAGTTCATCCATGGCTTCTGATTAGGAAAGCATTTTACTTGTTTGACGGTAGTGACATTTTTCATACTGAGTTAAACGTTTATTTCATACATTTAGAAATGTTTGTGGGTAGATTCTGTGAAGTGTGAAGCCATGTTGCTCTGATCCTTGTTGTGGTGGGACAGTGTGTGTGTGGGTTTAAATGCTTCTTCTGATGGCCATGAATAAACATGAAGCTGCATGCAATGCAATGCTGGATATCATGTCTTATCTAATTCATATTTAATTCAAATTATCCTGTGTTGTTGGTTTTAGGTAACAGTAGACATCCCCAAGTTGTTAGTCAGAATCCAGCCTTCACTGCTGTAAACCAAGTGTCATGTTGTTTTTTATATCAGCAAGTTAGTTCCTGGTCTGAGAGAGCATGAACCACATGGTCCTAGTTTTAATTGAAAATTTTTAATCGCAATAATAAATAACTGACAATATCAGTGTGTAAAATTCCCATGATGTTTTTTCAATGTAACCGGAAATGTCCCAGGACCAAAGACATCACTCTCTGACATTAACGAATAGCTGTTTAAATGGTCCATTTAAGACTTGAGTATTTGTCTAAAACATCAGACAACAAGAAAACGAACAATTAATACAGTCTGACACAGAAGCTCTGCTATAAACCCTTAAGTGTTTGAAGTGCGAGTTTACAGGTGGATGAACTCTATAAGGTCTGTAGTATTGCATTGAGATGTTTCTTCATTATTATTATAATTTTCTGATAGTGTCCTTCATTATGGCTTTTCCTTGCTTGTATGCATTGTGTGCGTTATTTCCCGTTTTTTTTCTGGTTGGGTTGTAAGGGATTTATTCACGAGGTTTGCCCCTTTATTAACACAGGTCAATTGTGCTGTGACTTGAGAAAAGAAAACAATACCATCAGACCTGTCGTTTTGTCGTTATAAGCACTTTTCTAGGTTACAATCGCACCACAACTGGCTTTATTGCCTTGTGTTTACAAGATACAAACATTAGATTTTTCCTTTAACCCCATGTGAAATTAAGCTAGGAAAAAGATTTAAACCATACATACATGTAAAAATGATCATAATATACATTTTTTACAATTACAATTAATTACAAAATTTAATTTAATACAATTTAACAAGCGTTTTTTTCCACTGCACTACTTCACTACCTTCACCACCTTCACCTGCCAAATACCATTTTAACCACTGCACTTTCTATAAGTGGTTTGGCAACTGCCAACTGGCAACACACCACATTAAATTACCCAAATACTAACAGACGGACTTGTTTATAAATTAGATCATGATGTCAGTAGAGTAACATGGTTGCACAGTTACATACACTTAGGTTATGCCAAACTTTGCTTTATTGTTAATAGTTCAGTTATTTCTGAAATTGCGTTCACTTCACTCATTGCACACATTATACATTCAGTTATTATATCAAATCTAGGTTTTAATGTAGTTTTTCATATGTGTAATGATTTACAAATATTTTTACAGAGCCATAATGTGAAAAAGGAGGACCAGGATACAGCCTTTTGATGATGCAACATTATGCATACTGTCATCGATGGACAAGCCATGGCTCATGGAAAAATGTATTGATGCCAATAAAGGTACAGTAATATTTCAATTCAATTTCAATTCAATCTTTATTTCTATAGCACCTAACATCTAGCAGGTAGAGCCTAGGTGCTGAACAAAGTGAAAAAGGCAATGTGCAAAATGGTGAATATTAGAGTTAACATAAAAGTAATAAAATATAGCAATATCATAAAAGAAAAAAGTAACTAGTAATAATGAAAACAGAATTGAAATAAAATAAGCATTAAAACACAGCAAATAAAATAAACGTTAAGAAGCAGGAGACTAAGCAAACCCTCTACAACACAACAAAGGCTTTGGTAAATATGTGGGTCTTTACCTTTAGAAGTAGAGAATTCTCTTTCAGAGGTGAGATCAGGAGCGAGGGAAATTCAAAGTTAGGAGCTACTACTGAGAAGGTGCGATCACCTCACGATTTATATCTTGTTCTAGGCACTTTGAGCAGTACGTGATTAGAGGACCTGAAAGTTCAGCCATGGGTGCGCAGATGGGTAGGTTGATTTTAAATAGGTGGGGGCGTACCAGACAGATGTGAAAACAAATAATAGGATTTTATATTGAATTCTGTACTGTACTAGGAGCCAGTGGAGAGAGGAAAGGACCAGGGTGATGTGTACACGCTTACTGGTACCAGTTAAAAGCCGTGCCGCAGTGTTCTGAACCAGCTGTAGATAGAGAGTGGACTGAGTAATGCCTTGATAAAGAGCAAATAATAAAAGCATGAATGGCTTTTTCCATGTCTTTTATTGAAACGAAGGCTTCACTTTTGATAGTAAACGGAGTTAAAAGAAGATTAATTTTACAACTGAGGTTATTTGCTTCCAAAATCCAAATTGCTATCAAATATGACGCCTAGCTTGCGAGTTTTTAAATTCTGGTGTAAATTAGGTGTAAATGTGGTCCTGCGTACTAAATAGTAAACATTCACACTTATTGTTATTAAGACTTAGAAAATTACTAGCTAGCTAATGTTTAATGTCAGTTAAACGGCTGGACAGGGACTAGAGTGAATCTGGTTTTAAAGGAACCTATAATCAGCATAGAAGTGGAATAAGATATTGTGTTTTCTAATCATATTTCCCAGAGGTAGCATATATAGGGAGAACAACACTGGGCCAAGTATCGATCCCTGTGCTACACCATAAAGATAAGGGACGCACGAGGATGAGATGCCACCCCATTTCACAGAAAAACTACTATTTAACTTGTAATACATGAAGCAAACAAACACTGTACCTCAAATTCCAAACAGGTTGTTTAGCTGAGAGATGAGAATCTTGTGATCTATGGTGTCAAAGGCTGCGGTAACATCCAAAGGGATCAACGCAACTGGGCAGCCACTATCTCTTGTGAGCGTTATATATCATTGTGAATCTTTAATAGGGCAGACTTAGTGCTATGACGTGTTCTGAAACCAGATTGAAATTGATCCAGAATTAAATTTTTATTTAAAATTGGTTATAATTAATAAAAATACAAGTTTCTCTTGTATTTTAGAGAGGAAGGGTAAGTGTGAAATGGTGAATTTTTTTTTTTTATGGTGGAGTGACGACATCGTGTTTAAAAGCATCTGGCACATACCTCAACCTAAGACAATTATTAAAAAAGGCTACAAGGCCGGGACCCATGCAACTGAAAACCTCTTTTAGTAGTCTTGTCAGTACTACATCTAGAGAAGATGTTGGCCTTAAGGATAAAACAATGTCAGAAAGAGTGGAGAGAGAAATGGGTTCGGAAGATTAAAAAACAGCTGAGCACAAAGGAGCTATAGTGCTCTCAGGGACCTGTCCTATGAGGTCCTGTCTCACTGATGCGATTTTGTCAACAAAATAATTCATAAATATTTCACAACAATTTTTTAATTGTTGGGCTCTTTTAACAATGTTGGGCTCTTTGAGAGCGTGCATTTCTTAGTACAAATAATTTATTTATAGTACATAAAGGTGAGTCAGCTATCAGTCAAGGAATATCATTTGGTGATGTCAGTTCACCTGACAAAACACCATTATAGTCCATCCCTCATATGTCTAGGCATCCTTACACATGTACATTTCTAGTGTTGCCCTTGTGGGGCCAAACTCATTTTTAGGTTTTGTTGTTTGAATTGTATTTACACACACACACACATACACACACACAGGTTTCTTGTTTTTTTTTTTTTTTTAAATGGGGCCCTCCTGGCTAGACCTCACTAAGTTTTTATATCATTTGGGCAACAGTTTTCAGTATCGAAACCTGACTCATTACACACATAATTGTGCACATTATGACCTGTAAGATATCTTTGATCACTAATCCTAGATTAGGTTGACCCAGAACACTCAGTTCTTGTCTTTATCCTCTCTTTATACACTTACGCTGTGAGAAAACTCAAACTGTCGCCTTTTGGTATGGCTAATCCACATTTTGTTGCTTCTGCTAAACGAATAACATGACCAGATGTGGAGTTTTTATGTTCTCACAGTATGGTAATATGTATCTTGTTGCCATAGTAGTTATAATAATTTTGTTGTTTGCTTCTAGAATAACCTTTTTGTATGCTTCTGTTGACCATACCCTGAACTATCCTTTTGTGGCATGTTACTTTGCTTGTACACACACAGTGGTTTCTGTATTTCTGTTTTAGGCTTATCTTTTGCAGGCTCAACATAACCTTGTGGAGTTGTCTCTCATAACTGTCTCTTCTGTTACACACACACACACCCCTACCTTGCAGCCCACCCACTTTCTCGCCTTCACTTTGGAAGTATATCTTCATGTGTGAGACAATAAAATGTGGAGCTTCTCTCTGAAAGCTTACTTGTGTGTTTCATTCAGACTTCCCCGTGCACATAGGAGAGCAAAGATCGAGAGGAAAGGCTGAATTCGGGGGTATCCTGTCCAGGGGACAGAAGACAATCCTGTCCGAGCGGCAGAGGATAAAACACTTCCTTACAGTTTCTTGGGGGCTCGTCCTGGATATCAGCGTTCGGGTAAGTGCAGATTTGGTATCTTGTCATATCGTTGAAAGTGTAGGCACGCACCTTGTATTCGTAAGCGAACTTGTTGTCGACGTTGTACCGTCGTGTAGCGTGCGCTAACCCGTCTCTGCAGTCACAGTAACTTAAGACGTCGAAATTTTATTAAACCGCCTTATCTATCTCGATCTCTGGCCTCCATCCTTTGTATCTAACATAGTCAGACAGTTGTACCTATATTGGATCATGGGTAATTCTGGAAAAAATATCCTAAACCAGATCCTGAGGAAGCCGCTTGGGACTGGATGAATCGTTGTGGTCTTACCTTTTATACTACCCCCTGGCTAGACAATTTAGCAGGGTGGACTGAATCACAACCTCAATTTCTGACTTATCCTCGTGGTGGTACCTTCAAGTCTGAATACCTGAAGTCTGCACATTACCAAGTTATGAAGGTTTGGCTGATCCTAACTGGGGTTATTCTTACATGGGTGATGGTTATCAAAAATCGGTTGAAATGAAACCAATCTGGGATGACTATCACTCTATACCGAACATAAACAGAGAGCTTATGTCTCTGCCCAGAATCGGAACCAAGCCAAAACCATCTTTATCGCCAAATGCTCCACCCCTACCCTATCAGGATGGTGGGTTTGTGTCTCCTTCGGTCCCAGAGATTGATCCTCCTCCCTGGCCCAAAACCCACACTAATGTGGTATGCGTATGGTCAAAGTCGGCCCGTGGCCTCAAATTACATCCGCCCTCGATCGGGCAACTTAGAGACATTATCAGGGTTCTTCCGTCCCCCATTTAAACCTCTGCATTTTGTTGACATGCTAATGAGTTCGACCCACCATAATCAGCTGACAGGTGCAGACTATAAACCTATATAGTTTCTTATATACTTCATGCAGTATGTCGACTCAGTTACTACAGTACTACAGGAAACTCTTATTGACGTGGTGCCCAGTTTACACCCTAAGATGATAACATTAAAATGGAAACAAAAACGAAGGTGGAAGACGAGGGGGAAGGGTCGAAAAAAATACTTCGAAAACTGTCCTTCTGACACAAATATTTTTCTGCAACATGGTTTTGTTTTTATGCCTAATTGTCTGTTTAATCTCTTGGGCCGAGATCTCAAATCAAATCAAATTTTATTTGTCACATACACATACATACAGGGTCGACATGCAGTGAAATGCTTTAGAGTTCTTTACCACAGCTGAAAAGACTGCTGGGGAGTCAATGAATCCCTGTGGCAGCAGACGTGTCCAGTTTCTCTCATGAGTAGGCTGCACATTTCTCTCACCTTTTCTGGCTCTAAACTCACGGTTTCAGTTCCTGATTTTGCTTCTCTGTCATATCTTGGACATTAATGTCCATGTCTAACATGGACATTAAAGACTGTTTTTTCTCTACCACACAGAAATTTCCACTCCCTCCTTCACTGGAAGAATTGCCATCTCTCCTCTGGGCAGAGCATAAGGACGATGTGGGCTTGGTTCATTGTCCTCCTTATGAAGCTAAACTAAAACATTTGCATCCTGTGTTTTTCAAACAGTATACTCTCTCTGAATCAAATTTGCAGGGAATGGACAAAATCTTGACCCCTCTGTTACAACAGGGTGTGATCTAGCAGTGTGTGAGTTCCTACAACACACCCGTTAATCCAGTTCCTATACCGGACGACACTTGGCGCTTCACTTAAGACTTAAAAAAAAAAAAAAAAAAAAAAAAATGATGTGGTTCCTGTTGCACCTGTTGTGCCCGATGTGGCCTCTATTATCCCTTCAATTCCATGCAATCATACAGACTTCTCGGTGATTCTGCCTTTTTCAGCATTCCTGTAGAAGAGCTGTAGAAGCCTCTTTTCGCCTTCACGCACAGGGAGCGCCAATATACTTGGACACGTCTGCTGCCACAGGGATTCATTGACTCAATCAATAGCAGCCTTTTCCGCTGTGGTAAGCGTTCTGATCTTTTGATCTTGCTCTTTCCTCTGACTCTGTTGTTTTACAGTATGCGGATGATCTCCTGATCTCTGCAGTCTCCCTGTGCCTCCTGCTTCATCTGACAAGAAAATGATTCAAGGTATCCACAACCAAACTCCAGTTTTGTAAAACCACTGTGAAATACCTAGGGTTCAAACTCTCTCAAGGCAGCAAACGGCTCTCTAAAGATCGTATACAGGTTCTTAACACAAGGCATCCCTCCACGGAGCATGCTCTCATGGCTTTCCTGTGACTGATTTACCACTGCTACCACTACATATACTACATGTCCCAGTCAGTGCATTCAAAACAGTCCTGGAGAGCAGACATGGATCCTGCTGGCCAGGTTCTTACTTGCTTCCGAACTGGTCTTGAACGCCTGCTGAGTGGTCTGTATGCTGGGATCAGCATAACAGAGATGTGGTCTGAGTAACCGAGGTGGGGGCGGGGCTTCGCCCAGTATGCGAACCCGAGGTTTGTGTAAACAACATCCAGCGTGTTTTCTCCTCTGGTTGCAAAGTCCACGTTCAGATAAAATTTAGGGCGCACAGTCCTGAGATTTGCATGATTAAAATCTCCGGCGACTATAAACAATCCGTCAAGGTGTGAGTTTTGAAGTCCGCTAATGGTCCCGTAAAGCACGCTGAGCGCTTCCTTAGCATTAGCGCTAGGTGGTATGTATACTCCGAGCACAATAGCGGTGGTGAATTCCCGGGGTAAATAAAAAGGTCTACATCACACAACAATAAACTCCAGCAGCGATGAGCAGTAGGTTAAAACAAGCACAGAGTTCTTACACCATTCCGTGTTGATGTAAACACACAGACCGCCGCCGCGAGTCTTACCATACAGAGCTGCATTCCTGTCGGCACGAAACGCAGCTAGCCCGTCCATCTGGATGGCGGCGTCCGGAACTCTGTCGCTCAGCCACGTCTCCGTAAACACAAAAACGCAGCAGTGTCTGTACTCACGCCGAGTAGCTTGTTGGAGTCTGATGTAGTCTAGTTTATTGTCCAGGGAGCAGACATTTGCCAGCAGTAGTGATGGTAGAGCGGGCCGGCTCACTGTTTTTCAAAGGAAAACGAATGTATTTGCTGAATGCAACATGCATGCATGAACAAAATGCACTAATTACACTATTATTGTAATAACGAGTCACAAACACATCCACTGCTGCTAATCCCGGTTTATTAGGAAAGATCCAGAAGGTCCAGTGAACATGCTGTAAAGCATTTCTGCTCCAATCAATCAATAGTGTTGTAATTTAGATGTTTATTCTTTTGTTTACATCACAAAACTTCGGCTGGTGTTTGTGTTTATATATTTCCGAATAACTTTCACATAAAAAAAACGACATCTTGGTGGTAAAAAAACCAAATATGGCTGTTACAAAATAGTAAAAAATGACAAATAAAAATAGTAAAAAAGTAAAAGAGGGGAAATCTTTGGTTGAGTCTCTCTGTAGTGTCATACAAAAAAAAAAATCAAAAAAGTTGTTTTATCTGAGATTTGCAAAAAAAAAGCAGCGACGTGAACTATTTTTGGCGATCTACATCTGTAAGTTACAATATATCTCCCTATATAGCTTTATATGATTTTATTGGTTTTATTGCCTGTTTGGTTTTATAGGAGAAATGCTTGAAACGTGTGTGTGTATTGTTGAGATTGGAATGGCCAGACATCAATATGACACACACACACACACACACACACACACACACACACACACACACTGGTTTCTTGTCTTGTATTTTATGGGGCCCCCCCGACTTGGACCTCGCTTTAAGTAAGTTTCATGACTGTAAAACAATAGCTTGTCTGGCTACCTGGCCATCAATATGAATGCCAAATCAATATCAATAGCCCCAAACGTGTGTAACAAAAGCCTCATGGTCAGCCATTCATTAATATGCAGACTGTATGATTAGAGTATGAATGGCCACCTGAGTTTATAGGGCTGGGACGATTCACTAATCTGGCGAGTCAATACTATCCCGATACTTTTGTGTCGATTCAATACATATTGCGATTCTGTCGCTATTGCAATTCATTGTTTAAATTGTGATTTTTGTTTGCTTAGACAATGGCAAATAATTGGCCCTTAAAGAGACTGTATGAGTATTAACAAAAACAATGCATCACATCTTTCTGAGCATACACATACATAGTGCATAAAGAACCTTGAGCCATAAAACTTTCAAGTACCAAAAACTTGAATATAATATTCAAATGTGCAACAAAACTAAAAACAATACTCTGAAATAAAATAAGTGCTGTTAAACTGTTCCAATGTCCAACTCAGTCAAGGTGCTAATATCCTTCTCTCTCTTCCTCACCTCAGGTCCGAGCAGTGCAGCTGTTACTGCATCCTGTTGCTCCAGAAAACGTTCAACCATGTCATAAGCACTATTCCATCTCGTTAAAACGTCTGTTATAAGTTTGTGCACAGGGAGCTCCAGAAACTTTTGTTTTTCCTGTAAAACACAAAGTCCTGCTGCACTTCTATGGAAATATCCAGTGATGCGCCGTACTCGTCCGAGTAACTTCGCGACAGCGGGCAGCTTCAGTGCACGCTGCGAGGCCAGATTGAGAGTGTGCGCGTAGCACTTAATATGGAGAAAGCCCATGTTAGACGCATTGACTGAAGCAGGTTCTTTAGCCGTTAAACAATTCTCAGAGGTTTACTCCCCTGCCTCTGCCATGGTTGTGCTTTCTCACGTCAGCTTAAAACGGATACGGCGTCATCTAATACAGACAACAACAAAATACGTTTTGCCCTCTGTTGGAATAAAAGGCGGTAACGTCTTCCCACCACCTCTCTGGAAAAGTAAAATAATTAAATATATATATCGATTCTGAGGTAAACAAATCAATCTTAAAATCGGTTAAAAAAGAATCGCAATAGTTTGAATAGATTTTTTTTCTCCCACTCCTATGAGTTTAGCAGGTGTCTCTCAAACAGGGGGAGGAAGAAAAGGATCAGACATAGTCTCAGATAAATGTTTGTATTAATCTAATTTCTTATGAAAATCTTCATAAAATTTAAAATATAATCTCATGAGACATGTGGCTTTCAACCCAGTACTTTTCTGTTCTGATGCAGGACTGATTTCCTGTTCAATGCAGGAAATGTATATCTATGGGACTTCATCATCTATAACACATCTTTTTGAGCAATATCAACTTTGATGTTTGACAGTAAAGCTCAAAGTGTCTTTTTTTTTCTTCTTCAGTCAGATAGAGCATTTCAGCTGCAAGTCCTAAAATTTGGGCTGGGTGGGGCGGGGCGGGGCGAACCAGACATAGTCTCAGATAAATGGTTGTAGGAATCTCATTTTTTTTATGATCTCTTCAATCAATTTAAAATATAAACTCAGGGGACATGTGGCTTTTAACCCATTACTTTTCTGGATTGCTCCAGGACTGATTTCATGTATTTATATGATTTTTTTATTTTTTTTACAGTACTTAATCATCTATAACTTATCTTTTTGAGCAATATAAACAGTGAATAATGGACAGTAAAGCCCAAAGTGTCTTCTTTTTAAAGATATTAAAATTGTGTATGTAGTCCACTTTTATCAGGAACTGTTAACATTTAAAGTTAGGTAGGGCATTTCAGCTGTGAGTCCCAAAATCTGTGTCGAAGGCTAACAGGTGTTTCTCTATTTTGTATTTGTACTGTTTTCTCAGGGTTGTTTTTAAAACTGTACTTTGTTTTGTTGTGAAACTGTTGTCAAAAATCGAATGCTGCGTTCTGATTGGACGAGCCAAAAATCGAATGCTGCTTCCTGATTGGCCGAGCCAAAAATCGAATGCTGCTCTCTGATTGGCCGAGCCAAAAATCTAATGCTGCTCTCTGATTGGACGAGGCAAAAATCGAATGCTGCATTCTGATTGGCCGAGCCAAAAATCGAATGCTGCTCTCTGATTGGCCGAGCCAAAAATCGAATTCTGCGTTCTGATTAGATGAGGCAATAATCGAATGCTGCTCTCTGATTGGACGAGGCAAAAATCGGGCTGGGTGGGGCGGGGAGAAAGGAAGGCGGAAGACAGTGAACAATGACTTTCTTGGTAGGCTACTGTTTAGATACAAGCCGTTGTAACGCGTTCATGGGAGAGCTCACTAACTCCAGTTGCAACAGAAATCATAAGCACAGACAGGTTTACAAAACTCGTGCTTTTTTTCTTTTTTTTTCTTGGCAACAGCGTTACAGGTTAGTCAAAGACACTTAGAAATGAGCATCAGAAAATAATATATATTCCTCGGTCTTGCATACATGCAGTAATACCGGAAAAAATGCGGCGGCAGGCTATTCCCAAAACGCTGCTCTGCTTTTAAAGGAGCCACAACATATTTCACCCGTTACACCGCGTAACAGACACTGTCTTTCGTTAAAGCCTGTGTAAAGTTTATTAGTTTTAGTGTAGACACCTGCGGCTTATTTATGTTCAAAATAAAAATCTGTGTCAAATTCAGTGGGTGCGGCTTATATTTGGGTGCGCTTAATAGTCCGGAAATTACGGTAATCTGAAGGCCACATGAGCTTTGGAGGAGTTTAGTCATTGACTCTGCAGAAAGTTGCCGACTTCTCCACAAAGTGTGCCTCAACATGCACTGACCCCACCCTGTGATTTAACCTGGCCAACCACTTTGTGGCCGAGTTGCTTTCACTATCATTTTACCATAGAATATTTAGTAGTGAGAATAATCATGAATTTTCAAAGTTTTTCTCAGGTTCAATGACAAAGCAAAACAAGGAATTACATTTTTATTTAAAATTAATTAAGACACTTAAGAACAGAAAAGAAACTGATTATACAAAAGAATACAATTGGGTCAGTTCAGACGTAGCACAGTGCTCATTTAGTAAATGCACAGATAAACTATATGCTAATTGTGTGTTACTGTTAAGTTAACATTATACCAAGTCGTTCCAAATAAAACACTGCATGGGAAACGGCTTTGGCGTGTTAGTTACAGTGCACTATGCTACAAGCTATTGTACACAAGCTAAAGTTAACTAGATAAGTCATATTTTAATCGCTAATATAGCAGATTCATGGAAAATTACATCGCTAATCAGCATTTTTGCCGCAACTAATTTATGAATGAGTAACTAGATTACAGAGAATCGCTTTATTTAAAGTGAATAAAATACCCTACTTAATGGAGTTGAACATTAATTGAGCCGCAGTCACACACCTGACTCGTGTGTGTAGAGAAGGTGAGATGAACTGGGAACAGGCAGTGGGTCAAACCACTGTGAGGAAGGGGAGGGGTTTCTAAATTCATATTCTTCTGCAATTATTTGTAGGGGTGTCCAAAAACATTAGGCAATAGTGTAGCATTAAATAATCTCTTCACATGTTTTGTCCTCAAAAGCATGTATTTATATTTAGAAAAGGGGCAGTTCTTCAGACAATGTGCCAACAAAACAAAGTACAGTTTTAAGAACAACCCTGAGAAAACATTACAAATACAAAATAGAGAAACACCATTAACACAGTTTATTTTGACAAAACTTAAGAGCTTTCACTGGTGTAAAAATTCATCTCCAGAGCACATTAGAGTTCATATACTTCATCATGGTGTGAAGTCAGAGCTTGCTCTTTCAGAATATCCATACTGGATTGACCAGAGTTTGAATAATCCACAATGGAAACCCCTCTGACAGTAATAACCCGAGTAACAAAGCAAATAACAAATGAAACACGCTACAAGCTGAGAGTAATGATGCAAGTAAATATAGATAACATTACCATCGTGTCTGTTTGAATAGTGATTGGAATTCTCAGGCTCTTTGACAACAGGAGAAGCCCGCTTGTTTGTCACCTGAAATACAACAAAAATACTTAAAATGAATTACACGCTAAAAATAATCATGAATGTGGAAATATGCAAAGTAAGCTCATGCAAAAACATTTCTAAAACAGCACATAATAGAGCCAAGTGCATGTCATGGGCTTTTCTAGAATTCTCATGTCTTGCAATATGATGTAGGGGACTGCAATCAATCTTATCTTAGATACCTGTCTAAAACAACCATCAAGTCATAATGTGTAAAAATGTGCATGTAATAAGTCAGGTTTTGTCCAGTCGGGGGGGCCCCATAAAATACACACAAACACACTGGTTTCTTGTCTTGTGTGTGTGTGTGTGTGTGTGTGTGTGTGTGTGTGTGTGTGTGTGTGTGTGTGTGTGTAAATACAATTCAAACAACAAAACCTAAAAATGAGTTTGGGCAGGCCCCACAAGGGCAACACTAGAAACTTACATGTGTAAGGATGCCTAGACATATGAGGGATGGGCTATAATTGTGTTTTTATCAGGTGAACTGTCAAGCAAAACCCTCAGTTGTAAAATCAATCTTCTTTCTACTCTGTTTACTATCAAAAGTGAAGCCTTCGTTTCAATAAAAGACATGGAAAAAGCCATTCATGCTTTTATTAGTTGCTCTTTATTAAGGCATTACTCAGTCCACTCTCTATCTACAGCTGGTTTAGAACACTGCACTTCCTCTCTCCACTGGCTCCCAGTACAGTACAGAATTCAATATAAAATCCTATTTGTTTTCACATCTGTCTGGTACGCCCCCACCTATTTAAAATCAACTTATCCATCTGCGCACCCATGGCTGAACTTTCAGGTCCTCTAATCACGTACTGCTCAAAGTGCCTAGAACAAGATATAAATCGTGAGGTGATCGCACCTTCTCAGTAGTAGCTCCTAACTTTGAATTTCCCTCGCTCCTGATCTCACCTCTGAAAGAGAATTCTCTACTTCTAAAGGTAAAGACCCACATATTTACCAAAGCCTTTGTTGTGTTGTAGAGGGTTTGCTTAGTCTCCTGCTTCTTAACGTTTATTTTATTTGCTGTGTTTTAATGCTTATTTTATTTCTCTTCTGTTTTTATTATTACTAGTTACTTTTTTCTTTTATGATATTGCTATATTTTATTACTTTTATGTTAACTCTAATATTCACCATTTTGCACATTGCCTTTTTCACTTTGTTCAGCACCTAGGCTCTACCTGCTAGATGTTAGGTGCTATAGAAATAAAGATTGAATTGAAATTGAATTGAAATATTACTGTACCTTTATTGGCATCAATACATTTTTCCATGAGCCATGGCTTGTCCATCGATGACAGTATGCATAATGTTGTATCATCAAAAGGCTGTATCCTGGTCCTCCTTTTTCACATTATGGCTCTAAAAATATTTGTAAATCATTACACATATGAAAAACTACATTAAAACCTAGATTTGATATAATAACTGAATGTATAATGTGTGCAATGAGTGAAGTGAACGCAATTTCAGAAATAACTATGAACTATTAACAATAAAGCAAAGTTTGGCATAACCTAAGTGTATGTAACTGTGCAACCATGTTACTCTACTGACATCATGATCTAATTTATAAACAAGTCCGTCTGTTAGTATTTGGGTAATTTAATGTGGTGTGTTGACAGTTGGCAGTTGCCAAACCACTTATAGAAAGTGCAGTGGTTAAAATGGTATTTGGCAGGTGAATGTAGTGAAGTGGAAAAAAAGCTTTTGTTAAATTAGTGTATATTATGATTATCTTTACATGTATGTATGGTTTAAATCTTTTTCCCAGCTTAATTTCACAAGTGGTTAAAGGAAAAATCTAATGGTTGTATCTTGTAAACACAAGGCAATAAAAAGCCAGTTGTGGTGCGATTGTAACCTAGAAAAGTGCTTATAACGACAAAACGACAGGTCTGATGGTATTGTTTCTTTTCTCAAGTCACAGCACAATTGAACCTTGGTTTCCCTTTTAACTCATGCCGAAAGAAACCGGGAAATAACGCACAATTCATACAAGCAAGGAAAAGCCATAATGAAGGACACTATCAGAAAAGAGAGTAGGGGCTCAACACTTCCTTGCTATTCCAACTCGCTACGAAGGTGTGGCCGAGACTGAGCATATTTTATACTCCACAGTAGTGCCTGAATCAAATTCAAGTACAGTGTAAAGTTTTAAGCTGAAGGGGGCAACACACTAATGGTTTTTGGTAGAAAATTTACTAAAATACCAAAAATAATTACCAGACATGTAGACATTACTATTAGACACTTATTTATACAGTTTATCAGCAAAGAAAAATGATTTGGGGGTGAGTTGCACTTTAAGTAAATGATTACCATCATCAACTTAGTCAGGTCCTTCGGAAGGAATGCAAGGACAGGCTCATCTGTCTGATATTTTTTCTGGAAGTGAGTGAAGGTCCTGGCGAGTGCCATGTAGAACTGCAATTTGGCCAAGATGAGTGAATTCTTTTAATGGCTGCTGCAACTGTGTCATAAGATGCTAACAAAGAGAGACAGACAGTAAGGCAGGACATTTCAACTTAGCCATATATTACAAAAACTATGACAAGGCCACACCAGCACCAGGGTTAGGACACAGTCACAGACCTATTCACTGCATTAAAGAACGGCCTACCTGTTCCAGGGTTCGAGAGTTTCTTTGATTTCACGGCTTTCATGTACAAGAGCAGTGATGGCCAGACTTCCAGGGCTCTCTACAAACCAGGAGGTTTTCCACCCAACGATGGGCACAGAAAGAAAGGGGGAACACAGTAGACTTGGTTACTGTGATGTAATCCTCGCTCCTGGCAGGCACATTGAGGAACAATGTGTGCATTGCTTTCAGCAACTTGTCCAGCTGCCATGCAGTGAACCCACACTTGAATGCGTTGTGTAGCATGTGTAGGCCACAGATCCCCACACAAATGAGCTGAGCACCTGAAGATTTCATTGCAAAATCATATTTCGCATCACATGGAGATGGTTTTGAACTGCATATGTTGCACCCATGCATCAATTTTTGCTCTGTAGCAATATGATTGTTTGTTCAATGTAAAGTGCACTACAAATGAAATGCATTATTATAATTATTAATAGAGCACACATACCCACAAACAGTAATAGCATTCTAAACTGCTCACCTCCATACTGCTCAGCGTGATCTTTCTGGAAAAGGTCGAAGAGTTTCCAATTCACACTGGGCATATCCAATGAAATGGACACCAAGTCCCTGAGGTTCAGTCTGTCCACACATTCCTGAGAAAAAAAGGTTGCATTTGATTACTCAAATAAGAGGACTGGATGAGCACATTGTTAAGGGAAATAACTAATTGGTCATGAAATATTGCAGTTACAGAAGAGTATATGCACACAAGTTGAGTCTACCAATATAAATTGATGAGCTTTTAAAGTAAAAAATTATTATTATTATTTTGAGATGCGCCAGCAGGTCTTGTGCAGTGGAATGTCCCATAAACTGAGAGCCCAGATATCTGGACTGAACCTGTCCCTCGTTCCAGAAGCGGAGGTGCACATCCAGCTGTTTGTTTTTCGTAGTTTCGTTGAGACTCTCATCAAACATAATGAACGAACGGCGATTTGTTGACTTTGGACACCAGTTCTTCTTTGATGCGGAGAGCTAAACCAAACTTGGCTATGTAAGCTGTTTTGTCGGGACCGCAAGTAAACGTTTTAGCGATGTCGGAGTCAGGGAACATGCACTTGAAAAGCTCTGAGATACCCTCATTTCCACTGTAGGACTGGTGTTTAGCGATTGTGTTAAGAGTCCACAACACCTCGGCTTTCATTGTTGGTGTGGACCCAAAAGCTGGAAATTTGACACACTGATATTGTCAGTTATTTATTATTGCGATTAAAAAATTTCAATTAAACTAGTACCATGTGGTTCATGCTCTCTCAGACCAGGAACTAACTTGCTGATATAAAAAACAACATGACACTTGGTTTACAGCAGTGAAGGCTGGATTCTGACTAGCAACTTGGGGATGTCTACTGTTACCTAAAACCAACAACACAGGATAATTTGAATTAAATATGAATTAGATAAGACATTATATCCAGCATTGCGTTGCATGCAGCTTCATGTTTATTCATGGAAATCAGATGAAGCATTTAAACCCACACACACACTGTCCCACCACAACAAGGATCAGAGCAACATGGCTTCACACTTCACAGAATCTACCCACAAACAATTCTAAATGTATGAAATAAACATTTAACTCAGTATGAAAAATGTCACTACCGTCAAACAAGTAAAATGCTTTCCTAATCAGAAGCCATGGATGAACTCTGAAGTCCGTCTCCTGTTGAAAGCAAGAGATGCTGCCTTTAAATCTGGCAACGTACAGACTACAACAGAGCCAGGGCCAACCTGAAAATAGGCATGAGGAGAGCCAAACTCACATTCAAACTCCACAAAGAAGAGCACTACCACAACTCTGACCCCAGACGCAGGTGGAAAGGCATCCAGACCATCACGGACTACAAACCTACAGCTCAACCAACCAGCAGTGCCTTCCAACCGGACGAACTCACTTTTTTGCTCGTTTCGATCAAGGCATGGGACATTTCACCTAAACCACGGACTCTTCTACTGCTTACAGCCTACTTTCACGTTAAACAACGGATGTTTATTTAGCGTTTAGTAGAGTGGATGCACACAAGGCAGCTGGCCCGGATGGCATACCGGGACGTGTTCTCAGAACATGCACTGGACAAATGGCACAGGTTTTCACCGACATTTTCAACCTGTCACTGGCCAAAGCCACGATTCCTACATGCCTAAAGACTGCAACCATCATACCAGTGCCTAAGCACTCAGCTGCTGAATGCCTGAATGACGTTTGCCCAGTTGTACTCACCCCTATGAAGTGCTTTGAGAAACTGGTCCTGAATTACCTCACTGCAGGCCTACCACCTACACTGGAGCCACACTACTTTACCAAACAGGTCAACAGAGGATGCAGTTTCCACAACTCTTCATTTAGCTCTCACCCATCAGGATAAAAGCAACACTCACATCAGAATGCTGTTTATTGACTTCAGCTCTGCTTTCAAAACAGTCCTTCCCACTGTACTGATCACTAAGCTTAGTGACTTGAGTATCTGCACCTCCACTTGCAGATGGATTCTGGACTTTTTCACCAACAGACCTAAATCTGTTAGGTTGGGCAACCAGGTATCCTCAACCCTCATTCTGAACACTGGCATCCCACAGGGCTGTGTTCTGAGCCCATTACTCTACTCCCTCCCTAACTTCACCCACGATTGTGCTCCTCTGTATAACTCCAACATCTTCAAACTGGTGCAGATGACACCACCTTGGTCGGCCAGATCGACAACAACGACGAACAGCAGATGTCTGCGCAGAGCTCACAACATTATTAAGGACTTTTCACATCCCAGTCACAGACTGTTTAACCTGCTTTCATCAAGAAAGATACAGGAACATACACACCAGAACCAGCAAGTTCAGGGACAGCGTTTTTTTTCCATCCACCATCACACTACTGCACTCTACACTACACCGCTAGATCACTACAAAACAAAAACAAAACACTGTATATAACCTCCGTACTATACATGTACATATTACATCTTTTTTTACTTCTCAATACATTTGCACTATTCTTTATTTATATGTATCTGTATATCCCTACTGTACATTCTGCCCAACATTTCACATTCATGTATGTGTGTATATAATGTGTTATTTATTACACACATACACATACATATATATATATTATATATAATATATATATATATATATATATATATATATATATATATATATATATATATATATTCAATGCCATAGCCTTAGAACATCTATCTGTAGAAATGTGTAAATGATTGGTGGAAAAAACACCCATACATAACCAAGCTACAGCTCCTCTGAGAGTTCAAAAGGACTTCAAATTAAGCAGACAGAGCCATAAATTAAATAAGTTTTAAAAAAATAAACAAATGCATCTTTTATTAAAATAATACGACTGTTAAACTCTGGCGCTAACTAGCGTTAGCCGGCGCTAGCCAGCCAAATAGCTAACCTCAACATTGTATGTATGTATGTATGTAGCGTGTAGCCTGTTTATAAACCGTCAGTTTATAAATATACTAGTAAGAATTATTGAGCTGCAGCTGCAAGGTCACTGGCTACATAGTGAGAAAAATATATACTGAAATAAACAATGTTAAATTAAACTTACCTCTTTATAAAGCCTTCGTCTGTGAAACGGAGCGCCGCGGAGCAGACCGTCCTTCCCATTTTATAGCAGTCGATCACGTGATGTCCGTGGCCTCATTGGCTAAAAAATTAATTATTTCCTGAAATACACACTTCCGGAAGCGTCTCTCACATGTAATTCTGCCTAGAGGGCGCTCAAGAGCAGAAAATCCACACCGATTTTTATTACGTTTTGGGCCAATTAAAAAAAAAAAAAAAAAAAAAAAAAAAAAAGCAGGATGCATATCAGGGCTGCACCCTGAGCATGTTTAAATAGATAAACGGTGTGGGGCCCGGCATTTTGGGCCCCACAACTTCTTTGGGACCCACATCGTTGGTGTGTTCCCTGTCACAGGGAGCACATTCACACATACAGACACACACACACACACACAGAGACACACTCATACACACCCACATACAGACACACTCCCAACACACATACACAAACATCCACACATTTACACATACAGACACACGCATGTATATATACACAGAAACACACATATACACAAACACACACTCATACACACCTACATACAGACACACTCCCAACACACACAAACATCCTTACATTCACACATACAGACACACACACACACACACACACACACACACACACACACACACACACACATCTACATACAGACACACTCCCAACACACATACACAAACGTCCACACATTTACACATACAGACAAATTCATATGCATGTGAAAGTCTTGTGGTTTTTGATACATGTGCATGCTTCTTTTCTTTCTATGCGACAAACATGGTAATAGTCAAAAGCACATGGAAATGTCTGTGGACGTGAAATTAGTAAAAAATAATATTTTGTCTCTAATGTAAGAACGCATTTAAAATGGAGAAAAAAAGAGAAGATTTTATCAGACTGGCTCACACACACAGTCAAGCTTAAGGTTTTAGAAAAGAAAAAAGAAACACACCTTATGCAAGTTTTAAAAAAAAGGCATGGTAAAGCATTTCAGCTGAATTTTTGTAGAAACGAACTCTCCGAATACCAAGAACATGTGAAACTGTAATTCATAAAACACCTGGACATTTATATATTTATTTGGTCAAAATAAATATTCATACCATTACAAGATCAAGTTTGTGGCATTCGAACCAAAGGAACATGCACGTGTTCTGTATTTTTACAAATGTTTTCTGTGTCTGTTAAAAGTGTGTGGGAGGATGATTTACGGCTTACACAATTAAAATAAAAGCTCTAAGTCCCGTATCCACGACGGAGGGTCAGTCTCTGAGAGCTATTTGTGTTATGGTGCCTATGGAGAGCCCCTGCGGCGTGGAATACGGGACTTAGAGGTTTTGCCTTAAAGCTAGTTTTCTTCAGGGGCCCCGAGGGCCATCGTGTTGCTTTTAGTTTTCCGGGCTCCTGGGGAACCCAATTTAGATAGGACCACCCCCCACACTCCCCCACACCACATCCTATGCGGGTGGACATTTTTGTCCGCTAAGAGCACTTAAGGTTGTCTCTTCGCGTTTTTCGAAAAAAAAAATTTACAAAGTTAATCTAAGTCCCATATCGGCGACGAAGGTTCGGGCTCCGAGAGCTATTTGTGTCACGGTGCCTATGGAGAGCCCCTGAATCGTGGATACAGGACTTAGAGGTTTGGCCTTAGAGCTGACGGTCCTGAGGGCCCTCGTGTTGCTGTCAAAAGGCAAAAGTTTTCCGGGCTACGATTCCGCCTCTTTTACTTTTTATTTAATTTAATTTTTTATTTTTATTTTGTGGTCTCAAGCATTTTGTAACACTATATTCTACCAGCCATATTTGTTTTTGTTTTTTACCAGCAAGATTTAGTTTTTTTATGCGAAAGTTTTCCCGAAATATATAAACACAAACACCAGCTGAAGTTCTGTGACGTAAACAAAGGAATAAACATCTAAATTACAACACTATTGTTTGGTTGGAGTAAAAATGCTTTACAGCATGTTGTTTACTGGACCCTTATCTTTCCTAATAAACCGGGATTAGCAGCATTGAATGTGTTTGTGACTCGTTATTACAATAATATGCATGTTGTTGTTGTGTACTGCTTACACTCATTCAGCAAATACATTTGTTATACATTTTCCATTAAAAACAGTGATCTGAAATGGCTGCTTGAGGCTTAGAGCTTTAGAATGATGTATAGTTAGTCATGGTTACTATTTTCCCTTGTTATTTAATCTATTTCTAAACATTAACAACTGAGAACAATGGGATATCGGTTGCGCTCACGCAACAACGAAGCCTATAAGGTTTTAACCAAAAAAAGTCTCCAAAGTTCACTACTGCAAATCAACCCCAAACCATTAACCCTAACAGGAACTCTAACCCCTAACACAAAAACCTTACCCTAACCCTAACCCCAACACCAACCCTAAGGCTAACGCTAACCCAAACCCTAAACCCAACACTAACCCTAATCATAACCCCAACCCTAAACACTAACACATTAACATAACCCTAACCCCAACACTAACCCTAAATCATAATCCTAACCGCTAACCTTAACCCCAACTCAAAATCCTAACCCTAACCCTAACCCTAAATCATATATCATAACCTTGTGCTCCAGAACATCTGATCACATGCACATTATCAATTTGTGCTGTTTATATCATGAACAGCAGCTACGCTAATTTCTCTCCACTGCTTCTCTTTCTCTCCCCATCCCGAGGCATCCTGAGGTTTGGCCAGCTCCAGTCACATCCCACCTCATGAAGATTATGGACCTTTAAAGAAGTAGATGCCGAACTCGCAAACATCCCTTACCATCTAGAGACGTACCAGTGCCAATTGGATCCCACTTAATGTGTGGAGTTTTGACATTGGACCTCCTGGAGTGTTTAAAGGCTCTGGCATGGAGAAGCTGGTGTTGGATCTGTGATGATCACAAATGTTGAGCTATTTTATGAGTTGCTCAGTAGCTCCTAGTTTTATAACCATAATGACTGTATAAGACTGTAGAAAGAACATTACTTATAATCACACACTTCAGTGCTCATATTAGTTCTCTCTCTTGAGTGTTCTGTATTGAAAGGTTTATGATCACACTCTAGATGTCACCCAAATGACGATGGGTTCCCCCTTTGAGTCTGGTTCCTCTCAAGGTTTCTTCCTCATAACATCTAAGGGAGTTTTTCCTTGCCACAGTTACCACGGCTTGCTCAGCAGGGAAAAATGCACACCAATCACCCTGACTGTTGATTTCTGTAAAGCTGCTTTGAGACAATGTCTGTTGTGAAAAGCGCTATAGAAATAAACTTGACTTGACTTGACTAACCCTAAACCCTAACCCTATCTGCTAACCTTAACCCCAGCCCTAAATCCTAATCTTAACATTAAATCCTAACCCTAACCACTAACCTTAACTCCAAACCTAACACTGACCTCTAACCCTAAAATATAAACGTAACCCTAACACATAAACCTAACCCTAACCTTAACCCTAGCCCTAACACTAACGCAAACCCCAACACTAACCCTGAGGCTATCCCTAACCCCTTATCCCTTACACATAAACCTAACCCTAACCACAAACCTAACCCCAACCCTAAAACTAACCATAAACCTAACCCTAATTCCAAACCTAACCCTAGCCCCAAACCTAACCATAACCATAACCCTAATTTAAAATGAGAGTATGCGTACCTAAAATTCTAGTATGCATACTTAAAATTCTAGTATGCAAACTTAAATTTCTATATACTAGCATTAGAAAAATTGGGTAAATAAAATTTGGTAATTGAAAATGTCTTTTCAAAAGATTGCTTTATTATTTTGTCTTTTGTGTGAACGACTTGTTTGGATTTCACCACAACTCTATCCCTAACCATAGCCCTAATACGGATGGGAATCCCTCAAGGTCATGGTCCTATAGGCCAACTCGCAATAGTCTGTGCCCCTGAGAAAAAAAGCAGAGATGATTTGGAATCAGAAACTAAGTACTATTTATCCCCAAAGCCTAAATGAGAGGTGAATACAGCTGTAAGATATCCTTGATCACTAGTCCTAGATTAGGTTGACCCAGAACACTCAATTCTTGTCTTTATTCTCTTTTCATACGCTTACGCTGTAAAAAAAACCCCAAACTGTTGCCTTTTGGTATGGCTAATCCGTGTTTTGTTGCTTCTGCTAAACGAATAACATGACCAGATGTGGAGTTATTCATGACCAGATGTACAGTTTTTACTCACCTCTAAGTTGGAGGTCCTGGGACTCAGCCAGCCGCTGTGTCATTGGATCTCTAACTTTCTGACAGACCACCAGCCATACGGGTGGGCAAACACACTTCATCCACCCTCACCTCAGCACTGGAGCTCCCCAGGGTTGTGTTCTGAGCCCCCTGCTGTACTCACTGTACACATATGACTGTGTGGCCACTTTCAACTCCACCACCATCATCAAGTTTGCTGACGACACCGTTGTGGTGGGCCTGATCTCCAACAACGACGAGACGGCCTACCTACAGGAGGTTAAAAACCTGGAGAGATGGTGCCAGGAGAACAACCTTCTCCTGAACGTCAGCAAGACTAAGGAGTTGATTGTGGACTTCAGCACAAAGCAGGAGTGGTCATACCAACCGCTAAACATCAGCAGGACCCCAGTATAGAGAGTGGGCAGTTTCCAGTACCTAGGTGTTCACATCACACAGGACCTGTCTTGGTCCTGTCGCACCAACACCCTGGTAAAGAAGGCCCGGCAGCGTCTGTACCATCTGAGACGCTTAAGGGACTTTAAACTTCCCTCTCAGGTGCTAAAGACTTTCTACACCTGCACCATTGAGAACGTTCTGACGGGTAGCATCACTTCCTGGTTCGGCAACAGCACCATGCAGGACAGACGAGCCCTCCAGAAGGTGATGTGTTCAGCTGAACGTACCATCCACACCGAGCTCCTTAACCTGCGGGACATCTACAGCACGTGGTGCCGGACTAGGGCCAGGAAGATTATGAAGGACCTCAGCCATCCCAACAATGGACTCTTTTTTGCGTTCAGGGAAACGCTTCCGCTTTCTGAAAGCGAACACAAAGAGAATGAGGAGGAGCTTCTTCCCGCAGGCCATTCGGAGTTTAAACCAGGAAACACCCAGGATCTGAAAACTGGCCCACTCTCTCCATCATCACACTTCTTTGTACATATCTCACCTTTCGCACCACAACACTTTAAACTCTGGACTCACAGAGCACAGTGCACTTTATATTTTATACCACACCATACCGCACACAGACACTTTACACCACACCATTCTGCACACAGACACTTCATGGACATTTTACACCACACCATACCACACACCGACACTTTATGGACACTTTAAACCACACCAGACTGCACACGGACACTGTATGGACAATCTAAACCACCTTCAATTGTTTATTGTTTACTGTTGTTTACTGTTTCACTGCTTACTGCCATAAGCATTTTTTGTATATACATCCCTTTCTCTCATATATCTTTATATCCTTATATATTCTTAGATTTTATTTTATATAGTTTTTATACTTTATTTATCTGCCTTCTTTTTTTTTGTATTATTTTTCTCCCCATCCTATTCCCTCATGCCGAACCGTCCTAATAAGCATTTCACTGCATGTCGTACCCTGTATGTATGTGACCAATAAAATTTGATTTGATTTGATTTGATTTGAGTTATTATCGTCAACCGTTTTTATGTTCTCACAATATGTTAATATGCATTTTGTTGTCATTAGTAGTTATAGTAATTTTGTTGTATGCTTTTAGAATAACCTTTTTGTATGCTTCTGTTGACCATACCCTGAACTTTTTTTTTGTGGCATGTGTTATTTTGCTCGTACACACACAGTGGTTCCTGAATTTCTGTTTTAGGCTTATCTTTTGCAGGCTCAACATAACCTTGTGGAGTTGTCTCTTCTAACTTTCCCTTTTGTTCACACACACACTCACACACACCTGGCAGCCCACCCCATTTCTTTCCTTCTCTTTGGAAGTATATCTTCATGTGTGAGACAATAAACCTAACCCTAACTAAAACCTAACCCTACCTCTTACTCTAAACTCTAACCCTTACCCTAAACCACAACCCTAACCCCTTTCCCCAAAACCCAACCCTAACCAAAACCTAACCCTAAACCCAAACCTTAACCCTAACCCCAAATCCTTACCCTAACCCTAGACCTAACCCTAGGAAAAAAGAGAAAGCATTGCAGGCAAAAGAAAAAAAAGGGCAAATGTACTGTACTTACAGTGCCCAAGCTGTACTCACACTCACACTACCCAAACTGTACTCACAATTACACTACCCGATCTGCATCAAACTATTCAATCTGCACTCACACTACCTGATCTGTACTCACACCACTACAGATGTGGTATGAGTGCTTAGTGACTTGGAGTAGGCCAGTGCACAACACTAACACTACCCGATCTGTACTGACACGACCCAATCCTTACTGACACTACACCATCACACACACACACACACACACACACACACACACACACACACACACACACACACACAGGTCATCTCACACAGGTAATTACACTACCTGCTCTGGACCTACAGTGCCCAATCTGTACTTACACTCACACCACCCGATATGTACTCACACTCACACTACCCGATCTGCATCACACCGTCCGATCTGCACTCACACTCACACTACCCAATCTGCATTACATTACCCAATCTGTACTCACACTTCCCGATCTGTACTCACACTCACTACCCGATCCAACCCTAACTCTGCACTGACCCTCACACTACCTGATCTGTAATCACACTCACTACCTGATCTAACCCTAACCACAACCCTGCACTGACACTCACACTACCCGGTCTGCACCCACACTCACATTACCCGATCTGCGCCACACTACCCGATCTGTGTCAAACTGCCCGATCTGCGTTGCATTAACCGGTCTGTGACACACTATTCAATCTGTGTTACACTACCCGATCTGTACTGACACGACCCAATCTTTACTGCCACTACTGACAGTCACACATAGGTAATTACAATTCCCGATCTGTACTCACAGTGCCCAATCTGTACTCACACTCACACTATCCGATCTGTATTTAGACTACCCAATCTGCATCACACTACCCGATCTAAATTCACACTCACAATACCCGAGCTAACCCTAACCCTGCACTGACACTCACACTACCCGATCTGCACTTACACTACCAGATCTAACCATAACCCTAACCTTTAACCATAACCCTAACCTCTAACCCTAACCCTATCCCTAATCGCTATCCCTAACCCCTAAATCTTTACCCTGAATTCTAACCCTAACGGCTAACCTCAAGCCCACCCCTATCCCTAACCCCGGCACTAAAACCTAACCCTAAGCCCTAACACTAGACCCAACACCTAACCCTAACCCTAACACATAAACCTATCCCCAACCCTAACACTGATCCAAAATACGTCTCCAAAATTCCCTACTGCAATACAACCCCAAACCCATAAGACTAATCGCTATCCCTGACCCTATACCTTACCTCAAACCCAACACCTAACCCTAAATCCTAAGTCCTACAATTTGATTTGTATTTTTGGAAAGAAATCCTCACAAATCCAACATGTGTCTTAGTGTTGAGGACTGGTGCATCTTTGAGCCTATGTTCAATATGAGTCAAATACTCAAGTACTTCTAAAATCAGATACTCTAATAAGACTTTTACTCAAGTCATATTGGAATTGGTAACTTGAATTGGTGACTTAAACTGGTAATGGAGAAAGGTCAGCAGTAAGGTATCTATATTATTACTCAAGAAGGATTTTCTGCTACTCGTTACACCCCTGGTTGTGGTGAAGTTGGTTTCATTTAGCTACAATCCAGACAAAATTACATGGTGTTGAAGCATGGAATGGTATACATGTTGGTTCCTTTCACCCAAAATAAAAACAACCCCAAACCATTAACCTTAACCGTAACCCTAAACCATAACCACTAATTCTTAACCTAACCAGAACCCTAACCCTAGACTACAACTCCTAACCCTAACCTCTAACCCTATCCATAACCTCAACCCTTAAACCTAACCGTAAGCCCTAACCCTAAACCCTAAAGCCTAACCCTAAACCTACACCCTAACCGCTAACCTTAACCCTAACCGTAAAACTTAACCCTAATTTCTATTCCTATACCCAACCCCAAAACCTAACCCTAATTCTTATCCCTAACCCTGAACCTAACCCTAAACCCAAAACCTAACCCTAAATCCTAACCCTAACCGCTAACCTTAACCTCAACCCTAAACCCTAACCCTATCTGCTAACCTTAACCCTCACCGAACCATAACCCTAAACCATAACCCTAAATCCTAAACCAACCCTAAATCCTAACCCTAACCGCTAACCTTAACCCCAACACTAACCCTAACTATAATCCTAAACCCTAACCCTAACTAAAACCTAACCCTAACTTTGCATTGCAGCATTGAGAAAAAAGAGAAAGGCCAAATGCCCACTGCTCAGGGAAAACATAAAAAAACTGAAAAATTTTTTTTTTTTTAAACACACAATAAGATGGCAATTTTCTTGCGACTTATTTCCAGTGGCAGAGATGTGGTGTGAGTGCTTAGTGACTTGGACTAGGTCAGTGCACAACACTCACGTTACTGACACAACCCAATCCTTACTGACACTACTGACACTACACCATCACACACACACACACACACACACACACGTGTGACCGAATGAATGAGGTACAGGTGGTGATTTACACTCCTGACCACCAATCAGTAGCGAGCAGGCACTATTTAGAGCGGGTTGGTTTGAGCCTGGGATGCGTCACGTCCGTATCCTCCCCTTTTGCGGTTGCTATAGCGATTTCAGCCTTCTGCTGCTACCGTTTGGCTTTTGTGATTGTTTTAACTGGTATTTTCTGGCCTACTATGAGGTGGAGCAACATGCAAGTACCAGGGCTGGCTTAAGGATGACGCGGCCGCTCCTTTGAGTCTTGCTTCCCTCAAACTTTTATTAAAGTTTCCGTTGTTTTTCTTTTTAAGAGGTGTATATGGTGAACCATATTGTGCTTCGGTGACCGTCCATCGTATTACGGTGGAATTGTGACCTGAATTTGCTTTTTCATTCATTTTGGTTTGAGATTTATTTTGGTTTTGTTTTTTTTCAGGAGCTGGGGTCCCACGGGTGAAAGGTCTTTGGTGGTGCCATTTCGACGTTTGCCGTGCGACATTTTTGGGTGCTTTGAGTTCACGGTGAGGTGTGTGTGTGTGTGTGGAAGTGTGCTTTTTGATAATTAGCGCTGATCACTCCGGTGGGTAACCCCAGCCCTGTATTTAATGATTCTATTTTGTTTTGTTTATTTGGAAGTTGTGTAAATTGGTTGTTTAGTATTTTGTGTCTGATTGTTTATTTTTGTTATTTGTGTAATTGTCACCGGACCGTTTTTACCAGTGAGAACATTTTCTTTTCGTTTTATTTTAAATCCAAGTTTTCAATAAATCTTGTATGTTTTATACGATGCCCACGTTTCCCAAACTGGACCTACAGTGCCCAACCTGTACTCACACTCACACTACCCGATCTGTACTCCCACTTCCCGATCTGCACTGACACTCACACTAGCCAATCTGTACTTACACTTCTCGATCTGTAATTACACATTTACATTTACATTTGCGGCATTTAGCAGACGCCCTTATCCAGAGCAACGTACAAAAGTTCTTTGAGTCTCTTGCAATGAATACATCTACACTGGTACGCAAGATTACAATCTTAATATAAATATAACTCTTGACTTCTACAAAGCAAACTTGGAAAGTGCTAATTTAAGTGTTTTAGGTAGGTCTTCAATCGTCGCTTGAATATAGTCAGGGACTCCACTGTACGGACATCTAGGGGAAGTTCATTCCACCACCTTGGTGCCAGAACAGAGAAGAGCCTTGAAGTATACTTACCTCTCATTCTGAGAGAAGGTGGTATCAGTCGAGCAGTGCTGGAGGATCTCAGACAGCATGGTGCAGTGCGAGATGTGATGAGGTCTCTAAAGTAAGATGGCACTGGTCCATTTTTGGCCTTGTAGGCAATCATCAGTGTTTTGAATCTAATACGAGCAGCTACTGAAAGCCAGTGAAGGGAGCGCAGCAGTGAGGTGGTGTGGGAGAACTTGGGCAGATTGAACACAAGTCATGCAGCTGCATTTTGGATAATTTGCAGTGGACAAATAGCATTCAAGGGAAGACCTGCCAGCAAAGAGTTGCAGTAGTCGAGTCTTAAAATGACAAGAGACTGAACAAGCACCTGGGCAGCCTGTGTGGACCGAAATGGTTGAATCCTTGGATGTTGTAGAGAAGAAATCGACAGGAGTGAGCCACATTAGAGACATGTAGGAAGAAGGACAGTTCATTGTCCGTAGTTACCCCAAGGTTACGAGCAGTGGCTGAAGGGGGAAGCAGAGAGTCATGAAGTGTTTTTTGGAGATCTTGACCTGAAGATGAATCACCTAGGACGACCAGCAGTTCTGTCTTGTTGGGGTTGAGTTTTAGTTGGTGAGCACTCATCCATAAAGATATGTCTGTCAAGCATGCCAAGATCTGAGCGGAAGCTGTTGTATCTGATGGAGGGAAAGAAAAGATTAGTTACACTTTCTAACTGATCTAACCCTAACCCCAACCCTAACACTAACCCGATCTGCGTCACTACCCGATTTGCGACACACTACCGGATCTGCATCAGTACCCGATCTGCGCCACTACCCGATTTGTGTCACACTACCCGATCTGCGTCACTACCCAATTTGTGTCACACTACCCGATCTGCGTCTCCTAACCCTAAATCTGTACTGACACGACCCAATCCTTACTGCAACTAACCAATCCAAACTGACACTACACCATCACACAAACACACACACACACACACACACACACACACACACACACACACACACACACACACACACACACACACACACACACACACACAGGTCATCTGTACTCACAGTGCCTAATCTGTACTCACACTACCTGATCTGTACTCACACGACCCAATCCTCACTGCCAAAACTGCCACTACCCAATCCATACTGACACTACACCATCACACACACACACACACACACACACACACACACACACACACACACACACACACACACACACACACACACACACACACACACACACACACAGGGTTTATATTGCTATATAATATATTGATAACCCTGTGACATCTTAATTCTTTTTAACATTTATTTGTCAGCAACTTGATCTAAAGTGTTTATGAACATGTTGCCTTTAACAAACATATGGAAAAAAAACATCCATTAAAGGCTTTTTTACCTTTTTCGCTTCATGGAATCAATGCGATTTTTCGCATAAAATTTGATTGCCTCCCAAACTCTCTCTTGAAGTGCTGCTGGGGCTTTTTCAATGCACTCCATGCACTGGACTTTACCAGGAACCTTGCCAAAACTGATGTAGTCTATTAGAGTCTTTTCCACAGCCTGGATCTCCTCTGTAACCACTTTCTCCATGGGTTTTGAGAAGATCCTGAATAAAATAAAAGTAATTAGTAATTGTGATAAAGGTGACTCATAACATAGTTTGCCTCTAGCTTTCCCATAATTCCCTACATTAGCTGACTACATAGCTGCAGAATCTAAGAGTGGAGAGGAAGCATAATTTTTTTCTTGTTTTCAGAGTCTACACAGCAACCACAGAGAAAATTATTATAGCTAAATAAGTGGAAAAATATTTTTTTAACTTTTTTTAACATCCATCAAATAATCTATAACCAACGGTGGTGTTCCTGTTAATCATAACATGGAATTTGGGATTTTTAAAACATCTTTATTTACTCAGGCCTGTTTTACCTTGTGGATCAATCTGGATCTCATCTAGAATCATTCCTTTGAATTGAGATAGTTGTCCTCTCTCCATGGCTGGAAGAACTTTACTTATCTTTGCCAGCTGTAATGTACCTTCAGGTAGCCTGTAGTACTGCCAATGCACCCTGATGTCGTGTCCTAAAAAGTAAGCAAGGTCATTCATTTCATTGTCTTTCAAACTAAGGAGGATAACGCTTCAGGGTGTTCTGCTCCACAGCTTCGAACAATCTGGCAAATAATGTCTGATCATCTAAAGTGACTCAGTGCTTATGGTCTTTTTTCACATCTTCAGCAAAGGGAGGAAGCTGCAGAGATTTCCACTTTGCGTTGCTCAAATTTCGGAGGGCCTGGGATGAGACACACTCACTCTATTTAGTTTAGTTTAGTAGTTTGTTTAGTTGTTTGCCATCTTCTTGAGGTTGTGTAGTGTCTTACACGTATAGTATCTTAAATGTGTAATATCTAAAAGCCTTAACTCATACAATTCTACAAATGGTGAAAGTCCTGGAAAGGCCAAAGTTAATTACTGAACCATCTGGCCAGATGTTTTCCTTTAAGCCAAATGTATGAAAGGCCCATAGTGCTTATCTTATGAGCCGTGACTGGGAAAATGAAACGGATGGTCGTCCTTAAATCAGTATAAGCCGAAGTATAGAATATGATCCAGGATGCATGTCCTCTTGGGAAAAGACCTCTGACCCGTTCTCACTGTATGTTAAGATGAATGGTCTGGGAAAGTTAGCGCTGGTACATTTGAGATATATTAAATCTGGACAAAGACAGGTTTCTCTTTAAGATAAACATTATTGCACAGTAGGCTCATATACATCTGTTATACATTAAGAGGCGGACCCAGAGAATGATCAGAATATATAATGAGTGTGCAGCCATGGATCGGGAGTCAGACTTTGAATCAGAGCGTGCTGACTCCAGGCTTGACCGGAAGGCCTGTAAAGATGCTATATTTCTGTGCTGAATAAAAATCATTATTTACACGAAATAACTGCGTCTACGGAGATTCCTTCCAACCGACAGCTACACTCCATCAAGACGACGAAATACACAACAGTTGTGCCCAAGCTTCAGTGCTAAATGTGGCGTTGTGGACTCGTAATTTGTACCGACTACGCCAAATGTGGCGATGCCAACTTGTAATTTGTACCGGCTATGCCAACTGCGGCGTTACCAACTAATAATTTGTACCGACTACGCCACCCGGGGGCTATCTCCGGGACTGCCCTCAACCTTAAAGCACACAGGTTCCTGACTGGGTCAAGTATTAGACCAGAGTAAAGTAAATAACAAAAAATAACTTTATTTAAAATAAATAACATTTTATTCACTACATCAAATAGTAAAAACAGAAAAGAAGACAAACACTTCAGGGTGGGAGAAGGCCTGATGTCCTAAGCAGAGAGCACACAGGGTCCTAAGCAGAGAGAACACTCACACGTGCACACACACACGCACCACAGCACACCACACCTCACTGTGAACACTGCACTGCAATCAAGTAAGGAACCAACCACCACAAGATGCTAATCTGCTGCCACTGGCCACCCCACTCCTGAAGGCAAAAGAAAAGACAGAAAAGTAATTTAAAACAACTTAAACAAGCATCGCATTACAACAGCCTGGCTCTCGACACAGTCAACAGCCCAAAAACTGCTCGTTACTTGATCCTCACAAAGGCACATGAACAGAGGAAAGGCACTTAACAGATCACAAAAGAAATTAGAAAAATCACTACACTTAAGAAAACAAAAAGAACATTATACCACAAATTCAAACTACTTCATAAAAAGAATAGAAATCAAAAGAAATGGATTCCCATTAAAGTAGGGAAACCTCAACCCGATAAGGTTAGGAGAATAATAAACGAAATAATGAAGCTAATGCAAAAATAAATGATTAAATCACAACACAAAGAATCAGGTAATGACTACCCTGTAACACGCCACTTCTAAATCAGTTACTCACACTACCGTTGGAAATAAGCACCATGCCCCCGGTCCAGCTGATCCTGCAGGTAGTTAAATGCTGCAACAAGAAGCTGTTAGCATACAAGAGCAGCAAAATGTCAATCAGCTGGTGCCAAATGGAAGTAACACGGAGCTCCAGAGAACAGGAACGTAAATTAACAATGTCCAGCTGAACCCAGCAAAGCAGACAACGCAGAGCGAAACAGGCAAAGCAGAGCAGGGATAATGTAGGGTGGAGCAGCTGCAGTCGGAAAAAGCAAACAGTCAAGCCAACATCAAAGCGGTGTAAACGATGCACATAGCGCAGGAAAGCCACCAGAGGTGGCAAAAGTACACACATCCATTACTTAAGTAGAAGTACAGATACTCATGTTTTAAAATACTCGGGTAAAAGTTGAAGTACTGATTATATCTTTTTACTTAAGTGAAAGTAAAGAAGTCTTGGCTCGGACATGTACTTAAGTAAAAAGTAGTTATTACTTCTACCTGTTTTAGCTGTTAACTGGACCTCACATAATATTAATATTAGATAGATAGATAGATAGATAGATAGATAGATAGATAGATAGATAGATAGATAGATAGATAGATAGATAGATAGATAGATAGATAGATAGAACTTTATTGTCATTGCATTGTACAGGTACACAGCAACGAACTGCAGTTTGGCATCTACAAGAAGTGCAAAAAGTAGCAATCGTGCAAATAGTGCAGATAAATATGTAGCATATTTACAGCATGTGATATATATGTAAGCATATGTACAGTAATTAAATATAAAGGCTGTAACAGTGCAGAGATGTGTGGACATCATTAAGAGCCTTTGCTGTTTCCACACGGACAGTTAATGAGGTGATACCGGAGAAAGTGCACCTCTTTAAGTCAAGTCAAGTAGCTTTTATATTTATATATTCATAGACATTTTACAGATTTGAATGATGTATTGTTTTTATCTGTACGATCAATAAAGACAGTCATTTAAGTTCGTGTCGCCATTATGAGGGAAAAACCCACAAAACGCCACCTAGAGGGTTAATTGTGTAAAACATGACGGATTTGGTGTTTGATTTGAGACTTGGCGCAGAAATAAGTTTACTGATTAAAAATATTTTTATCTGGAGTTTATTTATTTATTGTATATCTAAGCAAAGAAGGGACGTCGTGAATAAGTGTATGTTTTGCTGGAGGTTTTAATTTCGCCTCTTTTATATTTAGTTATTTATTTATGTATTTACATTTTTTTATAAAAAGGGTAAAAACAAAAATGCGCACTGAATTGATAGCGTGTTAATAACATCTAGTGCCGTTTAAAATAATTTGAATTTTGACAGCTATATATATATATATATATATATATATATATATATATATATATATATATATATATATATATATATATATATAAATACAAAACGAATTAAAAATGTTGTTACCTAATGAATGTATCCAGGCTGAAGATCCACATATAAAACACAAGCAGAGAAAAGATGATGATCATGAATGTGTCTGTTCTCAGTCATGTTTAATCACTGACTCCCTCTGTCTCATCCACGTTCACCCCAGACTTCTTACTGCCTTCTGCCCTGCTGATTCTTATCTTCGTAAAGAGTGAGAGTCAGGACTTTATACACCAGCGGATTGAAAAAGAAGTGCAGTAACAGGAAATCGGTTGTTCGGCTGAAATCGGCGCGCAATGAAAGGAAAAATTTGATATTTCACCAAATCAGTGGATTAAAAGTAAAGTAACGAGCCTGTTTTGAAAATGTAAGAAGTAAAAAGTATAGATATTTGTGTAAAAATTTAATGAGTAAAAGTAAAAAGTTAAAATAAATAGTGGAGTAAAGTACTGATACCAAAAAAAAAATCTACTTAAGTACAGTAACGAAGTATTTGTATTCCGTTACTTCCCACCTCTGAAAGCCACACAGCAAGCGAAAAGCCCACTATAGCAGCCCACTACAGCAGCCCACTGTAACGTCCCTTGCACATTGACCCGCACCTTAAATAGGGAAAACACACTTTAATCAGCTGATTGTTAAAGCCCATATATCGTTAATAATAACGTCAGCATCAACATACCTGTACGACGACTCACGAGGAACGGATGCAGACGTTTATTAAGCACGTCTTCCTAAACACTTAGCGGCTTCCCCACAAAGCTCCTCAGTCCACCCTTAAATGAAATAATTTCATAAAGACCCAATGTGATAGGCCATAATATTACAAAACATTCACTACCAAAAGCTCCTACCTTGCCACTATCCGCACGTAAACCCGGAAGTACGGCGGCTCGCTCGCGGACAAAGAGCAAACGCACCCACAACACAAACCGAAACAACTTTATAGGCAGGTAAATGAGCATAATCAGCCTCAGCAGACTAGATGACATCAGACCATACTGCTACATTTTACCCCCCATTAGTCATCGTCGTCCCGACGGTGGAGTATTTAAACCCAAGACCCTAATTCCAGGGCCTGAAAAATGCCATGACTGCATTAGCCCCACAAGCTGAAGGTTTTGGAGCACTTACATTTCCAGCTTTTACCGTTTGTGGTAAATGGTGCACATTAGAATGGGTTCAGGCAGGGAGACCTTTCCATGGGTACCAACTCAACATTGGACGTATCTATAAATGCCGGAGGATCATCAGCAAGCACCATCCCCAATGGATCTGGCCTTGCAATTGATGTATATTTCGGGTTGTGCAGAAGTGTAGCTGTTGCTTGGAAGAAATCTCTGTCGACACCGTCTTTCTTGCAAACCAGGTTTATTTACAGAAGGTACAGCATCTTGATACGAGCATCCAGGATTTGCTCGGAGGGGTTCAGAGCCAAACGAACCGTCCTCCCGATCTAACGTCCTGTCTCATCTATATATATTTGAGCCGTTGCTATTGACCGCATCTCAAAACATGCAAGATGTAAGTGAGCTCATTTCTCCAGAATATTTAGCATACGGAACATCCCCACATATGGACACGCAAACATGTCTCGTTGTACAGTCAGCTCGTGGAGAATTTCAGAACTTGCACGCACACCCTTCAACATAAACATTTGGCCCAGACTCTGCTATAAACTCTATGGTCTTTCAACATCACCTTGTAGGGAAAGGATCTGGCCTGCATTCCCGCAATACAGAATAAAGTCGAATTACTACATATTTTCAGATATTACATATTTCAGATACTACATATTTCCCCCCTTAGAGGGCTCTAAAAGCCCTCTATAAACAAAAGAATATAACATACATGTTCATCATTGTTTACAGAGATAATAATTATACTTCCTGTCACATAACCTTAACAATATAATCAATTTATGGAGTGCGAGAGTGAAAAAACCTGTCAGGCAGTCGTTTCTCCTTAAATATCCTTCAAACAATCAAGACAGGAAAACTGCTCTCACGGCCCCTCTGCCCCAGGTGGCCACAAATTGTACTCCAGCCCAATCAAAATTTTAACAGGAAGTAATACATATGCATGTGTTATGCAACAGAAGAAACTTACTATGACTTACTATGATTACTACTAGCATACAAACATTTTCTATCAATGTCACCGGATATACTGCAACACATAAAATCCAATAATAAACATATATATATGTGTGTATGGGGAAATTGTCCATCCGCGGCTGCGTTGATTCTCAGTATGGGGTCGCTGATGTGTAGAATCACAGCATTCCTCGTTCCGAGCCTTCCGACCTCAGATTGTTGTCCATGCTGGAACGTATGTATCTCCCCAATATTGTTTCTTTGGAGAGAAGAAAAGAAAAAAAAACAACCAGTATCGTCTTCTCAGGCAACAAATGAATCATAATATCACATTCCATTCCCCCCTTTCCTCCTAACTCAGTGTTAGTGTTAAAACTGTTTCACACACATTCTTTGTCCATTCAGTGTCTATAGGATATTTACGATGTTAGTCTGTAAGGTAAACAGAGAGTCTTATCTGGGCTCACAAATCTCTGACTGGTATATCCTCTTGTCTAAACAGGAAAACGACTTTAGGTCAGCCTTTTGTGTGTGCGTGTTCGTGTGTGTGGACTGTATTATCCTGTGTGTATAAAAACGTGTCTGCCACCTGCAATAAACGAAGAGAAACATTTTGCCACATTCTGTGTGCGGTGTGATTCTTCCCTGATCAGAAAAGGCATTACGGGTCTCGCAGGTCGTTTGGAAAACTTCTCCAGTCATTTCGTTTTGGGCATGATAAAAATCTAACACTCAGTATAGGAGGAAACTACAAAAAAGTAAGCTATAGTCAAAATATATGAAAAATTATGATATGAACTAATATCAAAATGGATACTTCTCCACCAGTTCACCTTCTAATTCCAGTTCATCTATATCAGTTGTTTGCAATAGTGGCATCTGGGTTCGATCCCCAGTCATCACAACTCCAACCCATCGCAATATCATTGCCTTCGCAAAGGTCAACAACAGCGTACAGAAACAAAACATCACACACAACGATAAGATAACTGCCACAAAAATTTGTATCAGGACTGCACCTACAGGTCCCAATTTGTCCTGCAGCCAAGAATTTGCAGACCATCCAGCTCCTTCTGATGGACCAAATGCATCTCGTATGTTCCGCATTGCCTTTATAACACTAGTCATATTATCAGAAGAATCGGGGCTCAAGGTGTAACAGGCATCACCAGTTAAGTTCAAAGCCACACATAGGCCACCTTGCTTGGCCAATATATAATCTAAAGCCATGTCATGCTTTAGCAATGTCAATCTATGACTCCTTTGAGTATTTGACAGAAAATCAAACCCCCTTATTGTCTCATTGGCGAAACCCTGTAACGTATAAGTGATGTTATCAATATGATCAGCTAAAAATGGCACACTGTACCATGGGAACAGTCCTATACCCCACTTTTCTCCTATACTTATCCTCCAATGATAGGACTCCAAATTATGGAACTGTGCCAATGCTCTTCTCATCCTATTTGTAGAAACAACATTCGACTGATTTCTATCAGGTCCTTCTCCCTTCCGTACAGCAAAAACCTCATATGAAAGTTTCAGCCTTGCCATGTAACAACATCCTATCCATCCATAAGGCAGAAATATATATGCCTTATCACCACAAACCCACCAAATATCTCTAAAATTCCCTACTGTCACATTTCCAGGCAAGTCTTGATTCCTTACCATCAAAGTTTTACTATATTTCTGATGTGGCGCATGAAACTTCACTTCATACAACTTACTAATATTTTTATTATCATGTTGGCCCAAATTCATCAAATAGCTGTCACAATCAGATACTCCCATAAACATCCCCGACCCAGTATACGTTTCATTTGAACAGAAACAACCAGCAGCCCTCACAGGTGTCACTTCCATCAGCTCAGGGACTGCTGTTATTATTTTTTTTTCATGTTGATCCAGTAAATTCACATAAGGTAATTCTTTCAACCATGAACAATCATATTTAGGCCTTAACAGACTACTTGACAAAGCCATTATTATATCCGTCGATGCCTGCTGCTGAAATAACAACCACAATAATGCATAGGACTGATACCTAATAGATAGTGGTTCTGGCACTGTTTCTAAGATTGAAGGACATGTGCCTGGTGATGAAACTTTCACCACACATGGACAATTCAAATTTCTAACTGATCTAACAGAATGAGTTATCTGCTGGAACCACAAGTTCCGACTTGCCCATGGGTCAGCAATCTGTAACACTGATTAATCAAATCCATATGCTTTCCAGTCACTGTTTCTCTTTTGTAAGGCATGATTTTGAGTAGAATCAAAATACTCACTCTTTGTATCTAGTACTTTTTCCTGAGCTGTCTCAGCTGGTTTTACAGCATGCTCTTCCATCATCTGTTCCCCAGCTTCAAAGGTCTCCTCAGTACCATTTACTTTAGGCTCAGTTTTCAACATAGGCTTCTGAGTTACATTTACCACCTCTTTTGACTTTAAGGTCACTATGTCAGGTGCCTGTGTTACATTTACAAATTTCACAGACATCAAAGGCGTCGTCACTGTTGTATCATTATTCTCCTTCACAGTCCTAGATAAAGTAGTAGTAGTCTGGGTTGATGTATTAACATTCTTAGTTGTATCCATAGCTGCAGTGACAAGTTTCATTTGTGTATCATTCTTCCTTGGAGTGGTTACTATAACAAGTTGATCTTGAACCTCGTTAGTATTCGTGACCCTCCCACTGGGTTCCAAATCTTTTATCACAAGTGTCACTTTACGCGTTACATAATCATCCACCCAATAATTAAGAATTGGTACAAATTTAAAGGCTGGTTCTAAATAAGTGCACACATATTCACCTTCATCTTCCCATGTAGCATTACGCAAGACTAGTGAACAATCTGTCTGCATCTTCACCAACTTCATGTCATTATACAAAAAATACTTTCTTTGATCGCGAGGCACAATTTCAAATTCAGATCCTGTCAACAACAGATCTTCACCACGATTATTTCTCCACTTAGGAGGATCAGTACTACCAACATTCCATCTTCCACATCAACAAGGAAGAACAGTCGCTTTTCCTAACTTAACTCTAATAACAACCTTCGGAGGAGAGGGCGTTGTAGCAATCTGTTGGGGAACTATAGTCGCCTGGGCTCTAGTTCTCGTACCGTTTTGGTCTAAACCTTTCTCGAGCTGGTCTTGGACTCCTTCTTTCAACTGTCTCCCTTGATTCTCCTGCAGTTGAGTCACAGTCCTTCTTAACCTGTGATGCTTGTCTCTCGACTGCCACAGGCTCTGCCGTTTTAGGGACCTGCTGGAAATCAATGTCCCCAAATGTTCTTCCCTGTCCGTTAACTGTAACGTCATTTCTGGCATCATCAAAAACATACACAGCATCATTGACATCGTCCACATCACGGATAATCTCCCCTTCTGGGTTTTGACTCTGGTTATTTTCATGCATCTCCTTTTCTGCTGCATGCTCATCCACACTTTCTTCCAACTTTCTTGAACCCTTACCATCTTGACTCTGGGAACACGTGATCTCCTTTTTCGGTGCTTTAACACAATGTGATAAATGATACCACGTTGGAGATCCTTTGACCTGGACCGCTGTTCCAGTACTGCGGACCACTTCGACGTTCGTTATACCACTTCCTTCTAAACACTTTCACAAACACCTTGTCTCCAGGTTGCACTGTGGTACTCTTTTGCTCATCAAGTTTCTGCTGCACCTCGTCTTCCTTTGCCTGTCAAAAACATAAGCGGATATCCTTTTATGTAAGCTGACCATGTATGTTACATAAGTTCGCATTTCGTCTTCCAAAAGTGCTGGACTTGGACCTTTCCCACTGGTACACAAACAAGGAGTCGGCATCCGTCTTCCCGTTAGCAACTCATGAGGAGTCATATGCAAATCACGCATCTCACTTGAGCGACACGCCATCAGTGCCAGTGGAAGCGCCGCTACCCAGTTTAAGCCCATGTGCTGACAGATCTTAACAATGCGATTCTTTAAAACACCATTCATCCTTTCACAAATTCCTTGACTTTGTGGGTGGTATACTGCTCCAAGACGCTGTTTAATTCCCAACTTTTGTGATCAATTTAACTGTTTTATCCACAAATTCCTTTCCATTATCTGAGGATATCCGATCCGGAAGTCCCCACCTACTTATAACCTCTCTGCACAAAAACTTGGCAACAGACTGAGCATCCTTTCGCTTAGTCGGACAGGCCTCAGGCCAACGTGAAAATCAATCCACGACGACCAACATGTATCTTTTCCCTTTTACTGGTCTTATCATATCAACAAAATCCACAACTAATTCACGCATAGGACCCTTCGGAGTGGGGATGTGCCCAGGAGGAACTGACACACCCCTTCGAACATTATTTTTCAAGCAGATAATGCACCTACCTATGACATAGTCGATCTGTTCAAGTAAACAGGGTGCCCAAAAACCATATTCCTTCATGATTTTCCTTTTAACTTCCCACCTTGCCACATGAGCTAACCCATGTGATTCCTGAATCATCAGACCCAACAAGTCTGGAGGTGCTATTATCAGCCCCTCATGGTTTCTCCACAGACCAGTAGAATCCTGAGTGGCACCTCGATCTAGCCACAACTGCTTATCCATGGCGGGAGCAGCTTCCTGCATTAAAATCACATCTCTAATGGTAATTTTATCTTCCAAATCCACTCCATGAGTAACCAGAAACACTTTACCCAATTTGTCTGCTCCTGTGACAGCTTTAGCAGCTTCATCAGCCCCTTTTTTCCCTTGAGTGACTCTTGACACATCCATCCCATGTGCTGCACACTTAGCTATTGCTATTTCTTTTGGTCTCATCATAGCATTTAACAGTTTCATTATTTGAGCATGATGTTGTATTGGAGAACCATCTGTCTTCTTAAACCCTCGGTTCTTCCATACAGCTCCAAACAAGTGACACATGTTATGTGCATATGCAGAATCAGTGTATATTGTCACTTGCTTGCCTTCTGCTAGCAAACATGCTTCAGTTAGCCCCACAAGTTCCGCAAGCTGTGCAGATGCAGGCTGTGGTATAACTTCAGCCTTTTCTACCACAAATTCTGTTCCTTGTGCTCTTACCATTGCATAGCAAGCACTCAATTTATCTCCCACTCGATAGCAGGAACCATCAGGCCAATACTCAAAATCTGACCCACGCAACGGGAGGGCTTGCAGATCTGATCTAAGCCTTGAATATCTTTCTGCTTCTTGAACACAGTCATGTGGTTCGCCATCTTCTAGAGTTGGCAAAATTTCAGCTGGGTTCACTGTAGTACATCTCACTAGGGTAACATCCTCCTGCTCTAGAAGTCTATAGTAATCTCCAAATCTAGGCATGGTCAATGTGTATTTACCATAGTTCAAGAGATTTCTAAGACTATGATGGGTAAGAATTGTCACTGGATAACCCATCGTGACAGACTTATCGTACATCAAATAGACTCCTACCATTGCTCCATAACACAACGGTAGCCCGAGCTCTACTTCTGTATAGGCGGTGGAATAGTAAGAAATGGGTTGGGGGCTTGTCCCAATACCTGTTGGCTGACAAAGAACTGCACACGCATATTTACCTCCGGTTGAAGTTGACACATACAACAAAAAATTATTTGCGTAGTCAGGAAGTGCTAACGCTGGAGCCTCCTACAATCTCTGTTTGATCGTCTCAAATGACAAAAGGCCATCCTGCATCCAGGTAAGATTACAATGAAGCTGAGCATTGCCAGTGTCTTTAATCATAGCTTTAAATGGCCCTGTTAAGCTAGCATAATCTTCTACCCATGCTGAGGAATATTCAGCAATACCAAGAAATGTCATCAACTCTCTGACAGTCCTAGGCTTCGGGGCCTTACGAATAGCTTCTACCTGATTATCGGAAATACTTCTATGTCCCTGCGTTATTGTCTGACCCAAATAAACTACCTTCTCTTGACAATACTGTAACTTCTTCTGAGAGGCCTTATGTCCCTTCTCAGCCAGTGTCTGTAGCAGTTTAATTGAGTCCTTATGACATGTTTCCTTATCTGGTGAACAAATAATAATATCATCCACGTATTGAACAACCGTACTATTCAGTACCTGATCTATCCCTGCCAAATCATCCTTCAATACTTTGTTGAAAATATGAGGACTATGCTTAAACCCTTGTGGCAATCTTCTGTATTCATAACTCTGTCCATTGTACGTAAACCTAAACAATCCCTGACTTTCAGCACTGAGTGGGACACTAAAAAATGCACCACACAAAGCTAAGACGGTACGTCTGCCAGATAATCAGCTGCTATGTCATTCACTGCTCTTAAATCATGTACCAGACGATAAGAATTGTCAGGTTTCTGCAAAGGCAACAAAGGCGTATTACTCTGTGGATTCTGAGTTATTTTCAAAACATCAGCCTTCAAAAGTCCCTCAATTTGTTATCCAATCCCCCTTATTGCCTCTTCTTTCAGTGGATATTGATTCTTCCACGGAGGTTTAACTCCTGGTCTAAGTTCCACTTTCACTGGTTGTGCTGACTTCACAAGTCCTATATCCGTGCTATGTTGAGACCACAGACTTTCTGGGACTTGCTTCAACATCTCCTCTCTCATGGAGTCTGAGTCTATTTTGACATTACAGATTGACTCATGTGTCAGTCGCACAGTTTGTGGCTGTCCCCATCCTTGAGCAGAGATCATAATCTTAATAAATCGTTGATCTTCACTCTTTCATATAGCTAAATTCTCTGTCAACGGCACAAAAACGGCTTTCCCTGCTTCTGCCATCATCTCTCCTACATGCTTCTGATCATACTCTTCAGCTACCAACAAAGTCACATGTGGAACACTGTTCTTAATATCAAATTATTTCTCCAAATAATCATCCATACTTACCTTCATAGCTGCTCCTTGTGGTCCCAAAATGATACAACTCGAACTGAGTTGGACTTGGTTTGGCTGATTTCTCAACCATTCATCTGAACTTGTTTGAACAGCATTCTTAAAATACTTAAGCGTGCAATGTAACGGATACTCTGGAGGTTTCACATTGGGCATATTTGCCACAATAAACTTTTCCCACAAGTTTTGCTCCAAAAACTCAGCACTAAGACTTCCAACCCAAAATACAGAGGAAGCTTCAGTTTCTTTAGTCATCACCAATTCGCAAACAGTGTCATTTGGCACTTCCACCCGACAGCCGTCAGGTGTACATTTTATTATACAATTCAATCTGCACAAGGCATCTCTTCCCAAAAGCGCAATAGGTGTATGTTCTGACACCAATATAGGTATTTTAGTTTTCAGATTTTTATAGCAGAGCTCGATTGGTTCCGTGAGAGGAATCAGCTGTTTTATTCCCTCAAACCCGAATCAATTGACCAGACATGGGGAGATGTATAGCATCTTCAGGCCGAATACAGGTGAAAGCAGCTCCGCTATCTGCCATTACTTCCAATGGCTTATTATTTACTTTCACCACTATTGGTGGATCTATCTCCGGCCCTGATACTACCAGCTGACATTTCTATTATACGATCATTATCGTCTCTGATACAATAACCACCTGCCTGACTAATTACTGGAAGCTGAGGATAAATGTCCTCAAACTTTACCTGTTTCTCATATGGTGGGGGGTCCTTCGCTAAATCCATATGGGAGAAAGGTGCATTAATCTCTGCCATCAACTTTTCTGTCTCTTTCACACTTTTTGCTATGGTCTCCACACCCTAATTTCTCTCATCATTAACAGCTTTCGACCGCTTCTGTCCCTCATTTTCAAACAACTTGAGAATTCCCAGCTCTATCTGTCATTTATCATTATGCTTTTTCCCTTTTTTTTACCGTTTCTCTGCTCCGCTTTATACGTTGATATAAGCACATGCATTGTCTGGATTACATCTGGGTTAAAGGTCCCCTCTTTGGGCCACGGTCGTTCAATAGCAGGCCAGCGCTTATGCCATTTTTCCATTGTTTTTACAATGCCTTTAATTAAAGGATTATGTTTTTGTACCACATCTACAGGAGTAATTATTTTTGACATTATGACAACTTTCTGTATTCTTGTACGCATAAATTGATACCAACTACCAAATTAAAGATTACTTAAATTTAACTTCAACAAAAACCCACAAATAAATTGTAAACCGCGCATCAACAACCCTTGAACGAGTACAAATCAAACGATTAACTAGTTAAATATCACGACTGGTCAGTCCGTTGCCAAGTATCCTTTAAACTGCATAACACAAAAATTTGTATACAGAGATGAAATTCTCTGCATTACCTCTCAAGCAGAGAGATCAAATCGTACAGTAACAAAAATAGATATTTGAATACGCACACACATGTTCAAATACACATCCAAGCATTTAAAAAATTTTGTGGATAAAACAGCACTGGATCCATTGGACGTTCTAGACTGCAATTTCCGCATACCACACAGCACACAAAAAATCAGACAGGACCTTATTTAGTTCTCTACAGATAACACCTCATACTTCTCACTCACAACGTCCATCAGCAACTTCCATTTGCTTTACTTTAATAATCACCCCAACTCTTTTATCAATCAGTATTACCCACAAACAATACATATACATATACAATAATCACTTTATTATAATAGTTGCTCAGGCACGCACACACTCACCACCCTCATTAACTTCTCTACTTGAATATGTCCTTTTTGGGAATTGTATTATTCAGGGGAGTGTTTGTCTCACTGTGGGGTATCTCTTAGTGTTTAAGGTATTTTTATTTATTTAGTGTCCAGGGTGCTTTGACTTTGCTGTCGGGTTCTCTTCAGAGACTCATAAGTTTATTTGGCCACATAAAATATTTTCCCAAAAAGGCTCATTGTTTTTTATCTTTCTCTTTTGTCATTAACAGAACAAAAAAGTCTTCCTGAGGGAAGCTCATAGATTTTAGCAGATTTTAGTCCCCTTATATTGAGGCTCATTGTTTTATTCTTAATAGAAGACAAATATTTCCCTTGTATTACTAGAAACTAGCCCTTGTTTTTAACCATAACCTATATATGTATTATTTCCATAAATATATATTCATATATAACGTATCTCACACGCACACACGGCTGCAGCCTTACACACAAAAATTCAGACACAGAGCGGGAGGGGAGGGGGTCCCTTTTAGCGAAACGCACATACACACACTCAGAGAGGGGGGGGGGGGGGTCCCGCCCACAACGGAGCGCACACGCGCAAGTTTTTTTTCAAAACGCACACACTTTTTCCTCAAACACACACACACACAAATCTCTCTTTAATCAAAAAACACGCAGTAAATACATACACAACATTTAAATTTCACATACACTATAGTCGACTCAGTCATACAAACTTATAGCATGCTATTTTGCTGCACCTTTTTCCTATTTATTTTCTCTTCATTATTTTCCTTCCTTTATTAAATTTATGCTACCTCTTTGATATGCAGAAATTCAAATGACAGCTGCTTCATCACATAGCCCGTCAGCTAATTGTCAGAGTGGGAACTTCAATTGAATTTTAATTCTGCATCATCCAGTTTGTTAAAACTGACCTGAAAGTCACTTAGTGAACTTTCAGGTTTTTGTGGCCCATCTAAGATCGCCTTTCTCAAAGGGCTTTCATCCAAATCTTGCGGCTTCTTCTTTAAACCTTATTCTTACTTTTCCCTTTTTCTTTCAACCTTTATATTCCTGTTTTCCTTTATTTCCTTAACTTTTTTTTACCATATTCAACTGTTTCTCAAAAGCAATCACCTTTATGCTTTTTACTTCAGCTTCAGCTCTTATTTTCTTCACTTCTCTCTTTATTCCTGTTCCTTTAATCTCTTAAACTTTTGATTTCACTTCTTTTCTATTGTAATTCAACGTTTAATTTTCCTTAAAACATTATTACAGTCAAATCCCCCCTTCGTTCTAAAAAAAATTTAGAACGAAGAAACTCCCAGAAACAGCCACAACACACACACAAAATCCACACACACAGGCCCTTTAAACGGTGCGACCCAGCCACAGAAAAACAGAACCACCCCAGGGGGCGAAAGCTCACCGTTTCAGCCGGCCGGACAGATTCGGGAGCAGACGATGGAGCAGACCCGCGAAGCTGAAGGCCACAACACGCCCAGGATTTGTGACGCCAGGAAATGATGTATATTTCGGGTTGTGCAGAAGTGTAGCTGTTGCTTGGAAGAAATCTCTGTCGACACCGTCTTTCTTGCAAACCAGGTTTATTTACAGAAGGTACAGCATCTTGATACGAGCATCCAGGATTTGCTCGGAGGGGTTCAGAGCCAAACGAACCGTCCTCCCGATCTAACGTCCTGTCTCATCTATATATATCTGAGCCGTTGCTATTGACCGCATCTCAAAACATGCAAGATGTAAGTGAGCTCATTTCTCCAGAATGTTTAGCATACGGAACATCCCCACATATGGACACGCAAACATGTCTCGTCGTACAGTCAGCTCGTGGAGGATTTTAGAACTTGCACGCACACCCTTCAACATAAACATTTGGCCCAGACTCTGCTATAAATTCTATGGTCTTTCAACATCACCTTGTAGGGTAAGTATCTGGCCTGCATTCCCGCAATACAGAATAAAGTCGAATAAAGGTACTACATATTTTCAGATATTACATATTTCAGATACTACACAATGCTCCCCCCATGAGCGGAACCTCAGAAACCACATATGCCAGGTCCCCATCTAATTCTATCTCGGGCTCCAAAGGCACTGGTGATTCATCTGGACCCTCAGAGTGGTCATCTGCTACCACCTCCCCTTGGGCTCGAGGATTCAATGCAGACCGATGAACGTCCCGTACTCGACTCAGGTCACTTACCGGAGCTACTGTATACACGGAACCACCAGACAGAGGAGCTTTAACCACCTGATATACAGTAGAGCTCCATAGATCCTGTATCTTATGTCAACCCCGGACCCCATAGGCTCTCAGATAAACCAACTGGCCCTCCCACAATGGCAGCTCTTTTACCCGTTGATCGTGTCCTGCTTTACGCCGGCTTGCCGCAACCTGCAGCCGCTCCTGGGCACCATCAACCGCCACCTGCAGCTGTGCCTGATGCTCCTCTATCCACTTGTGGACTCGACCTGCCACAGGCTCTCGTACCTGACCGAGCAGGAAATCTATAGGCAACCTTGGCTCTTGCCCAAACATTAAAAAGAAAGGCGACTCACCAGTAGCTTGGTGAGGAGTGGTGTTATAACAAAACACCACCTGGGCTAGGCAAGATGCCCAATCTCTCTTCCGATCAGTGGGCAAGGTCCGCAACAAATTGTGTAAGGTCCGATTGAACCGCTCACACTGGCCGTTGCCGGCCGGATGGTATGGAGTGCTGCGTGACCTTCCCACCTCATACAGGCTGCACAACTGTTGAATCAAGCTGGACTCAAAATTGCGGCTCTGGTCGAAATTAATCCGACCAGGAACCCCAAATTTGAAGAACCACTCCTCTACCAAGACCCTGGCCACAGTACTAGCCTGCTGATCCCAAGTAGGAATTGCCACCATGAACTTACCGAAAACGTCAGTCATCACAAGCACGTTTTCTTGCCCAGACTGAGATGGCTCTAACACAGTAAAATCAACGGCTACAATCTAATTTGGACGAGATGCCAATAAGTGGCCCATGTAGCTTCGAGGAATTGGTGCCACATCTTTAGCTTGTTGACACCGCTCGCACTTTTGAACCCACCGAGCCACATCTGCGGAAATACCTGGCCAGTAGCAGTGTTGCCGTACCAGCTCCAAGGTCCGTTTAACACCTTGGTGTCCATGCTGCTGATGTAAAGAAGTTAACACCTCTGGCTGCAAAGAAACTGGCACGACAACCTGAAGCACTGTCTCCCCTCCATCAGGCCGGGAAGCCCTACTATATAATAGGCCCTCTTGCTCTACTAACCGGTCGTAGTAAGCTTTCGCTTCAACGATTGAAATGACTCTTCACATTGTGGAGACCACACCGCTGCCAACTCTAGACTGCGCTTACCTACCTTACCTCGTGTTAGCTCTGCCACTATTCGATGTAACGGAGCCGCCAACTTAGCGAACCCTTCAACAAAACGCCTATAGTAACTGGCAAACCCCAGGAAGGTCCGCAGCTCGGCCACCGTCACAGGACAAGGCCACTGAGCCACGGCCTCAACCTTACCCAGGTCTGTTGCTACTCCCGAGGCAGAGATTACATGCCCCAAATATGTAACCTTTTCCTGAAAGAACGTGCATTTTTCCAGTTTTACCTTGAGGCCTTCGGCCCTTAAGCGACTCAGCACCATCCTTAACCGCTCTAAATGCTGTTGCACTGATGAAGAAAACACAATAATGTCATCCAAGTACAACAAAACAGACTGGTGCCGCTGGTCACCAAAAAGCCGCTCCATCAGGCGCTGGAACGTACTTGGCGCATTGCACAAACCAAACGGCATCCGATTCCATTCGAATAACCCAAATGGCGTGCAAAAGGCAGTCTTGGAACGGTCGGATTCAGAGACAGGAACTTGGGTATACCCACTGGCCAGATCTAAAGTGGAAAACCAGTGGGCACCAGTCAATGAATCCAACGTCTCCTTAATCCGAGGTAACGGAAACGCATCCTTACGCGTTTTGGAATTAAGCTGACGGTAGTCTACGCACATGCGTAAGCTACCGTCCTTCTTCTTAACTAACACGATGGGGGAGGCATATGGGCTGCAACTCTCCCGGATGATTTGAGAGTCTAACAACTGACTGATGTGGGTCTTAACCACTTCATACTCGGATGGTGGAATACGTCGGTACTGCTGCCGAACTGGAATGTCATCGGTTAGGGGGATCTCGTGGGAGAGTAAGTTGGTACAACCCAGGTCTCCGTGTATCGAGAACACATTTTGATACTCACAAAGGAGAGCCCTAACCTGCTCCTGTTCCCCGACCGACAGTCCTCCTAAATCAACCGACTCTATCTGCGCCAACATATCCGATGTATCACAAGAGGCCACCTGCGCGATCACGGTTGAGACCTCGGTTAATCCATTTGGTAGCCCCACTAAATATACCGCCCTTAGCATTCCAATAACCGTAGTGGGATACAATACTACATCGACGGTACCGACATTTATGACAGGGACCGCGACAGTCCCCCCCTCTCACCTGTACTAAAGAGGGTGAAGCCAATAGTCCCGCAGGCAAACCGGTCTCGGTGGGCTCAAACAACATGGTCTTACCAGCGAGCAAGGAGGAACAGGTGGCCGTGACAAACGTCAAAGTGCCGCCAAAAATGCGGCATACCCTACGCCCCTTTACCTTTACGTTATTCCCATGGTCAGCAGCGCGGACAACTTGTTGGCAATTTTGAAATACTTGGGTCATATTTTCATCCTCGACCACACTTGGCAACTCGAATAAATTGGATCCGTGTCGACCGAACAGCTCCCGATAACAACGACTAAGCACATTCATGCCCAAAATACCAGGCGTGTCTGTGCCACTGCCCGGAGGATCACGGACCACCAACACACCACAATTGGGGATTTTACTACCACACAATTCAATATCCAATTCGAGATAGCCAATATACGGAATTTCCAGTCCATTCGCTGCGCGGAGCTGCAGCCAGTGACATGACTGTAAACGATCCGGGCCCCGAGGCTCAAACCATAACCGGAAACAAGATTCCGTGATGGTAGACACCATGGAACCAGTATCTACCAGACAGGGCACTGAAACCCCCCCCAATATTTACAACAAGGTGTGGACATGAGGACACTAAACGGGGAGCAATCTTATTAACAATATGAGAGCCACGCGCACTCCCTACCGAACTGTGGCTCAACAGCTCGGTAGGCACTAGTTTCCCGAACGGTTAAGGCCAGACCTTGGTTCACCGGTCGAAGGGGCAACAACTGGGCATGGCAGAGGGCGAGAGGGGAGACGCTCCCCATCGCACTCCCTTGCAAAATGACCCGGTTGTTGACACCGTCGACAGATCAATTGAGCTGGACGAGGTGCACAACCTTGGGAAAAGGTAGTCTGACTCCGGGCGATAGTTTGGGTATACTGCTGCTGCTGCCGATGCAGCATTTCTCGTAGCTCATTTAACTCAGATGTACAACTTCCCTGAGCCCAACCTATCTCTGGACTTCCCCGGACCTCATACTGGATTCCGCTCACCAGGGGGACCGACTGACTTCTACCCCTAGCACCCCCTGGCAATCCCTCTCGTTCCCAACGAATCGCTTCTCCCCGAACCTCTAGCAACGTTACAGTGGGCTGACGTCGTATCAGTTGTTTTAATTCTCTACGAAGCGCATTATCTAAAACGCATTCAACAAATTGATCTTGCACAATGAAATCACCATTTAAAACTTCACGTGGCGACTGGCTTTTTACCCTCTCAAAAAGACTCAACAATACCAAGGAGAACTCCAATAAAGTTTCTCCTTCGCGCTGCCGCCGAGAGAAAAATGTTTCTTGCAGCACAATATACAACTCTGCACATCCATACACTTCACCCAATGCTGCAATAATTTTGTCCGGATCGCTCTTATCAGCACTAAACCGGTATTTAATCTCGTTTCGGGTCTCCCCTTCAAGGTGATCATACAGGAAAAAGGCTTGCTCCCTAGGGATCATATTACGAACTCGCATACATGCTTGGGCCTCCTCAAGCCACTCATCGATACCGATACCAGACCTGCCATTGAAATTTGGGCAGCGTCGATCCCTCGGAATAAATACAAATCGGTCAACTGGACCGGCACTTACCTCAGCTGATCGCGGTGTAGATGGGCATGCTGCGCTAACAGAAGGTGCGCCAGGATCGGGCAGCTCAACCGCCGCACACTCCTGTCGCAACCTCTCATTATCCAGCCGTAATTGGGCTACTAAATCCCGCATCTCCTGCAATTCATTATCCATGGCGTGCTACAAAGGTACTCACCCAACCACTGTTTTGTCACCAGTTTGCTATAAAACACACAAAGAAAAAAAATCTCTCGTCAAAGTCTGAATCTGATAACCAGTCAAATATCCTGGGTCAGGGATCAGACCAGAGTTGAGTAAATAACAAAAAAGAACTTTATTTAAAATAAATCAAATTTTATTCACTACATCAAATAGTAAAAACAGAAAAGAAGAAAAACACTTCAGGGTGGGAGAAGGCCTGATGTCCTATGCAGAGAGCACACAGGGTCCTAAGCAGAGAGAACACTCACACGTGCACACACACACGCACCACAGCACACCACACCTCACTGTGAACACTGCACTGCAATCAAGTAAGGAACCCACCACCACAAGATGCTAATCTGCTGCCACTGGCCACCCCACTCCTGAAGGCAAAAGAAAAGACAGAAGAGTAATTTAAAACAACTTAAAACAAGCATCGCATTACAACAGCCTGGCTCTCGACACAGTCAACAGTCCAAAAACTGCTCGTTACTTGATCCTCACAAAGGCACATGAACAGAGGAAAGGCACTTAACAGATCACAAAAGAAATTAGAAAAATCACTACACTTAAGAAAACAAAAAGAACATTATACCACAAATTCAAACTACTTCATAAAAAGAATAGAAATCAAAAGAAATGGATTCCCATTAAAGTAGGGAAACCTCAACCCGATAAGGTTAGGAAAATAATAAACGAAATAATGAAGCTAATGCAAAAATAAATGATTAAATCACAACACAAAGAATCAGGTAATGACTACCCTGTAACACGCCACTTCTAAATCAGTTACTCACACTACCGTTGGAAATAAGCACCATGCCCCCGGTCCAGCTGATCCTGCAGGTAGTTAAATGCTGCAACAAGAAACTGTTAGCATACAAGAGCAGCAAAATGTCAATCAGCTGGTGCCAAATGGAAGTAACACGGAGCTCCAGAGAACAGGAACGTAAATTAACAATGTCCAGCTGAACCCAGCAAAGCAGGCAACGCAGAGCGAAGCAGAGCACGGATGATGTAGCGTGGAGCAGCTGCGGTCGGAAAAAGCAAACAGTCAAGCCAACATCAAAGCGGTGTAAACGATGCACATAGCGCAGGAAAGCCACACAGCAAGCGAAAAGCCCACTATAGCAGCCCACTACAGCAGCCCACTGTAACGTCCCTTGCACATTGACCCGTACCTTAAATAGGGAAAACACACTTTAAACAGCTGATTGTTAAAGCCCATATATCGTTAATAATAACGTCAGCGTCAACATACCTGTACGACGACTCACGAGGCACGGATGCAGACGTTTATTAAGCACGTCTTCCTAAACACTTAGCGGCTTCCCCACAAAGCTCCTCAGTCCACCCTTAAATGAAATAATTTCATAAAGACCCAATGTGATAGACCATAATATTACAAAACATTCACTACCAACAGATCCTACCTTGCCACTATCCGCACATAAACCTGGAAGTACGCCGGCTCGCTCGCGGACAAAGAGCAAACGCACCCACAACACAAACCGAAACGGCTTTATAGGCAGGTAAATGAGCATAATCAGCCTCAGCTGACTAGATGACATCAGACCATACTGCTACATAAAGATGGTGCTTTGTTAGTGCTTGTCTCCTCATTCAAGCCAGCCACACTGTGAACTGTTTCCACCATACGTTTTCTTCTTCAGCATCATGACCTTCACATTTGAATTAATAGGTGAAGATGATTCTCCACTGTCATGTTTGTCAGATGTAGAAGACTGTCCTGTGTCTGTGTTTAATAAAGAGGATTCTTTGGTTCCACGGCTCACCAATGAACTAGAACATTGAACCCCCAATCTTGTGGGGACCTCCTGATCGGCAAGTCTTTCAAAAAAGACAAAAAAAGCAATCTTTTAAACAGTCTCTTTAATTAACAAATAGATTTACAGTTTAATGTCACAAAGTAGACAAACTATTAGATTTCACAAGAGAAATAAAATTTTTACCTTGGCGATGATGCAGCTTGAACTCACAACAATGTAGGGACCTGCTGATCGGTAAATTTACACCTTACCCACTGAGCTACCAGATCTGACTTGTGCAAACAGTCAATAAGCCTAATGAACCAACATGGCTTCTTTTCCATACTTCAACACAAAGTCATCTTTTTTTTTCTATTATTATTTTTTGTCTTACAGAGACATGTTGTTAGCAAATCATTGCCACTCTACTTCATGAGCAGCACTAACATCTTAATGCTGGATCAGCAGATTTGTAAAATTTGGATTCAGATTAAATTATATCTGTACTATTCACCTCTTTAGCTTTATAAAGAGATATGTATCTGGCCCCATTCTCCCTTTCTTCATTAGGTCATGTCAAAGCTGTATCATAGCATTACTATTAGCCAGATATGGACTGAGGGTATAATGAGTATCTCTGTTATCTAAGTGGTTAGAAATTACAATAAATTTATACATTTATAATAAAGTCATGAAATATTTATATGAAAATAGTGTGTCAGTAGTTCACTTTTTAGGCCTTGAAAGAGCACAGAGCTTTGCCGAATGTCTGTACTTATCTAATACAGATTATTCTCGAATTACAATGGTTCGACTTAGATGTTACGATGCCTATAGCGATACGACAAAATTGTTAAAATATTTAACATTTGGCACAACAGGCATAGGCATTCATGTACAATGTAGAATACATTGGACGTGCAGCTGGGATGAGCGTATCTCTCCCCTGTGAGATGCCCCACTCTCGCTAGTGCTCGACGGAGTAAAGTTGTCTTAGTGTTTATTTCTATTTGTTTCAAAGGGTTTCAAACAGCAATTGAAGTGATAAAAGCATGTCTTCTAAATGCCCAAGTATGTCTAGTGCTGGTAGTGAAGAAAAAAAAACTAAAGGCATCAGTTTAGAGCAGAAAATTAAAATTATAAATCAGCATGAAGCCGAAAAGGTTGTCATAGTCATAGTACCATCTTCAACTTACGATATTTTTGACTTAAAATGGAGTCGTCGTAGCATATTTCTATCGTAAGTGGGGGACTAAACACCATTTTATAATAATGTAGTAAAATATCAAAAAGATAATCCAGTAGAGTTAAAATAGCAGCTGCCAATTTTAGGTACAACGATTGTATATTATCAGGACCTGGTGGTTTGTTAACCCTTTTTTTTTTGGAAGTTTATTAGTGATCTGTTAAAAGTAAACTCTTTGTGAACTCTGTTTTATCTATGAAGAAAGGATCAGCCAGAAAGTGAAAAAAGTGTATCATCATTAAATTTTCATGATTTAATAAAATTATAATAAATTACTACTACTACTAATAAAACCCAGCCATTAAGGATGCACAAGCCAGTGCACTCTTAGTGCCAGTCCTAAGCCCGGGTAAATGGGGAGGGTTGCGTTAGGAAGGGCATCCAGCGTAAAACATGTGCCAAACCAAATATGCGGATCACAAATGAGAATTTCATACCGGATCGGCCCGGGTTAACAACGACCGGCACAGGTATCGTTAGCCGACAGGGTACCGGTTTCAAATTGGGCTACTGTTAGCCAAAGGAGGAGAAGCAGAAGAGGAAGACGTCTACAGAGACGGCAGGGAAAGGAGCAGTGTAGTAGAGTGGAGGTTCGGGTTGGTACTTTAAATGTTGGTACTATGACGGGTAAAGGGAGAGAGGTAGCTGATATGATGGAGAGGAGAAAGGTAGATATGTTGTGTGTTCAGGAGACCAAGTGGAAAGGGAGTAAGGCCAGGAACATTGGAGGTGGGTTTAAACTGTTTTATCATGGTGTGGATGGAAAGAGAAATGTTGTAGGGCTGATTCTGAAGGAAGAGTACTGTAAGAGTGTAGTGGAGGTAAAGAGAGTTTCTGATAGGGTGATGATCGTGAAGGTGGAAGTTGAAGGGATGATGATAAATGTCATCAGTGCCTATGCTCCACAAGTTGGCTGTGAGATGGAGGAGAAGGAAAGATTCTGGAGTAAATTAGATGAAGTGGTAGATGGTGTACCTAGGAAAGAACGATTGGTGATTGGGGCAGACTTTAATGGGCATGTAGGTGAAGGGAACAGAGGTGATGAGGAGGTGATGGGTAGGTATGGTTTTAAGGAGAGGAATGTGGAAGGGCAGATGGTGGTAGATTTTGCTAAAAGGATGGAAATGGCAGTGGTGAACACTTATTTTAAGAAGAAGGAGGATCATAGGGTTATGTATAAGAGTGGGGGAAGGTGCGAGACTGTAAGGTGTTGGCAGGGGACAGTGTAGCTAGACAGCATCGGATTGTGGTCTGTAGGATGGTTTTGGAGGTGAAGAAGAAGAGGAGGAGAGTGAGGACTGAAAGAAGAATAAGATGGTGGAAACTGAAGGAGGAAGAGTGTAGTGTGAGGTTCAGGGAAGAGGTCAAACAGAGGCTCGGTGGCATTGAAGAGGTGTTCGATGATTGGGCAACTACTGCAGGAGTGATGAGGGAGGCAGCTAGAAAATTACTTGGTGTGACATCTGGAAATAGAACGCAAGACAAGGAGACGTGGTGGTGGAATGAGGAAGTGCAGGAGAGCATAAGGTGAAAGAGGTTGGCAAAACAGAAGTGGGATAGACAGAGTGATGAGAAAAGTAGGCAGGAGTACAAGGAGATGTGGCAGCAGGTAAAGAGGGATGTGGTGAAAGCCAAGAAAAAGGCATATTAGGAGCTTTATGAGAGGTTGGACACTAAGGAAGGAGAAAGGGATTTATACCGATTGGCCAGGCAGAGGGACCGAGCTGAGAAGGATGTACTGCAAGTTAAAGCAGTAAAGGATGGAGAGGGAAATGTGTTGACTAGTGAGGAGAGTGTGTTGAGAAGGTGGAGGGAGTATTTTGAGCAACTGATGAATGAGGAAAATCAGAGAGAGAGAAGGTTGGATGATGTGGAGTTGGTTAAGCAGGATGTAGATAGGATTAGTGAGCAAGGGAGATGTGCAGACCTGCAGTAACTACAGGGGAATTAAGTTGATCAGTCACACCATGAAGTTATGGGAAAGAGTAGTGGAAGCCAGGCTGAGAGAAGAGGTGACCATCTGTGAGCAACAGTTTGGTTTCATGCCGAGGAAGAGCACCACAGATGCCTTATTTGCTTTAAGGATGTTGATGGAGAAGTATAGAGAAGGACAGAAGGAATTGCATTGTATATTTGTGGATTTAGAGAAAGCGTACGACAGAGTGCCAAGAGAGGAATTGTCGTATTGTATGAGGAAATCAGGTGTGAGGCAGTGTAGTGTGCAGTAGGTACGACAGACTGGTTCAGGGTGAAGGTTGGACTGCATCAAGGATCGGCCCTGAGCCCTTTCCTGTTTGCAGTGGTGATGGACAGGTTGACGGACGAGGTCAGACAGGAGTCTCCCTGGACTATTATGTTTGCGGATGATATTGTGATTTGTGGTGAGAGTAGGGAGTGGGTTGAGAAGAGCCTGGAGAGGTGGAGATATGCGCTGGAGAGAAGGGGAATGAAAGTCAGTAGGAGTAAGACAGAATACATGTGTGTGAATGAGAGGGAGGGCAGTGGAGTGATGCGGTTGCAGGGAGAAGAGCTGGAGAAGATGGAGGAGTTCAGGTACCTGGGGTCAACAGTGCAAAGTAATAGAGAGTGTGTTAGAGAAGTAAAGAAAAGAGTGCAGGCAGGGTGGAATGGGTGGAGAAGAGTGACAGGAGTGATTTGTGATAGAAGGGTATCTGCAAGAATGAAAGGGAATGTTTATAGGTCTGTGGTGAGACCTGCGATGTTGTATGGATTAGAGACAGTGGCATTGATTAAAAGACAGGAGGTGGAGCTGGAGGTAACAGAGCTGAAGATGTTGAGGTTTTCGTTGGGAGTGACGAGGATGGACAAGATTAGAAATGAGTTTATTAGAGGGACAGCGCATGTAGGATGTTTTGGTGACAAGGTGAGGGAGGCGAGATTGAGATGGTTTGGACATGTGCAGAGGAGGGACATGAATTATATTGGTAGAAGAATGCTGAGGATGGAGCCACCAGGTAGGAGAAAAAGAGGAAGGCCAAGGAGGAGGTTCATGGATGTGGTGAGGGAAGACATGCAGGTAGTTGGTGTGAAAGAGGCAGATGTAGAGGACAGGGTGGTATGGAGACGGATGATCCGCTGTGGCGACCCCTAATGGGAGCAGCCGAAAGAAGAAGAAGAAGAAGACTACTACTAATAATAATATATTCTATTAACCAAATCACATTAAAGTATTTTAAACCTAAATTGACAATTAATGAATGTAGATTCTCCTGGCATAAAAGAGTCCTAGTGAAATTAGGATTGAAAGACCTGGAGTTGGCCAACCTCTTTTTGATTCATTTCCAATTGCCATTAATATTGAGTGTTTGAATATAGACAGATCCACAAAAAATTTAATTAAGGGCTTTAATGTAATAGATCTGTTTTAACAGATCGATTATATTCAAATTATTTAATGCATTTTCATGTAATCTAACAAAAATAATATACAAAATATAGCATAATTTGTGTCTCAGTGTACCATGAAGGTTCATTCTGGTGCATCAATAGTAAATGTACTTAATTTTGTTAATTTTATAAATTTATATTCATTTATAAGTAAATACTATAATAATCTATTGTGTAATATACATTACATTTATATTTTATTTTTGACCGATAAATGGCACTAGAGAGTGGGAGGGACGTGACACACACTTCCAGAACAATGTAACGGTGGGGTCGGCAATACAGTGTGTGACCTGTCTTAAAAATGGACCCAATGGGGTCTTCAGAGAAAACCGCACTGGGCGTGTCTAGACACTGTTTGGGTGGTGCTTGTATGGCTTTGCCAGTGGGGACCTAAATTAAGGTCCCCACGTTAACATGGGTCCCAATGAGTCAGGTTGGGGTTAAGGTTAGTGGTTAGGGTTAGGTTAGCTTTAGGCTTAGTGTCGGGGGTTAAGGTTAGACTTCGGTTTGTGTTAGGGTTAGGTTTAGGGATTAGGGTTATGTTTCAGGGTTAGGGATAGGGATTAGGGTTAGGTTTTAGGGTTGTGGTTAGGATTAGGGTAAGGTTTAGGTTTAGGGTTGGGGTTAGGGTTGGGGCTATGGTTAGGGTTGGGGTTGGGGTTATTGTTAGGTTTATTTGTTAGGGTAAGGGATTAGGGTTGGGGTTAGGGTTGGGTTAGCATTAGTGTTATGGTTAGGGTAGGTTTTGGTGAGGGTTGGGGTTAGGCTTAGGGTTAGGGGTTGAGGTTAGAGGTTAGGGATAGGGTTTATGTTTACGGTTATGATTTAGGCTTAGGTTTGGGGTTAAGGTTAGCATTTAAGATTGGGATTTAGGGTTAGGGGTTAGGTTTTGGTTATTGTTGGGGTTGGGTTAGGGTTGGGGTTCATGTTAGCGGTTAGAGTTAGGAGTCCTGGTTAGGGTTAGGATTTAGGGTTGTGGTTAAGGTTAGTGGTTAGGGTTAGGATTTATGGTTAGGTGTTGGGTTAAGGGTTAGGTTTTAGGCTTGGGGTTAGGAATAGTGATTAGGGTTAGGTTTTAGGATTGGGGTTAGGTATAGGAATCGTGATTAGGGATAGGGATAGGTTTAGGGTCAGGGTTAAGGTTAGGGTTAGGGTTAGGTGTAGGGGTTAGGTTTAGGTTTAGGAATAGGGTTAGGGTTAGGGTTAGAGTTAGATTAGGTAGTGTGATGCAGACCGGGTTGTGTGACCCAGATCGGATAGTGTGAGTGCAGAGTTAGGGTTAGGGGTTGTAGTCTAGGGCTAGTGTTACGGTTAGGGTTTAGGGATAGCGGTTAGGGTTAATGGTTTGGGGTTGTTTTGCAGGAGGGAATTTGGGAGACTTATTTTGGGTCAAAGGAACTAACATGGCTTCCATTCCATGCTTCAACACCATGTAATTCTGTCTGGACTGTGTCTAATTGGAACCCACTTCACCACAACCAGAGGTGTATTTGATTTGAAGAGTACTTGAGTATTTGACTCATATTGAACATGGGCTCAAAGATGCACTAGTCCTCAACACCATGACACATGTTGGTGAAAAGCCCTTAACAGTTGATTTTTTAGGTTTTCTTCCCTAAAATACAACTCAACATTGAATTAACCATACACAACAGCCTCTTCAACATGCCAGAATGAAACAAAGATCAAACAAGTCGTTCAAACAAAAGACAAAATAATAGTGATCTTTCTAAAAGGGATATTCATTTAACAAATTGTATTGAAAATAATGTAAATGCTAGTATGTAGAAATTTAAGTATGCATACTAGAATTTACCATATGCATACTAGAATTTTGGGTTGGGTGTAGGGTTAGGGTTAGGTTTAGGTGTTAGGGGTTAGGGTTCGAGCTAGGGTTAGATGTTAGGGTTGGGGTTGGGGTTAGGGTTAAAGGTTATAGGTCAGAAATTGGGGTAGGGTTTATATTGGGGTTGGGAATAGGGTTAGGGTAAGGGATATTGCTTAGGGTTAGGTTTTAGGTTTGGGGATAATGTGAGGGTCAGGCTCAGAGATAGAGTTAAGGTTGAGGTTATGGGTTAGGGTCAGGGATAGGGTTAGATTTTTGGTTAGGGTTAGATAGATAGATAGATAGATAGATAGATAGATAGATAGATAGATAGATAGATAGATAGATAGATAGATAGATAGATAGATAGATAGATAGATAGATAGATAGATAGATAGATAGATAGATAGATAGATAGATAGATAGATAGATAGACAGACAGACAGACAGACAGACAGACAGACAGACAGACAGACAGACAGACAGACAGACAGATAGATAGATAGATAGATAGATAGATAGATACAACTTTATTGTCATTGCATAGTACAGGTACATAGCAACGAAATGCAGTTTGGCATCTACCAGAAGTGCAAAAAGTAGCAATTGTTCAAATAGTGCAGATAAATATGTATCATATTTACAGCATGTGATATATATGTAAGCATATGTACAGTGATTAAATATAAAGGCTATAACAGTGCAGAGACGTGTGGACATCATTAAGAGCCTTTGCTATGTTTCAAGAAGCTCTTATATATATATATATATATATATATATATATATATATATATATATATATATATATATATATATATATATATATATATATATAAAATCATAGACATTTTACAGATTTGAATGATGTATTGTTTTTATCTGTACGATCAATAAAGACAGTAATTTAAGTTCGTGTCGCCATTATAAGGAAAAAACCCACAAAACGCCAACTAGAGGGTTAATTGTGTAAAACATGGCGGATTTGGTGTTTGATTTGAGACTTGGCACATAAATAAAACAAAAGTTTACTGATAAAAAATATTTTTCGGTGGAGTTTATTTATTTATTTTATATCTAAGTAAAGAAGAGACGTTGTGGATAAATGTATTTTTTGCTGGAGGTTTTAATGTCGCCTTTTTTATATTTGGTTATTTATTTATGTATTTATGTACGAGTCTTTTTACCTAAATCCTTTTTTTCAGAACTTAGACAGCCTAATCTCGTCATTTATATGGGGTGGGAAAACACCTAGGATTCGGAAGGAATTGTCCAAAGACAAAAAATTCAAGGGGGATTAGCACTACCTAATTTCAGATACTATTATTGGGCTGCAAATATATCAAAAGTACTCTATTGGCTTCAGAACCCAAATGATGTGTGGTGCATTTCAGAAGCGTATTCTTGTACCTCTTCATCCCTCCCTGCTTTAGCTTTATCCAAAATGCCCCTTTGTATTTCATCATACACGCAATGCCCAGTTGTAGCAAATACCCTCAGAACAGTGTTTTAGTTTTAGAGACTTCTCCATAGCCCTATATGCAAGAACCACCTATTCCTTCCGGGTCAGCTGGACTCATATAGGGTTATATATATATATAATGTCTGAATAAATAATGGAGTAAAGTACTGATACCAAAAAAATCTACTTAAGTACAGTAACAAAGTATTTGTACTTCATTACTTCCCACCTCTGCTGCCACTTCTGACACTACCCAATCTCACTCACACACATACACACACACACACACACACACACACACACACACACACACACACACACACACACACACAAACAGGTCGTCACACAAAGGTAATTACAATACCCGATCTATACTCACACTACCCGATCTGCATCAAACTACCCGATCTGCATTACACTACCCGATCTGTAATATCACTACCCAATCTGCATCACACTACCCGATCTGTACTAACACTATCTGATGTGCATCACACTACCCGATCTGCATTTACACTCACACTACCCAAACTAACCCTAACCCTGTACTGACACTCACACTACCCGAGCTGCACTCACACTACCTGATCTACCCCAACCCTAACCCTAACCCTATACCTAAGCCTATCCCTGACCCTAACCCTATCTATAATCCCTATCCCTAACTCCAACCCTAAAACCTAATCCTACATCCTAACCCTAAACCCTAACCCCAAGCCCTAACCCCAACACCTGACCCAAAATCTTTACCCTGAATCCTAACCCTAACCGCTAACCACAACCCCACCCCTATCTCTAACCCCGACACTAAAACCTAACCCGAAGCCCTAACCCTAGACCCAACACCTAACCCTAACACATAAACCTAACCCTAACTAAAAATATGTCTCCAAAATTCCCTACTGCAAAACATCCCTAAACCACAAACCCTAACCCTAACCACTATCCCTGACCCTAAAACCTTACCCTAAACCCAACACCTAACCCTAACCCCTAACATCTAACCCTAACCCTACACCCAACCCTAACTTAAAATTCTAGTATGCATATTTACATTTCTACATACTAGCATTAAAATTTTTTTTCAATACAATTTGTTAAGCGAAGATTCCTTTTAGAAAGATCACTATTATTTTGTCTTTCATTTGAATGACTTGTTTGATCTTTGTTTCATTCTGGCATGTTGAAGAGGCTGTTGTGTTGATATTTAATTCAGTGTTAAGATGTACATTTGATTTGTATTTTAGGAAAGAAAACCTCTTAAAGAAAATCAACTGTTAAGAGCTTTTCACCTACATGTGTCTTAGTGTTGAGCACTAGTGCATCTTTGAGCCTGTGTTTAATATGATTGAAATATTCAAGTATCTTTAAATCAGATACTCTCATAAGACTTTTACTCAAGTCATATTGGAAATGGTGACTTGAATTGGTGATTTTAACTTGTAATGGAGAAAGTTTTACAGTAAGGTATCTATATTTTATACTCAAGTATGATTTTCTGATGTATGATTTTTTTACACCTCTGGTTGTGGTGAGATTGGTTCCAATTAGCCACAGTCCAGACAGAATTACATGGAGTTGAAGCATGGAATGGTAGCCATGTTGGTTCCTTTAACCCAAAAAGTCTCCAAAGTTCCCTACTGCAAAACAACCCCAAACCATTAACCCTAACAGTAACCCCAACCCTAACCCTAACCCTAACCAAAGACTACAACCCCTAACCCCTAACCCCAACCTTAATCCTAACCTGAACCCTAACACATAAAGCTAACCCTAACAAAAAAAGCCTCCAAAATTCACTACTGCAAAACAAACCCAAACCACTAACCCTAACCCCTAACACATAAAGCTAACCCTAATGTAACACAGTCAGAATTGAGCTGATGAGAAGAAAAAAATTTAATTTGCAATAATGATATTTTCACCTAAAACACTAACAAAAGTAATATAAAATGTTTTAGAAGTTGGTCTGTTGTACTATGAACGAAGGAAAATAGCTTAAAAAAATCGCACACAGAGCACGCGGTTTCGCAGATCGTGGGTGTTTTTAAAGCGGATTAAAAGTGCTATGATTGATGATATTGAAGTGGATGATAGTCGATTGTGGATCCAGTAGCATCCAATGTGTTTAACTAATTGTGTTGAAATCCCCCGGATTTGATGAGTTTCAAAATATGATGTTTAGTTCTCTGGAATGAAGTGTTTGAGTTTATTCATGTTCAAAAGTGTTTTACGTATCCCAGCCATTAGGGAGGCACAAGCCAGTGCACTCTTAGTGCCAGCCCCAAGCCCGGATAAATGGGGAGGGGTGCGTTAGGAAGGGCATCCAGCGTAAAACATGTGCCAAATCGAATATGCGGATCACAAATAAGAATTTCATACCGGCTCGGTTGAGGCCCGGGTTAACAATGACCGCCACAGGTATCGTTAGCCGACAGGGTACCGGTGGAAATTGCGCTACTGTTGGCCGAAGGAGGAGAAGGAGAGGAGGAAGATGTCTACAGAGACAGCAGGGAAAGGAGAAGTGTAGAAGAGTGGAGGTTCGGGTTGGTACTTTAAATGTCGGTACTATGATGGGTAAAGGGAGAGAGGTAGCTGATATGATGGAGAGGAGAAAGTTGTGTGTTCAGGAGACCAAGTGGAAAGGGAGTAAGGCCAGGAACATTCAAGGTGGGTTTAAACTGTTCTATCATGGTGTGGATGGAAAGAGAAATGTTGTAGGGGTGATTTTGAAGGAAGAGTACAGTAAGAGTGTAGTGGAGGTGCAGAGAGTTTCTGATAGGGTGATGAATGTAAAGCTGGAAGTTGAAGGGATGATGATAAATTAGTCATCAGTGCCTATGCTCCACAAGTCGGCTGTGAGATGGAGGAGAAGGAAAGATTCTGGAGTGCCTATGCTCCACAAGTCGGCTGTGAGATGGAGGAGAAGGAAAGATTCTGGAGTGAATAAGATGAAGTTGTAGATGGTGTTGGAAATCCTTTTCTCCTCCCTTAGTTTCAAACCTCTCATACAGCTCCTCATATGTCTTTTCCTTGGCTTTCGCTACATCCCTCTTTACTTGCTGCCGCATGTCCTTGTACTCCTGTCTAAATTTTTTCATCACTCTGTCGATCCCACTTCTGTTTTGCCAACCTCTTTCTCCTTATCCTCTCCTACCTCATTCCACCACCACATCTCTTTGTCTTCCTTTCTTTTTCCAGAGTGATGAAAAAATGTAGACAGGAGTACAAGGACATGCGGCAGCAAGTAAAGAGGGATGTGGCGAAAGCCAGGGAAAAGGCATATGAGGAGCTGTATGAGAGGTTGGACACTAAGGGAGGAGAAAAGGATTTGTACCAATTGGCCAGGCAGAGGAACCGAGCTGGGAAGGATGTGCTGCAAGTTAGAGCAGAAAAGGATGGAGATGGAGGGAGTATTTTGAGCAGCTGATGAATGAGGAAAATCAGAGGGAGAGAAGGTTGGATGATGTGGAGTTAGTGAAGCAGGATATGGATAGGATTAGTAAGGAGGAAGTGGAAGCAGCGATTAAGAGGATGAAGAGTGGAAAGCTGGTTGGACCAGATGACATACCTGTAGAAGCGTGGAGATGTTTAGTAGAGATGGCAGTGGAGTTTTTAACCAGATTGTTTAACAAGATTCTGGAAGGTGAGAGGATGCCTGAGAAATGGAGAAGGAGTGTGCTGGTACCGATCTTTAAGCACAAGGGAGATGTGCAGACCTGCAGTAACTACAGGGGAATTAAGTTGGTCAGTCACACCATGACATTATGGGAAAGTAGTGGAAGCCAGGCTGAGAGAAGAGGTGACCATCTGTGAGAAACAGTATGGTTTCATGTCAAGGAAGAGCACCACAGATGCCTTATTTGCTTTGATGATGTTGATGGAGAAGTATAGAAAAGGACAGAGGGAATTGCATTCTGTATTTGTGGATTTAGAGAAAGCATACAACAAAGTGCCAAGAGAGGAGTTGTGGTATTGTATGAGAAAGTCAGGTGTGTCAGAGAAGTATTTAAGGGTCGTGCAGGACATGTATGAGGACAGTGTGACAGCAGTGAAGTGTGCAGTAGGAACGACAGACTGGTTCAGGGTGAAGGTTGGACTGCATCAAGGATCGGCCCTGAGCCCTTTCCTGTTTGCAGTGGTGATGGACAGGTTGACGGACGAGGTCAGACAGGAGTCTCCCTGGACTATGATGTTTGCGGATGATATTGTGATTTGTGGTGAGAGTAGTGAGCAGGTTGAGAAGAGTTTTGAGAGGTGGAGATATGCGCTGGAGAGAAGGGGAATGAAAGTCAGTAGGAGTAAGACAGAGTACATGTGCGTAAATAAGAGGGCAGTGGAGTGGTGTGGTTACAGGGAGAAGAGGTGGAGAAGGTGGAGGAGTTCAGGTATCTGGGGTCAACAGTGCAAAGTGATGTAAAGTGTTTTAGAGAAGTAAAGAAAAGGGTGCAGGCAGGGTGGAGTGGGTGGAGAAGAGTGAAAGGAGTGATTTGTGATAGTAGGTTATCTGCAAGAATGAAAGGGAAAGTTCATAGGACTGTGGTGAGACCTGCGATGATGTATGGATTAGAGACAGTGGCATAACCCTAACCCTAACACCAGCCCTAACCGCTAACACTAACACATAAACCTAACCCTAACCTAACCCTAACCGCTAACCTTAAACCCAGCCCTAACCCTAACCGCTAACCTTAACACCAACCCTAAAACGTAACCTGAATTCCTATCCCTAACCCCAACCCTAAAACATAACCCTAACCCCTAAACCTAAACACAACACCTAACCCTAAATCCTAACCCTAACCACTAAGCTTAACCCCAACTCAAAATCCTAACCCTTACCCTGAATCCTAACCCTAACCGCTAACCTTAACCCTAACTCTAAACCTAAACCTAACCCTAAGAAAATAGAGAAAGCATTGCAGACAAAAGAAAAAAGAGAAAGGGCAAATGCCCCTCAACAACCCGATCTGTACTGACACCACTGAAACTACACCATCTCACACACACACACACACACACACACACACACACAGGTCGTCTCACACAGGTAATCACACTATCTGATTTGCACTCACACTACCCGATCTGGGTCACACAACCCGATCTGCACTCACACTAACCGATCTGGGTCACACAACCCGATCTGCATCACACTACCCAATCTGCATTCACACTCACACTACCCAATCTGAAAATCACTACCCGATCTAACCCCAACTCTGCACTGACACTCACACTACCGGATCTGCACTCACACTACCCGATCTGTACTCACTATCACCGATCTGTACTCACACTACACGATCTGTATTCACACTACACAATCTGCACTGACACTCACACTGCCCGATCTAACCCTAACCCCAACCCTGCACTGACACTCACACTTACCGATCTGCACTTACACTACCAGGGCTGTTACAGACTACTTGATCTTTGTTGCTCAGCTACAGACAGGCGCTAAAAGCTGCTAGAGCTGAACGCCTGAGCAAACTCATAGAAAACAACAAAAACAATCCCAGGTTCCTTTTCAGTACAGTAGCTAAATTTACTACAAATCAGGTATTTGAAAAATGTGCTCCAACACAGTTTAGTAGTGCGGACTTTATGAATTTCTTTACGGAAAAAATTGATAACATTAGAAAAACAATTGTGGGGGGGGGTCACGTGACCCTGATCAAGATGGCAGCTTGAGAGTTTTGCTCTGCTTTAGAACTCCCTTTTTTTTTTTAAATTCCGCCCTATTTTCTACATAATTTGTACTATCTCGATAGCGTGGAAGGACATGGAAAGTGGTGGGGATAAGGATTTTCCTATTTTTTCATCTACAAGGTCACAGAAAAGTAAAGAGAAAAAGAAAAACACGGCCGCACGTGATGGAGAAGGGGAAGAGGCTAGCGCTAGCCCGCAATCGGACACTTCACTTATTTTGAGTGAAATTAGGGCTGTGGGCACGCGGCTAGACGGTATTGAGGGACAGTTAGGAAAAATTGCCTCCTCTGTTGCGGTCCTCGAGAATGCGTTCACTGCTCTCACGGTACGAGTCACTGACACCGAGTCGCGTATAACTACAGCCGAGCAACGGATCTCTGCAGTGGAAGACACGGGGAGTGCCCATAGCAATCAGATGGCTAACTTGCGTGCTACCGTGGAGCAACTGCAAGCTAAAGTGGATGATCTGGAAAACCGGGGCCGCCGTAAAAACATGAGGATTGTTGGGCTCCCTGAGAAAGCAGAAGGCATTGAATCTCTGACTACTTTTTTGCAGTCTATGTTTCTGGTTTGGCTTCAGCTTCCCACAGGTTTCCCTGCTATCGAGATTGAGAGAGCGCACAGAGCCCCCCTTCCGTCTCAATTAACACCGAACGCGCCGCCGAGGAGTGTTATTGTCCAGTTCCTCCGCTTCCCAGTAAGAGAGGCGGTTTTGAGAGCTGCCAGGAAGACACCGGTAAACCATAGTGGTGCCACGATACGCTTTTTCCCAGATTTATCGGCGGAGATTGTGCGAAAACGGCGGGCGTTTGGAGGCGTGTGTAAGAGAATGGTGGATCGAGGGTTATACCGTGGCTTTGCTTATCCAGCTAGACTCCGCTGTTTACACAATGGAAAGATCATTTTGTTTGACACTGTGAAGGCAGCTGCTAACTTTCTGGACACAGTCGGGTGATCTTTTGCTTTTCTGTAGACAATAGGGTTATTCCCGTTTTTTCCCATTCCTTCAGTCACTTTGAGGGCATTGCATGTTTCTCCTTACTGAACTTGAACACATTTATATGGCTTTTTCAGTTTGTTGCAGGACCACTCGGTGGAATTTTGTTTTTTGGGCAAACTTCGGTTCTATCTTTAGGACTGTTATGCTGTTCTGCACTAAAGTTTTTTACTTATTTATTTTATTATCTTTTTCCTTTTTAGTTTAAAAAAGCCAGTTAATTACATGTCCACAACTATTTTTTTATTTTTTATTTTTTTTTATTTTCTTTATAGGTGGTATTTAATTGATATTTTTTCCTGTTAAGGTAATTTAGGGTGGACTTTATTTGTTTATTTCTAGGAGTTTTTTTAGGGGGTTCCTTCTGTCTGTCTTGTTTCTGGGTGGTCAATGGAGGTGTTGGTGGATGGTGGGTGTGACGAGTTGATATGTGAGCCCTATCATTTGGGGATAGGGCAGAGGGGGGAGGGTTGGTGGGGGTTTTTGTTTATGTTTATGTTTAGGAGAGCCGGTTATATTACAGAGTTATGTTGTCTTAATCTTACTTCTGTCAATCCACAGCATTTAAATACTTTAAACAGCACTGATGTATGTCTGAACTGACTAGGGTGGTCACATGGAACGTGAAGGGCATGGGTAACATAGTCAAAAGAAAGAAAGTTCTGACATTCTTGAAGCAGGAAAGGATAACTATTGCACTCCTACAGGAGACGCATTTGTCGGACGCGTCTAAAGCTTTAAAGGGACTGGGTTGGGGAAGTATATTTTAGTTCTTTCTCATCAAATAAACAGGGCGTGGCCATTTTGATACATAAAAATTTTCCTTTCATCTTAGAACAGGTTGAAAAAGATCCTGAAGGCAGATTTGTTCTGATTACTGGTCACATCTTAGGAAAACCTCTTACTGTTTTAAATGTGTATGCCCCAAATGAGGACAGCCCTGACTTTATATCAAAGATGGTCCTATTGTTTAATCACAAGTGTAATGGCCTGGGGATTATGGCTGGGGACTTTAATTGTGTCATGGACGGTGGGTTGGACAGATCATCCTTCACAAGATCATCTGCCCGTTCTTCAAGAACTCTGCAAAATATGTGTCACGCTTCAGGCTTAGTGGACATATGGAGAGAGCTACACCCAGGGGTCAAGGATTTTACATTTTATTCCTCTCCCCATAATTCTTATTCCAGGTTAGACTATTTATTCTTGCCTTCCAGATTTGTTAATTGTGTGAGATCCTGTGAAATCGGTCCAGTGGTTCTTTCCGACCATTGCCCAGTGTATTTAGATTTAACAGAATTTTCAACCCCAAAATCTTCTTACTGGAAATTTAATAGTTCTCTCCTTAATGACAATGCATTCTGCCAGTTTCTTGAAGATAAAATATCCCAGTACTGGCAGGATAACGAATTCTGTCCAGTGGACAGCACCACTAAATGGGATGCGGCTAAGGCCACCTTAAGGGGCCACATTATCTCTTTTACCTCGTGGCGTAAGAAACAAAAGGCAGAGAACAGGAAAACATTAGAGGAGGAGGTCAAAAGATTGGAATTGATTCATAAACTTTCACCCATGCAAAACAACTGGAATCTTCTAATCGGTGCCAGGTCTAAACTAAACTTGAACTATTCCGAATATGTGAGGAAGTTAGTGATGTTCAGCAGGCAAAGGTTTTATCAGTTTGGGAATAAACCCAGTCATCTCTTGGCATATCAACTTAAATGTGAACAGGCTGAAAGGTCAATTAGGGCCATCGAAACCGCTGAGGGAGTAATTTCATATGATCCTGCTGTAATAAACTCCAGTTTTAAATATTTCTATGAGAATCTGTACACCTCCTCTTGCGCACCCCAAGACCCTGCCACTTTTTTGGATAGGATACCCCTACCCTTAATCTCAGACGAGGACCGGGCCTTTCTCAATACCCCTCTGACAAAAGGTGAAATCTTTGCCGCTATTCAGTCTATGCCTAGTGGGAGGGCGCCAGGGTTGGATGGCTTTCCTCCGGAATTCACAAAAGATTTTGGCATGTGCTGTCCCCTATTTTCATGCCGGTAGTTGATAACCTTTTGGAGGACAGTCTTACTCCAGATTCCTGGAGGACTGCTTCTATTAGCTTGATCCTCAAAAAAGGGAAGGACCCGTTAGACAGCGCCTCGTATCGCCCAATCAGTTTACTTAATGTAGACTTCAAAATTGTGGCAAAAGCTTTAGCTCGTCGCCTGGAGAGGATTCTACCTAAAGTTATTAAACCAGACCAGACTGGTTTCATTAAAGCACGTTATGGTTCAGACAATGTTCGTCGTCTGTTGAACATAATACAGCATCTGACTGTAGACGGTGACCCGGCTGCTATAATATCTCTGGATGCAGAGAAAGCGTTCGACAGGGTTGAGTGGAGGTTTTTATTTCAGGTGTTGGACAAGTTCAGTTTGGGCTCTAACTTTATCAAATTAGTGAGGCTTCTTTACTCTAGCCCGTCAGCCGTGGTTAATACTAACGGTTTACTATCAAGTAAACTTTCGATCCAAAGAGGTTGCCGTCAGGGCTGTCCCCTGTCGCCACTCTTGTTTGCCTTATATATAGAGCCTTTGGCGGAAAGTATTCGCATGCATAGGGGCATCCGGGGGGTGATGGCAGGTGGGATGGAACACCGTCTTTCATTATATGCGGATGATGTTCTTCTTTACTTAAAACAGCCACAGTTATCCATTCCCAGCCTGTTGGAGACAATTAACCATTTTAGTCAGTTTACTGGATTTAAAATAAATTTTGGGAAATCCCAGGCCATATTTTTAAATACCCCACAACCGGTTAAGTCACATTGTCCCTTTCACGTCACTGACTCTGGGTTTCTTTATTTGGGCATACACATAATCTCTGACTTAAAGGATTTATTCTCTAAGAACTACTCACCCCTAATGGCGAGACTTAAGCAAGACATGAATAGATGGGCCCCTTTACCAATTTCTTTCTTTGGAAGAATTAATACGATCAAAATGAATGTGCTCCCCCGTTTACTCTACTTATTTCAGTGTTTACCCTGTTATTTGGACCAGAACTTTTTTAAGGATCTGAATGCAGCTATTGGTAGGTTTGTATGGAACAATAAAAAACCTAGGATTAAACTTGCTTCTCTTTTGAAGCCGAGGGAGTGTGGGGGTGGCTCTTTGCCCAATGTGCGGCTATTTTATTGGGCTGCTCAGATTAAACAAATGCTTAGGTGGTTTTTGGATGATACAGACTCCTTGAGGGTCAGTATGGAATTTTTTGCATGTGCGCCAAGACTGCTAACGTCCCTTCCGTTTATTAATAACTTTAAGGAGGTCTGCCCAGTAGCTGGGAATTTTTTGCTTTTGAACACACTTTTGGCTTGGGATGATGTCAGGAGATATCTCAATGTCCCCAAGAATTTGTCCATGCAATCCCCGATTGCTTTAAACCCTGACTTCCCTGACTCGTTAGCCGGTATTGGCCTTCTGGCCTGGGCAGAAAAGGGTATATCTACTTTGGCTGATTTATTTACAGGAAAGGTGTTTAAATCTTTTGAGACGCTTAGGATAGATTACCAAATTCCCAAAACAGATTTTTTCAAATTTCTCCAAATGCGGCATTTTATTCAGTCTGGAGTGAGACAGGGGAAAATTCGCTGGGAACTTTCTGATGTTGAAAATAACCTTCTTCTTCCGGGGGCGCTAAAGGGACAGATTTCTTATCTGTATTCTCTGTTATCGGAAACCTCTTCTCCTTTGGACCCTTTGAGGAAGGTTTGGGAAAGGGATATGGGCCAGTCATTTACTGATGACGAATGGCTCTCTATACGAGAGGAGGTTTTTCATAAATCAATCTCAAGCTCTGTGCATGAACAAAACTTCAAATTTATATACAGGATATATCTTACCCCAGTACACCTCCACAAAATGTACCCAAACGTGTCTCGGATGTGTTTTAAATGCAAATCTGAAATAGGAACGTTCATGCATTTATTTTGGGACTGTAAGAACATCAAACCTTTTTGGCAGGAGGTACATGATTTGGTTCAGAAGACGCTGGGTAGACAATTTATTTTGTCTCCAACTATTTATTTACTGAACTGCAAAACATCACTGGATTTCTCTACTGACTCGCAGTCTTTGTTAAATATAATTACTTATCTGGCGAAGAAATGCATACTTATTCTATGGTCATTACCAAAGGTACCGACTTTAAAGATGTGTTTAGCACAAATGGCTAATCTTCTCCCTTTGGAAAAAATTACGTACGACTTACAGAATAAGTCCGATGTATTCTGGCGGATATGGGCCCCTTTGTGGGATTTACTTACTCTGCAGGCGAGACCCTAGCCCTGATTTATGTTTTTCTTTTTTGTGTTTTGTTTTGTTTACCCATCTGTAGTTGTTTCCATCCTGTTTTGATTTGCCCTTTGCCTTTTCATGGTCACTTTCCCGTATTAGCGTTATGTTGTGGTTATTAATATGCTTGAGTGTATGCTGTGTGTGTTGACTGATCGGCTCTGTTGTTGTTTTGTTTTAACGAAAAATAAATAAAAATATAATAAAAAAAAGAAAAAGAAAAAAAAAGAAAAACAATTGTGGCGGTCCAACCTCTGACAGCATCTCCTGACACAATCTCACCTACAACCTTACAACTACACTGCTTTCCATCTACAGGACAGGAAGAGCTATATAATGTTATTACCAAAGCTTAATCAACAACATGACAGTTAGATCCCATTCCAACTAATCTATTGAAGGAAGTGTTACATACAGCTGGTGAGCCTTTTCTCAATATTATTAACTCCTCACTGTCTTTAGGTCACGTCCCTAAATCCCTCCAGTTAGGAGTTATTAAGCCCCTAATTAAGAAACCTAATTTGGATTCAAACACGCTATCGAATTACAGACCCATTTCAAATCTCCCATTTATGTATAAGATTTTAGAAAAGATTGTCATTGCCCAGTTATGTTCCCACTTACAAGAGAACAATATCTTTGAAGAGTTTCAGTCAGGTTTTGGGCCCCATCATAGCACAGAAACTGCTCTAGTTAAAATCACTAATGACTTGTTTTTAGCTTCAGACCAAGGCTTCATCTCGCTGTTAGTTTTACTAGATCTTAGTGCTGCATTCGACACTATAGATCATGATCTCCTCCTAGATCGCTTACAAAGTTATATTGGCATTCAGGGACAGGCATTAAGCTAGTTTAAATCCTACCTGTCTGATCGTTACCATTTCGTAGACTTAAATGGAGAGCTATCCGGGTTAATGCTAGCAAATTATAGCGTGCCACAAGGTTCAGTTCTAGGACCCCTGCTTTTCACAATATACATGCTTCATATACATATGCTTCAATATATATGCTTGTTCTGCGGCACAGAAGAGATGGTTGAACATGACAACCAGTGTTGTGCTAGTAACTAAGAAATAGTAACTAGTTACTTTATTCAAAAAGTAACTCAATTACTTTGTTGATTACTTACACCAAAAAGTAATGCGTTACTGTTAAAAGTAACTTCTTAGTTACTTTTTTAAAGAACGTTTTTAATGTTATCATTAATTCCCTTCTATGCGTTATGGTGTATACAAACACAAAACTAACCTAAACACAAAGTAATTTTTAAACACTATTTTCTAAGTCAGACCAGCACAAACTGAATAGATCACAAGGATTTCTGAAATAAATAACAAAACAAGCTAAATAATATATTCAGAATCAAAAACTAAAGTGGCTTCTACATCATTGAAAGCTGTTGTGTTAACCCCTTTAAAAAAATTTATTTTACAGCTTAAGTATGAAAACTATCAACAATGTACAATATAACACCGGGTTAGTTTCTAGCTTTGTCGAGGCATGGAGTTTCTGGAGGAGCTTCGACAGGAGGAGCTTGGTGTTGCTGCTATCGCAGTAGATACGACCTTCGAACCAGAACGACACAGCTTACATTTGACTAAAAAGTTTTTGTCTTTATGATCAACTAAAGTGAAATAATGAGCATATTTCCACTTTGAGAAACTCGTCTTGCTCTCACCTTGACTCGCCTTTACTGCTGCACATACTTGAATAAATGGAAACACGCCCACAGCGTCTTCTTCGTGTTTACAGTGGTTCTCATTCACTAATCCTACAATGCGTCGCTGCTGTAAACAGGTTAGACTGTAGGCTACACTTCAGCCAAAATTAATTAATTAAAAAAAGTAACGGACAAAACACCATACGGTAATGGTAACGGAGTTATTTTATTTAAAAAGTAATGTGTTACAGTATTATTTACTGTCAAATGTAACTGCGTTACAGTAACGCGTTACTAGTTTTTGCCCAACACTGATGACAACTCTATATATGATCATGTTATACATGATAAGAAGAAAAACAGGAACCACCCATGGGGGTATGTGCAGAATAATGCATAGCAGAAGGCTACAGTCTTGGGTGTAAGACAGAAAAAGACAAAGATAGAAAGGTGTAGAAATGTTCTAGGTCACACAAGTATTATTCTTGTGACTAATGTCTAACTAATAATTCCACAGATTCACAGATGCTGCATAGGTATAGGATAATATTCAGGTACACGAGGGACAGCCTGATAATCAAAAAGTATTCGCATGAAGGATTGCTGAACACATTGAAAAATGCATGGCCCGAATAAGCATATTAACAGAAACACAATTATAATCGGAGATATTAAAGAGACATAAGGCACCCACTGACCAAACAGAGCATACAACCATCCCCATCCCCAACCCTGATCGCCCTTTTCATCATCCTTAAGGGCTTGTGCCGTGGTGCGCATTTTCTCACCTGCCTGACTTATAACTCCATGTTTGTCGTTTTCAGGGATGGATGTACAACAACTATCCCCAATCAATACACACAAGCCCCCCTTTTCCACCAACAAGATATCTAAAGCTAATCTATTTCGAAGGGTAGTCAGGCGGAAAGCAGTGAGCTCGTTGCGCATACTGTCAACAGCGATAAGGGTTTCATCAACGAAGGTGGCCAAACGATAATGGGTGACTTCCATCTGGTTACATAATTGGGTAATACCGTATTGTGGGAAGAAAGCATCCCAAAATGTTAAGGATTTAGATTTAATTAAATGTTCAGGAGGCAGGAAAGTAGCATCTATTTCTATGGATCGCCTACGTCGAACAGTGTGGGTTTGGTTGTATCTAACTATGGATAAGGAGGAGCCAAATTGGATGAGCGCACAAACTCCACCCCAGATACATATATACTTGCTTCCCGTACACCCAATACCAATCCCCCGTTTTAAATACAGTACCATTGCCTGGGTGGCAATCTCAGAAAAGATATGTGCACAAAGGCGAGTGGTGGTGATCCCTAAGGAAACGTGGTGGAAGCACAAGGGGAAAACATACTCTTTTGAAATGTGGGGTTTTATGGAGATATAACCGGGGTTTTATGAAAATATTGACACACATAGCATGGACCTGCGGTGTCATACTGTTAAAAGGTGTTGTCGTGTGGGTGAGACTGGGCGGGTATCCCTGCCCCAAGGCTGATGATTAGGAGAAGCAGGACAACCATACCGGTCACTGGTTGTGTTACTTCCCTTGATTGATGAGAGGTTGTTGTTCTGTTCCCCAGAGCTTCTTCTGACACGTCCTACAGTTGTACGGATGCTTGAAGATCTGACACTGGAGTGTCTGAGGTGTCTTACTGGACCACGGTGAACGGTTGACAGAGGGAAACAGGAATTGATAGATGTCTCTTAGAGAACTAATGGGGAGGTCAAACGTCTAAGCTTCTGCAACACAAAGAAAATGGTGACACACAAGGTACACAAATTCATTATTTTGAAACGGGGTCAATTCCCATGGGACATTACTTGAGACTGGTAGCGTGGATCCACTGTGGAAAGAGGTCAGTTAACCCTAACCCTAACTAACCCCAACCCTAACCGTAACGCTAACTCATACCCCTATCCCTAACACATAAACCTAACCCCAACCCTAACCCCAACACTAACCCTAGTCCTAACCCTAATCCTAAACCATGATGCTAACTCATACCCCTATCCCGAACACATAAACCTAACCCCAACACTAACCCTAGTCCTAACATTAATCCTAATCCTAAACCTCACCCTAACCCCAACCCTATCCTCTAACTCTAACACATAAACCAAACCCCTAACACTTATCCTAGTCCTAACCCTAACCCCAACCCTATCCTCTAACACTAACACATAAACCATACCCTGACCCTAACACATAAACCTAAGTCTAACCCTAACCCCAACACTAACCTTACCGCTAACCGCAACCCTAACCACAACAATTTTTTTAATAATTTTTTATTTTTTTTAAAGATTGCTTTATTACTTTGTCTTTTATTTCAACAACTTGATTAAAGGTTAGCGGTAAGTTATCTATATTTTTACACAAGAATAATTTTCAACTAAACTTTACACCTCTGCTTGTGGTTTCAATTAGCCACAGTCCAGACAGAATTACATGGTGTTGAAGCATGGAATGGTAGCCATTTTGGTTCCTTTCACCCAAAATAATTCTCCAAAATTTACTGCTGCAAACCAACCCCAAAATATTAACCATAACCATTACCCTAAACCCTAACCAATAACCCTAAACCTTACCGTAACCCTAACCCTAGACAACAACCCCTAACCCTATCCCCAACCCTAACCCTAAAACTAACCCCAACACTAACCCTAACTTTAAACCTAACCCTAACCCTAACACATAAACCTAAACCTTATTCTAACCCGAACCCAAAATAAATCTCCAAAATCCCCAAAAACCCCAACACTAACCCTAACCCCAACCATAACCCATAACCACTAACATATAAAACCAACCCCAACCCTACCACTATCCCTAACTCTAAACCTAACCCTAACACATAAACCTAAGGCGAACCCTAACCCTAACATACCGCTAACCGCTAACCTTAACCCCAACCCTAAACCTAACCTCAAACTGCTAACCTTTAACCCAACCCCAATCCCAACACTAACCAAAACCTAACCCCTAACATGAAATCCAAACCTAACTGCTAACCTTGACCCCAACCCTGACCTCTAACCCTAGCACATAAGCCTAACCCTAACACTAGCCCCAACCCTGACCCCAACCCTAACCACAACCCTAACCCCTTACCCTGACACATAAAGCTAACCCAACCCCAACCACAACACAAACCCTAAACCTAGCCATAACCCTAACCCTATAACCTAACCCTAAGCCCTAACCCTATAACCTAACCCTAAACCCAACACCTAACGCTAAATCCTAACCCTAACCCTAACCTAACCTCTAACCGCTAACCTTTAACCCAACCCTAACCCAACCCCAATCCAAACACTAACCAAAACCTAACCCCTAACATTAAATCCTAACCTAACTGCTAACCTTAACCACAACCCTAAATCCTAACCCTAATCGCTAACCTTAATCCTAACCCTAACCCTAACCCTAACCGCTACCCTTGACCCCAACCCTGACCTCTAACCCTAACACATAAGCCTAACCCTAACGCTAGCCCCAACCCTGACCCCAACCCTAACCCTAACCACAACCCTGACCACTTACCCTGACACATAAAGCTAACCCAAACCCCAACCACAACACGAACCCTAAACCAAGCCTTAACCCTAACCTTAACCCTATAACCTAACTGTAAGCCCTAACCCTATAACCTAACCGTAAACCCAACACCTAACGCTAAATCCTAACCCTAACTGCTAACCTTAACCCAACCCTAAATCCTAAAATTAATGATGAATCCTAACAGCTAACCCTTACCCCAACCCTAAACCAACCCCAACACTAACCAAAACCTAACCCCCTAACACCAACTCCAAACCTAACTGCTAACCTTAACCACAACCCTAAATCCTAACCCTAATCGCTAACCTTAACCCTAACGCTAACCCCAACCCTAACCCCTTACCCTAACGCATAAACCTAACCCTAACCAAAACCCTAACGCTAACCCAAACCCTAACCACAACACTAACCCTGAACCTAATCCTAACCCTAGCCATAACCCTAACACCAACCCTAACCCTAACACCAACCCTAACCCCAACCATAACCCTAACCCTGACCACAAGACTAACCCTAACCCTAATCCTAACCCCAACCCCTAACACATAAACCTAACCCTAATCCCAACACTAACCCCAACCCTAACCCCTTAACCTAACACATAAACCTAACGCTAACCCTAAACCTAACCACAACCCTAACTCTAATGCTAACCGCTAACCTTAACCTTAACCCCAACCCTAAACCTAACCCCAAACTGCTAACTGTACCCCAACCCTAAAATCTAACTATAATCCCTATCCCTAACCCCAAACCCTAACACATAAACCTAACCCCAACCCCAACACACACCCTACCCTCAACACTAACCCTAACCCTCACACTAACCCTGAGGCTAACCCTAACCCCAACCCTAACATATGAACTAGCCCTAACCCTAACCCCGAGGATAACCCGAACCCCAAACCTAACCCTTAACCCTAACACATAAACCTAACCCCAACACTAACTGTAACACTAACCCTAACCCTAACACATAAACCTTACCCTAACCCCAACCCTAATCCCAACCGTAACGCTAACCCTAACCTGTAACCCTAACACATAAACCTAAACCTAACCCGAACACTAACCCTAAGGCTAACCCTAACACATGAACTAGCCCTAACCCTAACCCTAACTCAGAGGATAACCCGAACCCCAAACCTAACCCTTAACCCTAACACATAAACCTAACCCTAACCCTAACACATAAACCTTACCCTAACCCCAACCCTAATCCCAACCGTAACGCTAACCCTAACCTCTAACTCTAACACATAAACCTAAACCTAACCCCAACACTAACCCTGAGGCTAACCCTAACCCCTTACCCTAACACATAAACCTAACCCCAACGCTAACCCTAATCCCAACCACAACACTAACCCTAGCCCTAATCCTAACTCCAACCCCTAACACATAAACCTAACCCTATCCCAATCCCAACCCCAAACCTAACCCTAACCCCAACACTAACCATAACATGATGATAAGGGCATTCAAGGTTCTGGATGAGAAGCGATCAGATTAACGATTAAAGGAGAAAACCTGATACTTTATTACTATCACTATATTCAGTTACAGTATGCAGCGGATTGGCTTCTAGAGCATGGGGATAATCAAACATCCTGCAGCCCAGGACCTAAAAATTACGGATTTTATTTCACTGAGATCCAAATTTCTATACAGGCTAATTATCATTTCCAGTTGACAATCACTCATAAAAGGTAGTAGCTCAGTGGTTAAAGCTCTGGGTTACTTATTAGACGGTTTGGGGTTCAAGCCCCGATATCAGGGGCCCTTGAGTAAAGCCCTTACTCCTCTGTGCTCCAGAAGTGCTGTATAATGGGTGACCCAACACATTGCTGGGATATGCGAAGAAATAAGAGAGTTTCACTTTTCTGTAAAGTACACGACAAGTATAAAGCACCTTTAGCTTTATTTTGTGCTAGTTTTCACAACGCCACATAAAACAAACTCCAAAAGGTTATAACGTTGAAGTTTCGTTTTGATGCTTTTTGTTGTGTCCCAAAACCATTATATTCCCTTTTTTGTACCTTGTTAAGTGTGATATGGTTTTGCACCTGACAGCTGTGTGTATGTATGTGACTTTGAGTGTATGCCCATGTGTGCGGATGTGGCGACTTTAAGAAGAAGCTGTGAACATCAGAGTAGAAGACAGATGGCACAGTTCCAAGAAAACCTTGCAAGAAACACGATGAACAGGGGAAGTGGTGCTGAAGACGGTTATCTCCACTGAAGCACACTCGATGCTTCCATTTGATTGTCTCGCACCCACATTCATTGTGTACACACACACACACACACACACGCACCTTTTCCGATTAGTTCCACTCTAGTTTGACACACCAGCGTTACATCGGTGATTATTGAGGGTTGTGTGCCGTGGTGGTCACAAGGCGACACTGCTAATAAAGTTATCTTACAGGAACAGCCAAGTTTCACTGTTCAATACATAACAGGTTTTTATCCCCCTCTCTCACAATGTTCCAACCATGCTTTGTTGCCATGTTCATGAGAAATGCAGCATTATTGGCACTCCTGATAAAGATTATTAAATTACTTTGTGGTTAAAAATCAGAGAGAAATATGTCCAGATCGATCTGGACATAACACCACCTGCCTTTAGTGTGTAATTCCTCCTTGTGACACCAAAACAGCTGACTCTAGGCCTGGACTCTACAAGACCTCTGAAGGTGTGCTGTGGCATGTGGCACCAAGATGTTAGCAGATTCTTTGAGACCTTTATGTGGTAAGATAAGGCTTCCACGGATCACAGACTTGTTTGTCTAGAACTTCCCAGAGATGCTTGATAGGACTGCGATCTGGGGAGTTTGGAGACTGAATCAACACCCTGAACTGAAAGGCATGTTCTTTAGACTATTCCTGAACAGTTGCTTGTGGTGTGTCAGGGCAAGCTGTGATGCACTGTGTTCTGACTCCTTTCTATCAGAGCCAGCATGAATTTTGACACTCGCTTGTGTTCCAAGAGCTCTTGTGTGGGACCAGATTGGTCTAGGTTTCTCTCCTCATGGGCATCAATGAGCTTTGGGGGCGCATGATCCTGTCACCGGGTCACTGGTTGTCCTTACTTGGAGTACTGTTGCTAGATATCATCCACTGTCCTCACAGTACTTCATAGGACTTGCCATTGTGGAAATGCTCCGACCCCTCAACACAATCTGGCCCTTGTTGAGGTCATTCATTCTTACATTTGACCATTTTTCATGCTTCCAATGCATCAACATTTAAGTTTGATTCGACTGGTCACATGTTTAACATTTCCCGCCTTTTGACCGCCATAGTTATGAGATAATAAATGCTATTCTATTCACCCATCATTGGTTTTAATATTCTAGGTGATTGGTGGTTGTTGCAGACGATCTAACGTGCACTGGTAAATTCAAAGTCAATGATTAAAAGTAGTTTGAGAAAGTTCAGGAGTGAAACATGAAAGTTCATGAAAGAAGAGCTTGAAGCAGATTCCTGAAATAACATCGTGACTTTCTAAAAGCGAAAACTTTTGGAATGTAACTTGCGGAATGTAAAAGCTGTCACACCCATTGGGGAGAAAAAAATACAAATAAGGGAAACAGGTTTACTATATAGACTCTATTCTTTTTTAGCTTTATGACGCAGTTGCGCAGAGTCTTCGTTTAGCTAATTTCCATTCTGCACAATGACGCTGCTGGCAGAATTAGCGAGAAAACCTTCAGAATCAGAACTTTACTTGTTTGAGATGATAAGAGAACTCGAGAAAAGAAACGTGGATGTAATTGCTTTCTTTAGGCAGAGATGAAGCAAGAGCCAGTGTGGTATTTGACTCATATCCTCATCAACTCATCATTTCTGACCTTAGACTAGGAGGAAAAAACAACTAACAAAATGTCTCCAAAATTTAGTCTGCTGGAGAACTAATCTGGATTGATCTCCTCAACCCTGAGTTCAGCAAGTGACATTAAATCAACATGGCAGCTCACAGCATCAGCAGTGTATTTTATAGAAATACCTTTAAAATACCTATTAATACAATATATGGACAATAGTATTGGGACACCTGACTTTTGCAGTCATATGTGGTTTTTTTTTATTTTTCATTCAATTAAACTTGTAGACTCAAACCTGTTCCAGCATGACAATGCCCCGGTGCATAAAGCCAGCTCCATGAACATATGGTTTACATGGGTTGAACTGAAAGATCTTTAGTGGTCTGCTATAGAGCTCTGACCTCAACCCTATCGAACACCTTTGGGATGAATGTGAACACTGACTGAACCCCATGCCCCCTCACCTACATCAGTACCTGCCTTTACTAAAGCCCTTGTGGCTGTATAAGCAAAAATCTCCACAAACTCACTTCAAAATCTAGTGGAACATCTTCCCAGAAGAGGGGGGGGTGATACTAACAGCAAACAGGAACTCAATATGGAATGAGATGTTGAAAAGGTGTCCACAAACTTTAGTCCATATCTGAACTCGGTCCTTCCATATTTAACGCAATTTAAACACGGTATAACACTGTCGAGTCAAACGACATGTGGAGAACGCAGGAAAACGTGGATATGCGGAAGAAACATTTAATCACAAACAGTTCTTAATAAATCAAATAAAAAAGCACTGGAAAAACGCAGTCACAGCACGGAGATTCGTCAGGTGGTATTAACCAGTTTAATTAACCCTGATTACATTTAAAAACATCAGAAAATCAACGTAAGGAGAATTAAAATGTTACAATTTGTTATTAAAACTCAACCTGTCATTAAAAGCTGTGATACCACAGAAACAAAGAGAGAATGAAGATAGAGATTGAGAGAGAAAGAAAGACCATTACACAATAAAGCGATAGTTTCTTTTTGAATGATGTAACCCCACAACTGAAAAAGAAACACGCGAAGATCAACAGAAGAGTAACGTTACAAAAAAAAACAAAAAACAAATTACATAACATGACCAGAGTTAAAAATCACGTCTCCCTGACCCTCCCCCCCTCTACCGCCGTACACTATCATCTGTCTCCATTATAACAGCCTGAAATATAATTACAGCTTTTTAGTTTATTTTACAACTTAAAAAAAAAATATATATACTCAACCGTTACATGTATACCACGCGGCCGGGTTAACGGCAAGAGATTCTGCTCTCGAACAGATGACGAACCCAAACTTATGACTACACGAGGGACAACAAATAACAATGAAAATGTCAATAATGATAATTAATCAGCAAATAAACAGCAAATCTGACACTGTATGAAGAAAAAGGTGAAAGAGAAACGAAACCTTCTTTAAAAACGTAGTTCTGCGCCATTTCCCCATCATACAAAGCATTGTCTTTTCGTCAGCGCAGCCGGTCCAGAGACCTAACAAATCATTCAATAGGTCAGGAAAGGGAGGAGGGGCTCCTGGGCAGGGGAAGGGCCAAGGGACAGGTTTTACTGGTGGAATAAAGAGTAAGGCAACTATCAGTCATATGATTGAGAACGGGAGAGGTGGCGGGGGACAGGGGACGTCAGAAGCGTGGCTGTCGAGCTTGCCAGTTCTGTCAAAAGTTAAATACTGTACAGTGTGAACAACATGGCTGACGAAATCCATCCCTCGTCACGATTCTGCCGATTGGCCGTCTCTCATGCCCGAAGCTGTGCTCAAGTGTCCTCACAGTCAGGCTGAAGTTCACAGACCTTCAGGAGGTCCGCTATGATGAACTCCGAACTGGTGGTTACCCAGGAGATGGACAACCAAGGCAGGCACACACATTTGCTCGCTCGCTCACACCCACACACTTAGAATAAAACAGAATGGCGGCACTTGCATCAGGTAGGGTTCAAAGCTCAGCTTCTATAAAATTCTTGGTGTGGTTTTGTCTAATTTTGTCCGTTTTTTTTTGAAGTTATACACACCCATACACACTATATTATATATATATATATATATATATATATATATATATATATATATATATATATATATATATATATATATATATATATATATATATATATATAAAAACATAAAAAAAAAAAACTTTCAGAACCCTGGATAGATCACATCTTGTTAATGCTATGGTTCCAGGACTGCAGCTTCCACTATATTCATTCGATGTACATGACCGGTGAAGATACGAGAACAGTATCGCTCGAGGTTTGTCAGGACGTGCTGAAAAAGGCAGTTTAAAACCTCCAGCCTGTTATGCTTATTTAGTTAGTGTGTAGGGTGAACGATGAATCAGGTGCCTCTTTCGCCACAACGCTGCTTAAAACTACACTTCCCACAATGCCCCAAGAGGTTCTGTAGGATTACATGATAGGAACTTGAATTCCCACACAGGTGTTAAAAAATAAATCAAAAAAAGGAAGAAAAAGAAAAAGAAAAACACACTTCCCACACAGGACGCCCTAAACTTGCACAACCCAAAGCCCCCCTCTACTGCACCCAATCACAAGCCGATCGCTCACAAAGAGGCGAACGCTGACAGCTAGGATCGAGTGACCACGCTGGACAAAAATGTAAAAAAAACAAAAAAAACAAACAAACAAAAAAAAACATATCTCCACCTTCGCCCGACTCGGTTATGATCCCCCAAGCTTCACTTAGCCAAACAAATCTGCAAAGCTTTGAGCCGATCCTTTCATCCACTCCGATAAGAAAAAAAAAAGAATGGAAATAAAACATGGTCCCGGAACGAGGCAAAAAGAAAGAGAGGGAAAGAGAGAGGGCTGAGGTGAGCTGGTTTACATAGAAAGAAAGATCCTGAGAACACTCAGAAACATCACGACACGCACACATGCTTCCGACCGTCTGAGCTTGCTTTCGTGGAAAAAAAAGAAGAAAAAAAAAACATTAAAAGTCATGAAACAGCAATATCCAATGTTAAATGTTAGAGGAGTTACAGGCTGACGAGCTTTAGGGAAATGCAGTCCAGTGCAGGCTTTACACAAATGACAGGTGGATTCCTCAGTAATGTAGATCAGTAATGTGTGTGTGTGTGTGTGTGTGTGTGTGTGTGTGCGCCATAAAGGGTCCCTGAGCAACTTGGCCAGGCTGGTTACGTGTACAGCACTAAAAGCATTTACAACAGTGCCTCTCTGAGGATGACAAGGAGCAGACAAACCCTCGAAGCTATCAATAGCTGATCCGTCCTCGTGTGTGTCCTTATGCTGATCATGTGACCGTTTTCATCCGAGACTTGTTCTGCCTTTCTTTCTCTCTCTTTCTGTCTTGTGGGTGTCTGAGGGATTCGTTTGCAGGCACTTCACTGAATACAAATAAAAACAATAAAAAATGTCCTCCAGTGCCAATTGTCAAAGTCTCCTGAGGGTCAGCGATGTGTGTGTCTGTGTGTGTGTGTGTGTGTGTGTGTGTGTGTGTGTGTGTGTGTGTGTGGGGGGGGGGGGGTTATTTTCTAAATGACCTGTTTCTCAGCAAAGTTTACTTCGAGAGCTTTAAAATGAAAACGCACTTATTTATAAAGAGGGGGAGCTTTGTTTCTAGGCTGCCATCGTGAGTGCTGGTGTTGTGCGCGTATGTGTTTTCGTCTGTCAGTATCGTAGACTTCGAATGTCTGTCTGCGCGAGTGTGTGTTTGTCAGCAAAAGTCGCTCTTGAGCACTGTGGGTACAAGTGCTCGTCCTGCACGTGTGTGTAATGTCAACACGTCACTTCTATCAGCAGTCCTTGTTTTCCAGAGACAGCTGGGCGGCTGCGCGGTGAAGTTCGGCACTCAGTTTGTGAGGGGCGGAACTCTCGCTCTCCTCCCTCTCGATTCCTGCGCTCTCGCCATTCTTTTTGTCGCCCCGGACTTTTTTATCCTCTGCCTCCTCGGTGTGCTGCTCCTGGTCCCATCGCCTCTTGAAGCGCAGTTTCAGCGGGATGCACTGAGAAGGAGAGGGCAAAGGGGTGTGTCCGTGCCCGCTGGACGCCGGCGGCGTGTCTGGCTCGCTCTTCACCGTGGGCATGGTGCCGCGAAACGACGATGAGGAAGGGGCACCGAAGAATGGCGGAGGAGCCGGGGCTTTGAACACGTCTTCCTCAGAGTCGTCGTATTGAGGAGGTGCAGAAATGCCATTTGACTGCCGCCCAAAAATGTGGTGGTGATGGTGGTGGTCACGGCGGTGGGCAGAGAAAAACTCTTCGTCCCGCTCATCTCCCTCGTCATCGCTGATGTCGGTGACTTCAACCTCCTCCTCAGATTCGATGTCAGAAATGGGCTCTACCTGCATCACCACAACCGCAATGATGGACAGACAGAGAAAGGGGTGGTAAATACGAGGAAAAGGTAAGAGGAGTCATAATAAGGCTTGCTTTCAAAGAAGCCTATGAATGATTATGGCTTTAATACATGGTGTGGACAAAAGTATTGGGACACCTGACTTTTCCAGCCCCATTTAGTTCTTTAAACTGTTACCACAAAGCTGAAGGCACACAATTGTATAAAATGTCTTTGGAGGTATTGGCATGATATTTTCACTTCACCCAAACACATGAACATGTGGTTTACATGGAATGGAGTAGAAGATCTTAAGTGGCCTGCTGTAGAGCTCTGACCTCCTAATCGCTGAATGAGCACAAATCTCCACAAACACACTCCAAAATCTAATGGAACATCTTCCCAGAATGGGGGACTAAAAATGTGTTTAGATGTTCAGAGAACACATACTTGTTTAGGGGTCCATAAACCTTTGTCCATCTAATGTATTTAGCATCTGCAGCAAGTTATAAAACAAGGACTTGTGGACGAATTCCAATAATCGGGACAAAAATAGGTTTGGATGTTGTGATGCAATGAGTTTGGCCAGATATTGAAGTGCTAACAATACCGGTGACGCACTCGTAAATGACATCACCATCCATAAAAAAGTTTATATTTATAAAAAAATTTATATTGTTTTGTCACGTTTAAATCAAGACTGCACATTAAAAGTTATTTCTTAAAACCTTAAGCATCAAATAAAACTAAAAATAGTGAGAAGTAATGTCATTTTTCACATTAAGAAAAACGTGTCAAAATATTTTCTAACATTTTGAAAATGCCTATGGCTCTACATAAAAAAATTTTTTTTTTGAAAGTTTGTTCATCGATTCATTACAATAGTGGTATTTTTTCATTCTAAAGATATTCTGAAGTATTTAACACGCACCTTGATCTTGGGTAGGCCAGTGCTGTTGAGCGAGCCGCTCGATGACGAGTTGGAGACGATGCCTGAGCTTAGGTCGCTGCCGAAAGAGAGCGAAGAGCCGAGGGCAGATGAGGAGGACGAGCCGAGGGAACCCTGGTGTCCCTGTGCCTCGCGCTGCTGCTTTCGGCCCAGCGGTGGAGGCTGCAGCTTGAACTTAAAGGGGGTGTGATGGGCGTCGTCAGCCGGTGCCAGTGGATACGAGTGGGTGAGGACGGACGGACGCTCGGCGGTACTCTGCAGAGGCTTCTCGAGTCGCTGCGGCTGAGGCACGACCACGTTGGGGTAGTGAAAGAGGGCCCGAGGGCTCAGGTGGTAGTTGTAGACGCTCTGCGTATGCGCCTGCAGGTAGCGCTGCATGTCCTCAGCGCTGAATGAGAATATGGAGCCTGGCATTGGTGACAACGTGGGCGAGGGCGTGTAGGGCAGGTGTGTGCCCGCCGTCACGGGCAGGGCGGGGGAGAGTGGCGGTGGCGCCAAAAGGCCTGAGCCGGCAGAAGCGAAGGGCGAGAGCGGCTCCGGGTGAGCGCGATGGCCCCTGTGGCCCACGTGATTACCGTACATCCGGTAGAGGGCTTCGTGGGTGAGGCGAGGCGGCACAGCACTCCTAAAGCCTCTTTCAGGCACCCGCTCTTCGACCGCGCCCACGCTGAGGCTGCCCTCGTCGATCTCGGAGTTGGCTGAGGTGCCGTCACTGCAGTCAGACACGGAGCCTCGAGCCAGGCGCCGCGCCATGCTGCTGAAAGAACCCGGGCTTCTCAGCTCCTCGCTGCTGGGGGAGAGGACCTCGGACGGCGTGGAGGGGGGGAAACGGAAATGAGACACTGCACCTGTGGGCACGGGTGGAGCGCTCTGAGGAACGCCTACGCCTACACACACACCACACAGGGAGATAGAGAGGAAACAATCAAAGAGAGTTTTTAAAAAATATATAAGAAAAGAAACAACAAACAAAAGATGGTACGAGTTAAGGAAAAAAAAAGACATCGGGTTCTGTGTGAGTTATGTACAGAGAGTACAGTGAGTGGGCAGTTCGTCTGCATGCGTGTTTGCACGTGTGTGTCATTTTGTTTGTGTAGGAGTTTAAAAGACAGCATGTAGGCAGTGTGAGTGTGTGCATGCGTCTGTGTGTGTGTGTGTGTGTGTATACCTGCAGACCCCATGTCTATGAAGGGGTAGTTGACGAGGACCAACTTGTTGAAGTTGAACTTGTAGGTGAAGCGCTTGCCTTTAGTTTTGTGCAAGATCCGTTTGTTGTAGTAATACCTGCAGGACACACAACACAAACGCACAATTATATCATATAATTCTCCTCTCTCTCTTTCTTTCTCTTTATCTATCTCTCTCACTCTCTCTCTCTATCTCTCTCTCTCCAGTTCCCTGTACATGAACCCTTTTCCTCCTCCAGTTCTTTAAATAACCCCAATCTTTTCTTGTTGCACCATCTATTTATATGAACCTAAATGTGTGCCCCATTTAGGAGTATGAGTATTAAGTGTGCTTGTGTGCACGCGCGCGCGTGTGTGTGTGTGTGTGTGTGTGTGCACGCAGGTTCCATCTTTTAATCTTACACTTAACAACCTACTCATTTGTCTGAATGGTAGGTTTAAGGGGAGATGCTGACACGGGCGATTTTCGAATGCTCATAGGATGCCGCTGAACTGTGCGTTCGACTGTGTGTGTGTGTGTGTGTGTGTAGATCATAAAAGATCAAACATACATACACACACACACACACACACACACACACACACATATATATATATGATCTCTTATGTCCACACAATTAAGGAAATATGTAAGAGTTTGACACTGTGGGTCAAAAAAATGGTTGGGGGAAAGCAAATGGTCTGTTCCATTGAGGATAGAGTGTGTGTGTGTGTGTGTGTGTGTGTGTGTGTGTGTAAAGATGTATTGCTCTCTAATAATACAGGAATGTATAGGTAGACTGTATGTGTGTGTTTAGAGGATACACACCAGGTTATGGCGAGACAGACAGATTCAGACTTGCATGAGTGTGTAAGTGTGTGTGTGTGTGAGAGAGAGAGAGAGAGAGAGAGAGAGAGAGAGAGAGAGAGAGAGAGAGAGAGAGAGAGAGAAAAAGAGAGAGAATCATGGTTATTAGGAGTCGTGAATGTTCAGACAGGCTCTTTCGAGGTTCAGACAAAAACAGATCGGTGGGCCAGAAGATGGAGGGAGAGTGTGAGAGCGAGTGTTAGACCCACACAGAGTGGGTGTTAACACATGTCCATATGTACCTGTTTTTCTTACAAACACAATTAATGAGACTGTTTCAAGAAAGAAAGAGAATAAAAAAAAAAATTTAACTGTGTAAACAAAGGACACGACGATCATCATTATCATCGTCTCTACACGGAAGATTAGTTTGAGAGAATCGTTCCTCCAGACAAACGTATACGAACGGTATGCACTCTACTTTGTGTGTTACATTCTACACAGCACACACAAGTGAGAAGAAGGATGTAGGAGAAGTAGAACAGGACAGATGGCCGGAGTGACTGGGTGCGATTTCCCTATTTAAAGATCAGTGCATTCGGACTGTGAGAGACGCGAACTGATCCAGTCAACTGTCACAGCCCTGATAAACAAACAAGCAAATCAATAATCAACATTCCTGACCATTTGGGAAGGGAGCTGTGGAGTAAGACACACCTGGAAAAACATCATATACACACACATACTCAAGCAGACACACACACACACACACACACACACACACACACACACACACACACAGAACAGGTACGCACATACAAACACTCAAATGCATATAAACATACAAACACTAATTTTACAGACATATGTACAAACACTCATTCAAGCATATGCACACACACACACACACACACACACACACACACACGCATATAAACACACATACAGACACTGGCACCAACACACAAAAACTCCTACAAGCGCACCAACACACAAAAACTTCTACAAGCGTATACCTACACACACACACACACACACACACACACACACACACACACACACACACACACAAAAATATATACCTATTATATACACACACACACACGCACTCATACAAGCAGATACACACAGACACTCACATACACATACTCATACATGCAGACAGACACACAAATACTCATACAAGCATATCCACACACACACACACACTACATGCAGTTATATATGTAGACACAGACATATACAGACACTGATAAATGCAAACACTTATATACACACACACACACACACACACACACACACACACACACACACACACACACACACACACACACACACACACACACACACACACACACACACACACACACACACACACACACACACACACACACACACACACACACACACCATTTGACTGGAGGTTAAAAGAGAAATATAGTCTCTGTGGATGGCTTTGGGAGTGATTACCCACATGCAGGACTCTACTCTCCTTTTACATCCTGTGCACAAAGGAAGGGCTCTGACACACAAAGCATCATTCCAATTTTTGGAAATAAAGAAAGTTTCTACAAATTAATTTTAGTGACTTGGTTTCACCTGCACACTAACCTTACTCCGTCCCACACACAAAAAATACATGTCTAAATAGTCATGAAACTATATTAAACTACACCAGTGTGGAAGTTTTGGTGTGAATGATAACTGTCTCTTGCTTCTTGAATGTTCTGGAACTCAAAATTTTGTATTCTATACCACCACAGTGATCACTGAAGTCCCCCTAGTGCTGTGTGCTCTGCACCCTGCTGTTCATACTTCTAAATCTTGACTGTGCAGCAACGCACAGCTCCAACCAAATCATCGATTCCGCCGATGACACGACTGTGGTGGGTCTGGCAAGAGTCAGCATACAGAGAAGTGGTGCAGAGGGAAAAGGGCCTCTATGAAGCCAACAACCAGTCTCTAAATCAGATCCAACTAAAGAGATGATTGTTGTATTCTGGAGGACACGGAGCAACCACTCTCTGCTAAACATTAATGGATCCTCTGTGAAGATTCACCTGGTGGAGAACCTTACTCGGTCCCCCCACACCAGTCTCTTGAGAATTCTAAAAAAAGGTCACGCTCCCAACACCCTGTCTCACCACATTCTACAAAAGCACTATAAAGAGCATCCCGAGCGGCTGCATAATTGCCTGGATTGGGAATTGCTCAATCTCAAATTGCAAGACCCTACAGTGCATAGTGATTATGGGCATTATGGGTGATCATACGCACCCTTACACTTGGGTGTTCACCTTTCTGCCATCTGGAAAACAGGTACCAAAGCATTCAGGAACCTTAATCCAGACTGTGAAACAGTTTCTTCCCACAAGCTATTCGACAAAACCAATACAAAATTACCAGACCACGTTGTTTTATGGAGAACCTTGGTCCTGGTGGAACGTTGGTTCATTTCACAGTGTACTTTACTGTATATGGCGGAAAATGGCAATAGTCGCTAATTTCTTCCTCCAACACTTCAGACGTGACCCCTTAGTTTTAGATCACATTGTGATCTTTTATAGTAATCCTGCCCCAGCTATAACAATATACTAAAAGATCCGACGGCCCTCAGAGTTTCTTTTGTACACTGATCTCCACCTACACACACAAGGGGTGTAAGAAAATATCGATACACTTGAGTATCGGGATATTTCGTTTGGCGATAATGTACTGATTCTCAAAGACGCACTATTAATATTCATGTCAGTTAGTGCGTTTTGAGTTTATATCCCGTCAGATAGATAGCAGTCTTCTTATCTTTAAAGCTAAACAGTAGAGGAAGTACAAGCATAAAGGCACGTCGCTAAAGTTAGCGCTAATATCCACCTGTTTCCTGGGGGGGCGCTGCCGTAAAAACGATTACGGGTTTAAGTAATTATTAAAACGATTAAGTAATTATTTCGCCTTGCTTACAGTATCGCGACCCCTGTATCGTGATCCGTATCGTTTTTGCCGGATCCTTCCCGATACACTGCCCTAACACACACATCCCTTTTACACCATATATTAATTATTAGGAGAAGAATTACACAACAGTACACACGTTAATACTAGTGGAGCTCGTTTACTGAAACCCATCGCAGTCGGGTCCCGATGCATCCACTGACTCTATTGTGAGCAGATAAACATCGTGCTGAGTGTGCGCGCGCGCGTGTGTAAGTGCGTTTCCGCGTGTCAGAGTGTGCCACGAGTGTGTACTGTGTGCGTCTCTCTTCAACCCACTAGCATAAGAAAGAAGCCATTCTGTCTTTGACAATAAGATGTATATAAGTCTGCCCCAAGCTCTCTCTCTCTCTCTCTCTTCACCCCATACACACACGCGCACGAACTTGAACAGTCGTCACCGTCCATTTGACAAAAGGATCTGTTGTAGTCCAAATCCTCTGACTCACTCTCTCCACACACACACACACACACACACACACACACACACACACACACACACACACACACACACACACACACACACACACACACACACACACACACACAATCAACATCAATCAAATGCAGAGACTTGAAGTAGGTCACTTCAGATCTTACACCTGTGGAACAGGACACAGTGCAGTGAAAGTAATTATCTGTAGACACCACGGCATCGCAGGTATGCGCACACAATCGGCAACTCGTGCCAAGTGTGTAAAAAGCTTGAGCGATGCACACGGACCCCATTGTGTCCTGGTGGTGGGAGGACGCAGGGACGGGAGCAGGGTGCAGGGAGAAGGAGGAGGAGGAGGTTCCTCCACCCTGCTTTAAAGGGGAAACTGCGTGTGTCCTGACCTGCTGTGGAACAACAACACTGGGACAATGCTGTTGTTACCGAGTGGGAATTTCCACACGCGCACGTCAGGAAAGAGACAGGCGCCGGTTCGGAGAACACGCCGCGGAGTGCCACGATGACACAATCGCAACAGATTCCCAACTGGCAAAATACAGTGATGAGCTGAAAATACCGAAATATATCAGTGGTGGGCGGTGCAAAAGGTGCCTGTTGATTCTGACAAATATATATTTCTTTTTTAAAAGGGAAGAGGAAAAAAAAAATAAAAAAACACGACACAAATATTGCCAAGGCTGTTAGGCAAACTTGAACCATATAACGCGCTAGTCTTTTCACAATCAATACTATTACCGGAATACTTTCTGTGAGAACGCTTTGGTCGCACTTACTTTCTTCAAACTTACAGTTTTAGGGGGTTACACGCCGTCACACTGAATATCCTCTTTAACATAATCTATACAATTCTAACGTATATACGATTCTAACGCTCTCTGTGTTGTCGTCTAATTATGCCGGTGCCGCCCATGATTCCGATTTCTAAATGGCACAGATTTCTCCTGTGGCCACACAAATTAATTACATTAAACTGCATTCAAAGTAGAATCCCAAAGCAATTCCCCAAGACATTATAATGCTTTTCTTTTCTTTCGTTTTTTTTTTTAAACACTGCACGTTTTACTGTTTAAGTGGAGGAAAACGGGTGCGTTTTGTAGCCTGTTATGTTGAATGCAGGATGTATATTGTCTGTACAAGTCGTCTTTTTATTTAAGTAGCAAGCGAATATGACTGTACAGAAATGCCTCACACTTCGCTTTGTTTCAAAACGTGCCACTCAAGTTGAATAAACCATTTAGAAAAGTTACCTAAATACTCTAAACTCTTTAAGCATCCCAGTAACCTCGCAATAAAGGCATTTGATAGTTCATTTCTTTATATAAATAGGTAGTCCCCTACTTACGATGGAGATACGTTACGACGACCCCATCGTAAGTCAGAAATATTGAAGATGGTACTATGACTGACAGTCTTTCCTGCTTCATGATGATCATTTTTATTTTCTGCTCTAAACTGAAGGGTTTCATCAGTTTACTTGGGCACTTGGAAGACATGCTTTTATCACTTAAATTGCTGTTTGCAGCAGAAAAAAAAAAAAAAAAAAAAAAACACACTGAGACAACTTTACTCCGTGTACCACTAGCGAGAGTGGGGCATCTCACAGGGCGAGAGATACGCTCATCCCAGCTGCCGTCCAACATATCGGACATCCTACGCTGCAGCCTGTTATATTTTTACAATTTCGTTGCTATCGCTTTATCGCTATACAATGGAACCTCGGAGCTCGCGGTCTCAGCGCTCGCGGCCTCGCATGCTCGCGACTTTCATTCCGACCGGCGACTCTCATTCAGATCGGCTTGTGAGCAACCGCGAGCTGCTCAAAACGCTAGTTTTAACATTTCTAATCAAGGTTTATCTCATTAAAATGATCTAATAATTAAGTGTTATGGAGTGAAATACTGTTATTTACTCCTTTAAATCGATTTCGTATAGTGTTCTTTGGGTTTTTCACTGGGTTGGAAGGGGCGTATCAAAAGGTTGCGAAAATTCGGAACTCAAGACCGGTCTTGATCCCTAACCCTCGCGAGCTCAGAGGTTCCACTGTAGTCACCGTAAGATCGGAAAATCGTAAGTCGAACAACTGTAACTCGGGGACCGTGTGTGTGTGTGTGTGTGCGTGTGTGTGTGTGTGTGTATTATATATATATATATAATTATATATATATATATATATATATATATATATATATATATATATATATATATATATATATATATATATATATATACTGTAAAAGATGTAAATAATGTAAAAGATTGTGTAATTGATGGATTATTTTGTATAATTATAACTACATATATTTTGGTAGTGGTTAAGGTATTGAACTTAGGATTCAAAGGTCGTGAGTTCAAATCTCCGCCACACCAAGTTATTACTCCTGGGCCCCCGAGTGAGGCCCTTAACTGCGTAGCTGCTTGGTTGTATGAATTAGATAAGTGAAATTTGTTAAAGTTTGCTGAAATAATTTGAACAATTAATCAGAACATACGTTTAGAAAATTCAATACTAAATGTAACACACACACACACAAAGTTCTATCCTTCCTTCCAGCCCTCTTTTTCCTCCATTCTTTTTTCTGTCCTTCCTTACTGTCCTTTCTTTCTTTTTTCTGTCCTTCCTCATTTGCTTCTTTCTTTTCTTCCTGTCCTCCTTTCTGTGTTTCCTTCCTTTCTTCCTTCCTTCCAACCACCTTTTTTAATTTTATTCTTTTTTCTGTCCTTCCTTGTTTCCTTCCTTCCTTCCTTCCTTCCATCCATACGTGTGGCGTTGATCATGAACGATTGTTGATACCATCATCCAACTTGAGCCAAAAGCACAAGCTATGGTAGCAACCTTTTCATAGTGTTTTATCAAAGCCACCTGATCTTCCAACCATTAAGCAGGACACTCAGTAGAACCAGCACCAGCAGCAATTTACTTTATAGTCATGGGGCAAATATTTATTAAGTCACAACCTCTAACCTCTCTAAAAGAAGACTGTGAAAAACACCTACGCAAACACCATGAGCCAGGACGCTGAAACTATGGCTACCGAACGTCAGATAATATTTTTAAACACGTTGACGATTTTTTTAATTTTACAACAATTTGTATATTTGTAAGTTTTTGATATTTTTTTGTTCTAATATTATTAACAAATCTGAAAAGGGGGTGAAAGCGGAGGACATATCTGTATATTCAAATATACCCAAATGAACTACAGTGTGCGTTATTTCCTAGAAAATATTTTTCACACAGTTACAGTTCCAAAATCCACCACTGCGCTCGGTCGCTCCTGTCTCAGCCGTGCCTGCGCTCTCAGTAAGAGGAAGGTGTGGACAGTGACTGACAGGTGTGGCACACACACACACACACACACACACACACACACACACCATGGTGTTTACATTTCACATTATATTTATTCGCAGGGCAGATACTGTTATCTCCATGTTGACAGCGTTCTGCTGTCTGTGACGTTTACTTCAAACACTGATGAGTCAGCTGGAACAAACCGTCCCAGTGCCACAACGACAGGAGTTTTGCTGCATGGATCGGTTTAAGACATATAAACCCCGGGTCCCACGAGTGCTCGCATGATGGATATTGCATCATTACCCAGGATATTGCAATCACTAGTGTTTTAGGAGTTTGGAGGGGCCGCCTCATATGACTTCATGAGGTTAAGTGCCGATTTTATGAAAATAGTAGCAGTGTGAAGGATCCGCTGAAAGGGGATTCTCAGCCACTCACAAAAATAGTAAACACGACTGAGTGTTATGTCTCTTGCACTTGCTCGTGTGAACAGATAGAGAAGTGTAAACACATCCGGCTGCCACGTGGTCCTGCCTAATTAGAAAACCAGTGCACTTATTATTACTACCGCAGGTAGTGGTCCATGTGTTGGAGATGCGTTCCGATAACCTTATTGTAACTTAAAAAATATCGTAAGTCAAGACCTACCTGAAAATACACTAATTTGTTAACAATCGAATTTTATTTAGTAAAACAGCAATTTACACAATCTTAATGTATAATGTATAACCTTCACAGTCCAGAGAAGAGAGCTAAAATCGCTATCATCGTTATAAGATCGAAAAATCGTAAGTCGATCTTTCATAGCTCGGGGACTACCTGTACATGAAATATAAAAGAACACCAGAGTGTCCAAGCTCTCTAAGTCACTTTGGGTGAAATCTTGTTATGCAAATCAGCTTGTCGTGGCTGATCGCAAGCGAGTTTTACCTGAGAGCTCGACTGAGCTTGTCGTAGTTCATCTGAGGCTTGCACTTGCGTGCCCCCCACAGCCTGGCCACCTCGTCGGGGTCTTTGATGACGAACTCGCCGTAGTCGCCCTGCCAGGCGATGACGTCGTGGTACTCCTCCTTCCTGAGCAGCTCCAAGATGAAGTGCCACAGCTGGATCTGCCTGGAGCCCGGGCTCGACTCGGGCTTGTACGCCCATTCCGGAAAGGCGAATCCTGAAAGCACAGAAACAATCCCATTTACATTTATGACATTTCGGTCGACGGCTTTTTTTTCTCAAAGCAAATTACAATTCTTTAATTTATACATCTAAGCAGGTGAGGGTTCAGGTTCTCGCTCAAGGGCCAAGAAGTGGCCGGTTGATTGTGCTGGGCTTTGAACTCCCAACCTTCAAAACAGACATCCAACGTCAACTTGCAGCTATGTCTCCATCTCGGCGCTGTCTCTATAACTGCTATAACGTACATGTCTTGCAGACAAGACAGAAAGTTGTTTGTGACTGAATTCCTTGCTAAATCACTGTGGTATTAGAAGATAAAAATGACTTTAGCACATCAGCACGATCCGGAAACAAAGCATCCTAAATACTCAAGCAAGTTGATCACAATTAAAATAACCATTTATGCTTTCAGGACTATTTAAATAATCTCTAGACACAGTAGGGAAAAGGCGACCACACAGTGAACCAAAGGCGAAGGAGCAGATCCTTCGCACCTGAGGCAATTCTTCCGGGCGAACGCTCGCATGTACCTACATGCGTTGCACAGACAAAAACCAGGATTCCGGAGATCCTCCTCGCTTTGTTCTCTTTGTCAAGTATTCCAGAGAAGACTCTTTAATAATCCAGCAATGAGTGTTTTTTTTTTTCCCCGACTCAATGAGGAACTCTAAATAGGTTAGACTGAATTTTCTTGTCTGGGTGGACATACAAGCTAAATAAATAAATATTAATAATAATAATAATAATAATAATAACCAAAAAAAGGGCCTAGGCATCAACTTTCAGTCTCACCATGACCATACGTCTCTGTCTGGCACTGGGTTACATCACCGTGTTGTGCCGTCCTCACAAAGTTTGCATAACAGTTATTGCACGCAGACGGTGATTTGCATGCATGAAACAACCATTTTAAACAAACAAGACAAAATTTGCTTAAATGTTTGAGAAACGCTGGGGCTATGACAGCAAACCAGAAGCAAGGCTCCTCGAATCAGTCTTACTGCAACCTCTCAATTTATTTTTGGGCAGGAAACAAAAACACCTCGGGACGTGTTGTGTAGGAAAAATATGAATCGAGTGGGCGGGGTTAATGAGTAAAGGGGCGGAACTCCCACTCTGACATCGCCCCTTTTTACCTATAAACAGCACAACCCAGGAAGCGTTTTACTCCTCTTACACCACAGCAGACAAATTGTATGCGTTTATTAAAAGAATCTTAAGTCATCCTTTTTTTTTATCGTTTACAGTTACGCTTAACGTCGCAGAACGTCTGCAAAACAAGTTTGTTCCTGTTATTAGTGTAAACAGTCACACGCATCTCTTTTCTTGTTTTGCTCGACAAACTTAACAGGAACAACAAAAAATAGGCAGCTCATCAAGTTACCAAGTTCCGCCACCTCTCCTGAAACTGGTCCCCGCGTGGGACAACCAAAAGATCCGGCTTTATCTCGGACCGTTACAAGGCGTTGATGCTGGAGACTCCTTCGAAAAAAACAAAACAAAACAAACAAAAAAAAAAACAGACTATCTACACGTTGCGTAAAATGCGCTCGTTGTTTGAGCTTCCGTTTAAGCCTCTTTACTCTGGAACTACGGAAACAATAACTTTGCGGTGCATTAATATAAACCTGTTACAAACATAACCACGCCTTCTGACCAATCGGAGAGAAGAATTTACGTCCCATGTATTACATTCAATCCATGGATTCATTTTAATATTCAATCCAAGGCGAGAATATGAAAAAGCTCTGTGATTGCCCCTTTAAGAGGTCAAACGTGCCATGCTCCATAGATTCTGACAGACACAGATCTGGTTTCATGTCTCACACACTCTCTCTCAGTCACACACACACACACGCACGCACGCACAAACACCCACACGTGAAAACGATCTCCACTAAGAAGTCTGAGCCAAAGTCAATGTCTGTCAAACTCCCCAATGAACAATGAAGAACAGACTCGCACAAGCGCACACAGCCTTCTGGCAATGAAGGATACACTTACAGATGTGTTAGTTTCACTAACACACACACACACACACACAGGATACACAATTTGTTGAACTAATAGTGCTAAAAAATGTAGTGGAGGCGTGATGTCTGATCCTGTGATTCTCTATGGGCGCACACACACACACACACACACACACACACACACACACACACACACGCCCTGCTACTTGTGCAAAAGCATCCGAGACTGAGCTCAGCCTCAAGGACGAAACCTCTTTGAGCGAACAGTGTGTGTCAATAAGTGTGTGTGTGTGCATATTATTGATCATATTACAAGCTGCACACAGTGAGCCCTACATTGCTGGTGTGTTAAAATGTAAAAACGCACACACATGCGCGTAGTCTCTCGTACACCAATGGCATCACCATAAAAAAAAAAAAAAAACACTCTGGCGTACGCATGCGAGAATGTGTTTCTATAACCAGTGTTTAATATTTGTACTAAACAAACACACAAAACCTTTCGCGAGCCTTGGTTCTGTTCCTGAAGGGCTCCTGCTGGATTCCCACAGCAATCGCTTGTGATTGAATCACAACTTAACCTCAGTGTAGCTCTAAACATCCAACTCTCAAAGAGAAGAAAAAAAAAAGCTTCAACCTTAAATAGACACCTGACCTTCAGACCAAAATGTGGTTCTACCATAAAAAAACAAACAAACAAACACACACACACACTTGTCTGTAGTGAAACATGACAATTTCCCTCCACTGGAACTAAACACCATTCCAGCACCACAATGCTCCATTAAAATATGGTTGAAATGGAAGAACATCAAGGTTCCTGCACAGAACCCCGACCTCCTCAACCTCACTGAACGTCTTTGGGATGCCGACTGAACCCTAAAAACCACATTGCGTCATGAGATCAGCCCCTGATGTCACTAGTGAGGCTCATCCCCGCAGCCACACCCCAAAATCTAGTGGAGCCACTTCACAAGAAAGAGGAGCTTATTTTAACTGCAAAACTGCAACACACGAGTCGTTTCTTAGACGATAAAAAAAATATTAAAACACTCAATATACACGCAATGTTTTTGGTGCCCGATGTGGTGTATTTTCATTAGGTCTTTATTTTAAGTAAAATAAGCATAAGGCCCTGTTATACTGAGCTTCAAGCTATCTAACAGACAAACGTTAGCTTTCAGCGTTTACCACATGACTAAATGACAAACTCCTGATCATGATTGAACAATTTCATTCAATACGCCCTCATTTACATTAATTTATCCTGAGTGGTGTCACCGTGGCTCCAGAGCCTGGAGGAAAAGAAAATGACCGAAAAGGTGAAGGAACATACACGCAGTCCATTGTTGGGAAAACACCTGGATGCAAATTCACACTGAGTAATTTGGCCACTTAGGCTACTTGCATTAGATACTTGTGAAAAGTAGAAACCAGGAGAACCCACAGGAAGCCTACAGAGATATGAAGAGAACGTGTACAGGCAGTGCATGTTCACAGCAACATTCCTCTGAAGTGAAGCTTTGATTTGGAGATTTATCCAGTATTGGCTCATACACTTCAGGGTTCGAGAAAAAGGCTGTTTTTAGGCGAATTATATACGCTGTATAGACAAACGTTTGGGGACACCTCATCATAAGATTCGTATGTGCTTTTTGAACGTCAACCCTGTGAATATATGGAAGCGCACAATTGTATAGGAAGCCTCTAAAATGTTCCCTTTACTTGAACTAGGGGAAACAAACTTGTTCCAGCATGACAATCCAGCTTCATGAACATGTGGTTTACATGGGTCGGAGTAGCAGATCTTGAGTGGCCTGCCATAGAAATTTGATCTCAACCTTCCGAACACCTTTGGGATGAATTGGAACGCTGACTGCACCCCAGGTCTCCATCATCTCTCCTACATCAGTACCTGACTTTACTAACACCCTTGTAGCTGAATGAACAAAATCTCCATAAACACACTCCAACATCTAATGGAACATCTTCCCAGAAGAGTGGAGGTGAAGATTACAGCAAATTTGGACCAACGGTAAAATTGGATAGTCAAAAAGCACATACCAATCTTACGGTCAGGTGTCTACAAACAGCGTAGAGTGTGTGTGTGTGTGTGTGTGTGTGTGTGTGTGTGTGTGTGTGTATGCATGAGAGACACTTTAATACTCTAGCAGAGAGTTATGTTGTGAGTGTGAGAGCGTATGACCTCATCCCCCCTCCCTACTTAACCTCTATGACCTCCAGCCCTTCTCTGTGTCTCTCTGTCTCTCGTTCTCACCCCCACCACCAACCCCCCCAAGGGGGAGACACAGGATCCTTACCACAGAGGAGGACAGATCAACGCTCTCTCTCTGTCTCACACACACACACACACACACACACACACACACACACACACACACACCTCATCAATAATTCAAAGAGCCGCCTTTGCTCGGGAGTATCTGAGAGGGGGGGGGGGGGGGGTTTGAGTGTGTGTGTGATAATCTCTGCCCTGGGACATTAGTGAGTGTGTGTTGGTGTCTGACCAGAAAAACACACTAGAAGTTATACTTTAATAATACTAATAAAAAAGTCGAGTAATAGGAGAGAAGTGAACGAGTGATGGAAGGAGACGAGATAGAATAGGAAACGAGAAGCCTGTGAAAGGGGGCCTGAAGAGGGAAACGGAGGGGTAAAAAAAAAGGGGGGGGGTGAAGGGAAACAACAGAGGAGGGGTGAAAGAGAGGGATGAGATCATAGCTCGTCTCCTAGTCTGTTGTCATCCAGGTCAAATTGCTCCTTTCTTTCTCCCTCCCTCTTCTGATGCCTCATCCAAGTATGTAAATCAAAGAATGCTGGCTGTCCGATAGGCAACATTTTGTTTATTTTTTACACGCAGAATGTATTTTAGGAATCCTGTGCGCTTGAGCACACGGCAGCATTGTTATGCGAGGAAGCATACCTGTGTGTGTGTGTGTGTGTGTGTGTGTGTGTGAGAGTAAAAAACAGTCATTAACGCTGAAAGCAACTCTTTGCCGAAATTCCAGGCCTCTGTGTGTGTGTGTGTGTGCGCATGTGCACGCACAGGGGGCGACGGGGGCATCGGAAGCCTAACTCTTAACAGCTCTGTGTAAAGACTAATATTATCACAGAGTGAACTCTGTACACTGAGTGTGAAAGTGTGTGTTCTGTTAACTACGAATACAATGGTTTTTCCTAATGAACTTTTCTCGAATTTAGATTTTTGTAGAATTTAAATCATGTTTACATTGCTGAATTTTTAGAGCACTTTCGAGTATAAACAAATTCTTCCCAATATCGACACGTGACACGAAAAATATCATTAACTACAGAGGTTAACGTCATCGCGACAAACTCTGATGCTGGCTTGTCGAAGCCGGTTTGAGGAAAGGAAGGACAAAAGAAAGTAAATTTGAAAGCAAAAAATAAAAGATGAAAAAGAGAAAGAAAGAAAGAAAGAAAGAAAGAAAGAAAGAAAGAAAGAAAGAAAGAAAGAAAGAATATAAGACAGATTGCCTTTATATTTTTAATCAACTACACACAGACAGACAAATATAGACAAGGCAGAGACAGAAACACAGACAGATAGACAGATAGACAGATAGACAGACACAGAGAGACAGTCAGATATAAAGAAAGACGGGCAGACAGACAGAGATACAGGCAGAGAGACAAAGAACGGCCGAGAGACAGGCCGAGAGACAGATATAGACAAAGATAGGCAGAGAGACATTCCGAGAGACAGGTCGAGAGACAGGTATAGACAAAAACAAGCCAAGAGACAGATATAAACAAAGACAAGCTGAGAGACAGGTATAGACAAAGACAGGTCGAGAGAGAAGTTGAGAGACAGGCCAATAGGCAGTTATTAACAAAAGACAAGCCAAGAGACAGGCAGAGAGACAGATATAGACAAAGACAGGTCAAAAGACTAAGTCTAAGAAGAGTAATAAGAAATTTAACAGTACATCAGCTTGTCAAATCAACGTCATGAATAAAAGCATCTACATCTACACTTGTCTAAAGTCTACACCACCACATCACACACACACACACACACACACACACACACACACACACACACACACACACACACACACACACACACACACCCTGTGAACAGGAAGTTACATGCAACCGATGAGCTGAAGTTATTTCCATGAGAAAGCAATATTACTTCCAAATAAATAAATAAATAAATAAATATACAAATAAATAATCTGTAATATTAACAGTGATAAAGTTTTAGCTTCCGGCGTCTGTGCACAATTACAAATTCTGTAATTAACATTAAATAGCTTGTTAAACGCTAAATTATCAAAAGCATTGGCACCTCCGTTGTGCTGAGTCCCGAGTTCCAAATTTACATTTATTCAAATAATAAACAGAATCAACCAAATAAAAATAATTATAATTCAATGTTCAAACCAGTTTATTTACTTTCTTGTTTATAAATAACAGCGTATATTAAACAAGATGAAAAGAACGTTTTCCAGTATTGGGATACAACAATCTAGGCCCATCATTGTAAACCACTACCCACCCCCCACCCCCCCCCACCCCCAACTCTGTAGTACTCTGGCCATGAGGGTCATGTGACTTCGGCGAGGGGGTAGGAGATGTGAGGAAAAGAAAAATCAGAACCTTTCAGTGACCACAGTCGAACCACAGGCACATTAAAGATTCATCAGGGAGAGAAAGAGAGAGTAAAGGAGTAAAATGAGTAGAGGGAAGACAGGGTGCAAAGAAAGAGAATAGCACAAAGAAGTAAAAAAAAAAAAAAAAAAAAAAAAGGAAAGGAAAAAAAGGGAGAGCTGAGGAGATTCGGTGCACTGTTGCGCTCACTGATGACACGCCGATGTTCTGCCTTTTTCTTCTGTAGTGAACACTTGTACAAAAGGGAAAAAAAAAGCTAAAATAAAAAAAAAATAAAAAAAGCACAGAATGTACCCTTAACCTTAGAGAGTGAACAAAGTCAATGAATGTATAAGAGAGACCAAGAGAGAGAAAGAAAGAGAGGGATAGCAGAAAAGAGAGATAAGAGATCGTGAGTGAAGACAGTGAGAGAGAGAGAGAGAGAGAGAGAGAGAGAGAGAGAGAGAGAGAGAGAGAGAGAGAGAGAGAGAGAGACACAAAGGGGAGCCAGAGGGAGAGATGGCCTTGGAGATCCAAAAATAAACTCGCACACAGGGGTTATTGTTTGACAGTAGAGAGAGAGAAAGAGAGAGAGAGAGGCAGAAAGAAAGAGAGGACAGGTGGAGGTGGACAGGTGGAGGTGGACGACAGAGGTGAAGGATTTGCTTTTACACCTCCATAACTTTATCACGCTCTACACTTCTTTGGGTAATGCTTCTGCGCCACTGCACAGATTCTTCACACCGAGGACAAGGAGCTAGAAATACATTTCTGTACATACTCTCAATGCATCCAAACAAAACACACACACACACACACACACACACACACACACACACACACACGTGCTTCTGTCTTCTCTCGAGTGTTGGTGCAGTTGCGGAGGTGAAGAATATTATTCCACCGAGTCGAGGCAGTCCCTCGGCTCGAGGTGTATTTGTGTTCAGCTCAAGCACTCCTCTTTTATCTGCATTAGCACTCTGTAACATCCATCCATCCCATCTATCTGTCTATTCAATCTAGTATCCATCCATCTATATCTTTCCCTCTGCACAACGTCCTCGGTCTTTAGCAAGACATGTCTCTCCTGTCGCAGTTTCTCATTTAATCTTTCTCTTTGTCTCTGGATGGAGGTATGAGCTGGCAGCCAGGTGAGAATTTCGTGTCTCTCTGCTCTAAAAAAAAAAAACAACAACAGTCTTTTGCACTACAGCACACCTTCCATCGAGTGTGTGATCACCTCCTACTTCTCCTACTGGCCCTTCTGAACTACTTACTATAGTCATTAATTTTAAATGTATTTACACCTTCATAGATAGAAAATATTTGCATGTGTGTGTGTGTGTGAGTGTATGTGTGTATCCGACCGCAACATCGTACGGGTCATTAATCCCGAGTACAAAATCCAACCAGTCAGGTTTCTCCACCTGGCCCGTCTTATACTCTGTAACTGCATGACCTGCTGTAAAGTGTGTGTGTGTGTGTGTGTGTGTGTGTGTGTGTGTTGAGGTGTTTCCTGGAATGTGTCACACTGTAGTGTTGCAGGAAGTTAGCAAGCCTCCTGCACCACCACAACAACTCTGTTTCCTGTGTGTGTGTGTGTGTGTGACGGTCTGAGGAAGCGCATGTGACTCGCAGCATCTGTACTAAAATGTTTGTCACGTTTCCTTCAACTCCCAAGTCTCAGAACTCGCTTTCACTTTAGGTAGCGTGAACGCCGAAACACGCACGATGTTACAAAAGGCAATCCAGAAAAACAACTAACAGACCGTGTGTGTGTGTGTGTGTGTGTGTGTGTGTGTGTGCGCATGTGCGTGCATGTGCAGTGTGTGTACATGTGCCAGCGCTGACTCAGTGCGTGAGCGTGTTTGTAATTCAGCCTTCACAACGCAAAAATTTCTCTCTCGCTCTATTCCCTTGCTTTCTCTCTCTTCTCTCTCTCGCTCTCTCTCTCCCTCTCTCTCTTGGACACCGTCTCATAGCAACCAGACACTTCAGGCCTAAAAATAAACTCCCAGAAATGAACAGAACAAAAAAATAAAACATAAACGACAATTAATCCTTTCAGCCTGAGAGCCAGGCCTCAAATAGAGCAGGTAGGAGCGAGAGAAGATGCGGAGAGAGAGAGAGAGAGAGAGAGAGAGAGAGAGAGGGAGAGGGAGAGAGGAACTGCAAGCAACAGGTATTTGTGAGCTCAGGTCTATGCACATAGTTCAATGTATGTAAAAACTAGATTTCTCCACAAACACACAGTAAGAAACAGACATATTTCTCATAATTAATTGTGATCAATCGCTTTTCTGCGTTCTTACACACTGCACTTCTATAACATCCTCAAATGTTGCGCAACAGATGTTCAACGATAAAGAGTTACGTTTTTTTGAATGACGAATTGTTGCATTCCAGATGTGCCGTGTAATTGCCAACGAATTCGAGACATAATATTTTTGGCATATCGCTCCCACCCTGAAACACACACACCTGCTAGTGTGTATTTTTGTGTCTACTGCAGGTAGGCAGTAACTCCCCTGCTCCAAAATCCCCATGACATCACCCCGAGTGACTGAGGCCTCTGTTCCCCACAGCAGGTACACCCGAACCACACACAACTTAAATTGGGAGAGACGGTACACTTCAGACACTTCTAAACTGGCATATATAAAGTAGACACTCATATAAACACCGGACAAATTAATAGGAACATCTGTACAAGTGCTCCCTGATGTTCACATTAAATATCAAAATGAGTTTCCATTATTGAACTGTTCATAAGGTAAAGACGTGTTCCATTTTTGAGCCTGTTTCCACCCTAAGTTTCCTCCTTATATCATCAGGGAGTTTTCCCACCTGAGGCTGCATTGGGACAAGGTTCACTGTTTAAAATGGTATGCACATGAAATAAAATGTGTTAGTTCTACAGCTTTGCTGATTAGAGGAAAACATGCAGACTGGTTTAAGCTTGCAGGGGGCCTACGGTAACTCGATTAACTGCTGTTTGGAGTGGCGCTGGGCAGATAAGCATCTCACAATGCAGGCGTCAAACCGATTCGAATGACGAGGGTCAGTGACTGGACATGAGGCAGAACGACTATGATAGCGAAAGTCATAAAGAAATACAGGTATAGAGGGATACAGACAGGTACAGATATGTACAGCCGTGTATAGAGAGGTATAGGGGTAAAGAGAGGTATATAGAATTACAGGGTACAGAGAGGTATAGGGGTATAGAGAGGTAGAGAGGTAGAGAGAGTTAGAGGGGTATAGAGGGGTATATAGAGTTACAGGGTACAGAGAGGTATAGAGAGTTAGAGGGGTACAGAAAGTTATGAAGAGTTAGAGGGGTATAGAGGGGTAGAAGGATACAGAGAGGTATACAGGTACAGAAAGCTATAGAGAGGTAGACAGTTTGGGAGTGAATAAGTGAGTGTGTGAGAGTGAATAAGTGGGTGGGTGAGTAAATAAGTGAGTGAGTGAATAAGTGAGTTAGTAAATAAGTGAGTGAATGCACCTTTACTGGATGAGGACACAGAGTAAAGACAGAGCCTTCTCTCCAAGCAGCCATTTTATTGACATTTTGCTTGAGATCAAAAGAACCAAATATTTCAAATAAAATAGTCCTGACTTAAAAAAAAAAAGAAGGAAAAAAAAAAAAAAAAAAAAAAAACCAGACACACGATTTCAAAGAGAATTTCTTTTTATCACCTTTGAGCAGCAATCTGTGGAAAAATCTTGTTTCCTTCTCATTTTTATGACCACTCTTTTTGCTATGTCCCCCCCCCCCCCAACACAAACACACACGACTTTTTAAAACATGTTTTTGTCACCTCCGTCGCTGTTGTGTACAGCGGCCTGACTTGCGTCTGTGTGACGTGTGACTGTCCAAAAATACCCGCGCCTCCGTTATCTCCATCTCCCCATTCCTCACCCCTCCTTCCTTCACCTCCATCAACTCCCCTCTCGCTCGCTCTCCTTCTTTTCCTGTCATTATTTTACCACCCTAATTTTAGAGAAGGGGAAAAACGCTGCTTGCGGCTGCGAACCACGCCAATGAGTACATGCGAAGCAGGAAAGTCAAAAGTCAAACGAGTGAGAGAAAGTGATTGTGGTCTGCATCGCCCAGGGCAGGACATTACCCGGTGTGTGTCGACTGATAAACATGAGCTGATCTGTAACCCCATGCAGTGACACAGCCTGTTACCCTTCTCTATCTCTCAGGCTTCTCTCTCTCACTCTCACACACATCTGCCTACCATATTCACCAGCCTCTGCTCTTCCGAGGCAACTGTGTGTGTGTGTGTGTGTGTGTGTGTGTGTGTGTGTGTGTGTGTGTGTGTGTGAGAGAGAGAAATAGAGCTGGTAAAATGCATCTTTTAAAGCTGCTTAAGTCCTGCTGAACTTTCTTACATAACCCTCACCTCACTCACACCATGGGGTGCTGGGGGATTACAACACTGATATCAGTGGTGTGTGCGTGTCTGACCATCAGCCTGGTGGAACTCCAACCTATCCGATCAGCTCTCAAGGTACACTCGAGTAGTAAAGTCAGGTTCTGGTGTAGGTGAGGTGATTGAGACCTGGGGTTCAGTAAGTGTTCCAATTTATCCCAAAGGTGTTCAATAGGGTTGAGGTCAGAGCTCTATAGCAGGCTACTTATGATCTTCGAATCCCACCCGTGTAAACTACAGAGATCAATTTAAACACAGGGATACTTTCATGCTGGAACAGGTTTGGGTCTCCTAGTTTAAGTGATGGGAAATGTAATGTTACTACATCCACAGACATCCTTTACAATTGTGTGCCTTCAACAAACAACAGTATCTCACAAAAGTGAGTACACCCCTAACATTTCAGCAACCATTTTATTATATCTTCTCACTATATTTTAGAGTCGTCAATGTGCAGCTTGTATAGATTGTACTGTCCTCTAAAAATAACTGAACATACTGCCATAATTGTCTAAATAACTGGCAACAAAAGTGAATACACCCTAAGTGAACATGTCAAAACTGTGTCCAAAGTGTCAATATTTTGTGTGAGCACTACTGTGATCCAGCACCTGGGCACCAATCCTCCTGGGCATGAAATTTACCAGAGCTGCACAGGTTGTTGCTGGGATCCTCTTCCATGCCTCCATTATGACATCACGGAGCTGCTGGATGTTAGACACATAGCGCTTCTCCACCTTCTGTTTGAGAATGCACCACAGGTTCTCAACAGGGTTCAGGTCTGAAGACATACTTGGCTACTCAATCACAATTACCTTCAGCTTCCTCAGCAACGTAGATGAGTTTTTGGTGTCGTTTTCACGTTGGAAAGCTGCCGTTAGTCACAGTTTCTGAGAGGAGGGCGTCATGTTCTGTTTCAGAATGTCACAGTACAGTTGAAAATCCAATGTTTCCCTCAATGAACCGCAGCTCCCCCGTACCAGTAGCACTCATGCATCCCCAGACCATGATGATACCACCACCATGCTGGACTGTAGGCAAAAGACAATTTTCTTGGTTCTCCTCACCAGGGCGTCACTACCGTCTGAGCCAAACAAGTTTATCTTATTCTCATCGGACCACAGGACATGGTTTCAGTAATTCATGCTCTTGGACAGATTGTTTTCAGTAAGCTGTTTGCATGTTTTCTTGTGAGACAGCTTCAGAAGAGGCTTCGTTCTCAACTTCTTTGATGGAGCCTTGCGAGGTCTGTTCCGAGTGGGACCCGTCTTGGAAAACCTCTGCATTACCCTGGCCACTGTACTGTAACTCAGGGTGTTACTGTTTTTCTTATCGCATAGGCCATGTTTGTGTAGAATTCTAATTCTCAAATCCTCAAATGTGCCATGTTGAACATCCAGTAGTCAGTATGAGAGAATTGTACTCAAAGCACCAAATGTTATCTTTGAACTTTAAAAGTATTGTCCTAGTACTTTTGGTAGATAGTGTCAAATCGGTTTATATTACTAATATTAATGATAATTTGAAGGTCCAACACTTAAGCGTGCGGAGATCAGATTTCCGTGTTTTGTAAAAGGAGTTTCATAAAATGTTCTGTTAAGAACCTTCTTTTAAATAGTTATTTGTTTTTCAATTTTTAGTGTGAAAAAAAAAAAAAAAAAAAAAAAAGGTTTCCGCAATTGCCACCGCCAGCAAGCAGCTCCTGACTCTCCTGCTTTATTTGTTACATTCAACTGAGAAATTAGAAATTTGGCCCTGTATTCGGTCACTGAAACACTAGGATTGTCTGAACCCTTTTTTAGCGTCTAGATAAAAGCAAACAAACGTACATCTTGGGGGAACCAAAAACACATTTGGCATAAAAACTTTATGATACAAAAAAAAAAAAAAAACCCTCAGCGCTCAGGCGTCAACTCTGAGGGAGCGCTCGTCTTCCTCAACTAGAGCAAATAAATTCAACTGCATTATGCAAGACGCAGATGATGTAACTACACTCACAAAATCACCAAACACACACACACACACACACACGCCATAGCAACCAGCATGCCCGGCTACAAAATGAAAACAGACATTAAAACCAATGCAGTTACAGTTACCCTCCAAATCTCTTCCAACACACACACACACACACACACACACACACACACACACACACACACACACACACACACGTGTTTCTGCTCCCGATGTGTGTCTAAACCCAGTGGTGGTAGCCTACTTGGATTGAGAAAAAGTACGCCTGCACATTAGGAACGCATTAAGAGCTCAAAGACTTTCCTGGGACTTTTCATATTATTTGAAGTTTTGTGCATGTGTGTGTGTGTGTGTGTGTGTGTGTGTGTGTGTGTGTGTGTGTGTGTGTTCGTTAAGAGCGGTGCGCTTTTAAAAACAAAGGCTTTCATATACCTGGGTTCTCTCTCAAAGCAGAGATATCTGATAAGCTGTTAACCAATAACCTATGGTATGAACACACACACACACACACACACACACACACACACACTCAGAGAGATTGATCTGAGTGAACTTTCGAACACACTTGCATGTGGCTGGTGAACATGATTACTTAACATGGTGAAGAGGGAACAGTGCTTAATGCACATGTGAATATACACACACACACACACACACACACACAAAGCCGAGATAATAAAAATCTCAAACCACAGACACGCAAGCACATGCCATGCATTCACAAAGAGATACAGAGAAAGCCTAGACAGTACAATGAAGAACTGCAGAACAGGCCAGGGATTTCCCTCCACTAAACTACTCCTGTCCGACTGGACGGATAGATGAACGGGAGAACAGACAAACAGACAAATATACCTATTCTAAAGCTGCTTTAACGTAAGTCAAAGTGAAAATCAACATTTACGACATTTCATGTAGTTCTAATAACAACAACAACAACAACAACAACAAAAGGTGCTCAAAAGCAGTAACACTTCAGTACATGCTCTTATTGAAGTCAAATCCACAAAATCCACAATGGTTTGTGGACATTCCATTCCACATTTGTTGCTCATCTGGGTCCAGATCTACTCACTATTCTGGATCAGAACCCATATACACCATATGTTCATGGCTTTGTGTAAGGGGGCATTGTCATGCTGGAACAGGTTTGGGAAAAATTTCATGCTGCCTCATCCGAAGACGTCCTAAGCAGTTGTGTGCCTCGTGGAAGAACCACGTACGGCTGGAGTAGACGGGTGTCCCAATACTTTTAGCCATACCGTGTGTGTGTGTGTGTGTGCACGCGAACGCAGTGGGAACAGTAACTACCTTGTTGCGGTGTCTGAGAACGGTATCTCTTTACTTTATTGGGGACAACGTCTTACTGAAAGGAAGAACGAGAAAAAGAACAAAACAACAATATTTTAAAACACACACACACACACACACACAGCTGAGAAGCTAAAATACACCGTCACGCCACCGTGCCGCTCCACTTCCCCACCATTTCTCCTACTAGCCTCTTACTCTCACACACACACACACACACACACACACACACACACACACCCCCCCCCCCCACTCTGGGTGCTACACAATTCACTCAATCAGCACTGCACAGATAAGCTGCCCGCATCCACTTGACTTGTTTGAACCGGGATTATCCACCTGGTAATCGCTGTTTCAGGAACAAACCAAAATTTCCCTTTCTGAAAATATCAATGAAGGGAATATACGGTGAAATCTACGTGCACGTGTAAACACGCATGGAGAGATACGTAAAACTACATAAATTCACGGCGACCGGTTCATCAGACCTCGTTCATTCGGCGACCGCTTTATCCTGCTCAGGACTGTGGTGTGTCCTGGAAAGACGCCCTGGTTGACGCCACAGGTCACTATGCTTCTACTGGGTGTGGAGGAGATTCGTGTGCTCTCTCCCTCACATACATACGTTCCCATTAGGGGCAAAAGATGAAACCACCACACAAACACAGGGAGAAGACCAGCGAAATTTCCACTGTACAAAGTAAAAGCACATACATTATATAGATAAAAGTATTAGGACACCTGGTATGTGGTTCTTCCTCACACTGTTGGAGGCTTGTATAGACTGTATAGCACAGGGTAACATAAAATTTTGCCTTCACTTAAACCAAGAGACCCAAACCTGTTCCAGCATGACCCTGTGCACAAAGCCAGCTCCATGTGGATTACATGGTTTGGAGTGAAAGAACTTGGTGGCGAGAGCTCTGCCCTCAACCCTATAGGGATGAACTCAAATGATGACTGTACCCCGGGTCTCCATCATCAGTACCTTAATTTCCTAATGTGGCTGAAGGAGCACAAATCTCCACAGGCAGGCTCCATAATTTAGTGGAACATCTTCCCAGAACATAGCATTCTTATGATCAGCAGGAATTTAGGAGTCAAGCAAACGCTGTGTGTCTGATAGACAATGGTTCGGATGCATAATGAAGACCAAGAAAAAACTTTTTTTTCCACCTTTTCTGAGAAACCACCTAAAAGATGATGTATCGTGATGAAACAGTGAAAATAAAAAAATAAATAAAAAAAGGACTTCCGAAAATTAAATAAAAGAATGAAAGCAGGAAACAGGAGACCAGAAGCAGAAACGGTCTGAACTACCAAACATTAAAATGGACCAAAAATGAAAATGTATATGGTAATGGTAGAAGTTGAAGTGAGTGCTGAGACGCAGGGGTCGGTGTAGTTAACGAAGCTATAACTGAAGCGTCAGTCAGCCTGGTGTGGGCCTCAAATCAGTCTTGACTCGGTTATAAGCCTAAATCCCCTCAAACAACAATCACTCTTGTGTAGGCAAGTCCGGAGCTACCTCATGTGGTCCCCGTGTGTGTGTGTGTGCACTACATAAAACTGCCTAACTGTGTCTGTGACTATAAATTGTCCAGTTAAAACACACACACACACACACACACACACACACACACACACACACACACACGCGTATGTGCAACATGCCGTTTTTATTTTGACTGCCATATCCTTGACCCGAGACATTGACCCGCGTTATGAAAAAATCCCCCATTAGCATGGCATGTTGTATAATACAGATTTGCACTGTCACATACATGACCCACGACAGACACACAGACAAGCACACACACCGAACATTTGGATGTTTGGTCTTATACGATAAAACGCCCTTGAAGAGTGTGGAAGCTCCCAGCGGCAAATAAACATTAACATTTAATGCTTTGCTTTACTCTAAATACAGCAGCCCCCCCCATCCATTATTCAGCACCGTGTACATTTGCGGGGGGTCTCGGAGTGCCTCGCGTCTCGTACGTCTGCTTTTATCCACGCGAGAGGTCAAATACTCCTGAACACATGCGACCCGGGAGTGCGAGATGATGATTCGGTGCTGATCATTGGTCCGCTCTCAAACACGTCGTGCTTCAATCGGTTTGAAGACATTCTTGAGAAATAAACAAATAAATGAGCTGGGGTGGGTGTGTGTGTGTGAGACAGAAGGGGAGATGTCGCTCGTGTATTCAAGCATGGGGTCGGTGACGGATCACTAGATAATGTGCGCAAAAAGAAACGGTGTGTGTGCGCGCGCGTGCTCGGGGTTAAAGAGGTGAGGGCAGAATCGATGTTTAAAAGGTTTTGCTCCACAGGGACTCCCATCAACGCGTGCACGAACACACACACTTAGTCTTTTGGGCGGTAGGACTGAATCGGCGAATTTGTGTGTGAAACACTTCTGTGGGAGAAACAATCGTGGGGGGCGTGTCCACGGCAGTGTCGGTGATGTAATCCAGTTAATGACAGACGATGCACCCGTTCGGGTTTCCTGTTACATCATTACATCTCTCGCTATAACTTTGTTAATATTACTCTTTATAAGACCACAGCTATATGACCAAAGGTTTGTGGACACCTGAGCGTACTGTTTGTGCTTTTTGAACGTTCCATTCCACATTTACTCCCTGTTTTCTCTTAGAATAACCTCCACTCTTCTGGGAAGGTGTTCCACTAGATGTTGAAGTGTGCTTGAGGAGATTTGTGTGCTGATCATTTACTGATTTAGGGTGAGGAGGCCTGGGACTTTCAAATTCATCCCAAAAGGTGTTAATCTCTATAGCAGGCCAATCAAGATCTCCCACATCTAACGCATGTAAATGATGTGTTCCTGGAGCTGGCTTTGTGCACAGGGACATGCTCATGCTGGAACAGGTATAAGTCTCCTAGCTCAACTGAAGAAAAAAAACCTCATGCTACCACACCCAAAGACATCCTATTTAATTGTCTCCAACCGTGTGGTAACATTTTAAAGAAAATCCACATATGGCTGGAAAAATCAAGGGTCCCAAAACCTTTGGCCGTATATGTATTTTAGAGACATGATGACTAAAAAAAAAAAGT
>NC_139574.1:32644334-32671834 GCF_946808225.1 Silurus aristotelis
ATAGAAAACAAACTCAATCCTATTGGCATAGCTGCTATGTAAGGAAAGGTTTTCAACATTATTTGACCAATTGGAGTCGAGTGTGTATTTATACAAACGCATAAATATAAATAAAAAGGTCACGACAAGCTCAAGAGTGTGCAAATGTCCCACAAATTTCCCTCACACACACTTTACAAGCGGCCACATTGTCTCCTGTTGATAATTACTTTGTCGTTTCTACAGAGTTAGAAAGCCAAAGTGCACTAAAGCAGCTGTGGTGTGGTTGCTGGTGTGAGTGAAGATGTCTGCCGGTGTGACATTTGGACCCGGGACGTTTCCTGCTCAACCATTTTTCCCCAACGAGGTTACATTCAGTCATTCCTAAACGTCTGGATTATTGCTTGCAGAAGAAAATAAATTTAAAAAAAGGGGAGGACAGTGGCCTGACCACTCTTATTAAAAGAAATCCATCTGTGATTTTTTTAAATAATTTAAATTACCCTGCAGTTTGTGTTTTAATGTTTTATTCTCACAAAAAAAAAAGTATTAAGTAATTAAAAAAAATTCCACACATTCTCATCTGCGGTCATTTCTGCATTTCGGCTGCTTGGACAAAAACAAAAAACAAACAAAAAAAAAAGGTAAACGCACTTGCCCTGGTTGAAATACACTTTATGGTGTGAATGTTGACACCTGCCTTTACCGGCCTTTTGTTAACACTATGTTGGAGGCACACAATTGTATTGAAGGATGCCTTTGGATGTTTTAGCATTAAAAAGGTACAATACATCAGTACCTGCCTTTACTAACGCCCGTGTATCCGAATGAACACAAATCAACACAAGAGCACTTCAGAATCTAGTGGAACACCTTGAAGAAGAGTAGAGGTTACTATAACAGTAAAACCCAAAATGTACATATGGTATCTTATAATCCGGTGTCCATTAACTTTTGTCTATGAGTAACATTATTCAAGTATTGCACCTGGTAGCCACTTTAACGTTGCTGTAACTCGTAGCATAAAAATTGGTTATTCTAGTAACCAAACACGCTTATCTGAAGCCATCAATCTATTATTTCCATTTTGATTTGAAAAACCACCGATCGCACAACCCGAGGTAAAGCTAGGCGATGCTGGTTAATGTCCGCTAGCTAGTCTGAAGTTTTTATAAAAGTTTATACAGTAATCCCCTGCTTTACTGCGGTTCGAATCTCGCTCCCTGGTCTCTCGCGGGATAGCACAAACTTATAGGGAATTGTTTTATGTTGAAATAATAAAATGTATTAAAAAATATATATAATATAATAAATTGTAGTAAAATGTTAATACAGTACAGTATACATAAAATAGTTTTTTTTTATTTTTATTTTTTTTTTTAAGAGTGGCGTCCGTTTATCACGGGCGATTTTGGAACGTAACCACCGCGATAAACAGGGGATTACTGCATTTGGCTTTGTCAAACAAACTATTCTTTAATTTTTTTTTCTTTAATTTTTTTTTTAGCAAAAACCTGTTGAACCCTTATACTTTCTTTATGCTATTTGTGGTTTTTATTTTTAAAATAAAAACCACAACCTTTGACAGGTGGTTCATTCAATGCTCCACGCTAGTTACTTTTGTGACAGTAGTTATAAAATGTAACAACTTAAGAGCAAAAAACATATGAGAAAGAAGAGAAACACACTGTGAAAGTGAAAACGGGGAACTCGGTGGCATAGAATTTGTAACATGCTCTTCAAATAAACCACATTATTTGGCTTCTATGTTTCCTTTTCGCCGGTCATGGTTTATGAACGTGCTGCCCGAGTTTCCTTCTTCCAGATTGCACTTACTATTAGTTTGGACACAAACCTTTTGTGTGTGTGTGTGTGTGTGTGTGTGTGTGTGTGTGTGTGTGTGTGTGTGTGTGTGTGTGTGTTGGGGGGGGGGGGGATGATGGTACTGTATGCGGTTCCCAATTTACAAAACAATGAACCAAGTACGTAATAAAGTCAGTATTTCGCATCCGCTACAATCACACAATTAGGTTAAAAATGTGCACGTTCTTTTTGAAAAGTTTAAAAACTTTTCAGCACACATTCAAAATTTTGACCCATGCAGCAAACCACATTTGCTAAACTCAAGCCTATATTGATTTCACACTCGTGCCTCCCTCCCTCTCTCCCTCTCTCCCTCTCTCCCTCTCTCTCTCGGCACTTCATGGATGAAAGGTCAAAATCCTCCCTTGGCGTTTCGCACACCAGACACTCTCATCGCTCGCCATGTTACATCCTGGGTGTCAGGTTAATCATCTAAGGAAGATTACACAATTGGATGCTCTTGTCGGAAATGAATAAAGATGAGTGACTGTTGAGTCCTGTGTTTAAAAAAAAACAAAAAAACACAAACAAAAAAAACCCCCACCTAAATTAAATAGTTTATTTTCTTTTAAAAGCTCTTTAAAGTTGTAACGCTGAAGACACCAGCTCTGAAAAAAATCTGAAAACCGAACTAAAAAACTCAAAGTTTTCAGAATGTCTGTGAAAAAAAGAAAATCTCATTTGGAAGGTTATTTGAAGATAGTTTGGATTCCGACCAGCCAGACGTTTCCCCTGCGCCTTCTGCCTGGACCATGACTGCAGCAAGTCGAGCATCTGTACGCAAATGAGTTCATGGTAGTGACATCACAAGCATGAGGAATTCAAAAGGAGTTTGGCTGAGGAGAACGGCTAGAAAAGTACAGTGGATAGTTTTACCAATCACATACTAACTTGTGCAAATGCTTTTCTTTAAGTAAGGAAGGTTTTCAGCCACAAGGGTGTTAGTAAAATCAGGTACGAAGGTAGGGTGAGAAGGCCTCCGAAAAGCAGGCCACTCAAAATCTTCCACGCCAACCCATTAACACCACATGTTCATCAAGTATAAATGTCGTGCTACCACATCCAAACACATCGTTTACAACTGAGTGCCTCCAGCTTTAACACATCGTTTACAACTGAGTGCCTCCAGCTTTGTGGTAACAGTTTGGCGAAGCACCAAATATGTCTGGAAAAGTCAGGTATTGCAATACTTTTGGTAATACAGTGTCCTTTACAGTGGGACAAACTATGGGAACGTGCAGCAAAAAGCTCTGCACAAATCCTCACATTATGAGAAAAAAACTGAGGACAGTATATACAGTATTCACAAAGTTAAACAGTTACTACAGGAAGTGAAGTCACACTGTAGTGAGATGAGTAGTGATGCGGGGGAGGGAGACTGGCATCAGGCCATCGTTGGATGGCCAGCACGTGACTGGTGTGTATGCGTGTGTTAGAATGTACTGTGAGGGGTCAGCAAGTCAGGGTCATATTTGTGCGTACACACACACACACGCACACACGTGCATGAAAGCCCCCCACTCCTTCCACACAAAAAGGGTCTCTGTGTTTCCTGACAATCCATAAATGACACCAACACATGGATGAGCTCCCGGTCCACACTGCTATAATGGATATCCACACACGCACACACGCCCCCTATTGTTCCCCCCAGGGAAAACACTACTCAGCCACAGGGAACATCCGATACCCATGCAAGATTTGAATAGCGGCTTTTGCAACGCCATAGTCACCAAACCCCTGTGATAATGATGCAACGCTACCGCACTATTGATAGGATTGTGTGTGAAACCTCACCACCGCCAGAAAGCCTACCGTTAGGCCCTTGGGCAATGTAACCCTTCAACTCTTCACCTATTTGCCTGGACTGGATTAACTTCATCAACATTCAGTCAGGGGAACAAAACAAAAGCAAAAAAGTTCTGTGTGACTGACACAATGGTCCTTCTCGGTTACAAAAGAACAGCATGATGGGACATCTCTCTCTCTCTCTCTCTCTCTCTCTTTATTTTATTTTTTTAAAAGACTTGGATGAAAAACAGGCAGTGTGCAAATAAAGATCACACACACAGCTTGCTGAAAGGGAACATCAGCATGTAAACAGAGTGAGAGGTGAGCGCTGATAGCAAACTGGTTCCATCCAGAGCACCAGCTGCACAACACGCTATACACTAAAGTTCTAGCTGATGTTGCACCATAGCCTTCAGGACAAAACGAGCATTCGAAAAAAGTTAACACCAGGTACATTTCACTACAAAATATGTTCTCAAAAATATCTGACACCATATTTTTACTAGCCATTTGTAGTTTTTCCAGAAACTGTTTCCAAAAAGTTTTAAACAATTGTATAGAATGCCTTTGGATGTGTTACCCTGAAATTTTCCCCCTTACTTGAACTAGGAGACCCAAACCTGTTCCAGCATGGCTTGCGCACAAAGACAACTCCATGCCTATATGGTTTATAGGGGTTGGAGTGGGAGATCTTGAGTGGCCTGCTGTAGAGCTCTGACCTCAAACTTATTGAAAACCTCACCTCGCTTAGCATCACATACCTGCCTTTAACACCCTTGTGGATGATCACTAATCTCCACAAGCACACTCCAAAATCTAGCAGGACAGCAAATGAGGACCAAAAAAAAAAAACCCTTTATCCACATAGCGTATTTAAGCAAAACCTAGTGATCCACAAACACACACCGAGCCACAAACAATCTGTCAAATGCAGCTTAACCTGAATTCTCTGAGACATATCATTGTGTGTGTACAGTGTGTGTAAACATCCGGACTCCACATCCATCAGGATAAACATCCATTAGCCATTAACAATAGCAGTAATTAGTAAGGTAAGGGGTTGTATAAACAACAAACACAACCGAATTGTTTTCCGAATTAATTTTTGCCTCCTCGAGTACCTTCACGTTGAAACTAACGTTATAAAAATAATAATAATCTCCGTCGGCTGAAGCAAAAGAGCATAACTATTTCTAAACGAGCGGCTAATGTCGACATTTTTGAATTTTATCCTTGAGCTATGAGGTCGTGAGACCGGCACATCCAATTGTAATTATTGCATAATAAAATAAAACATAGTATGGTTATTAAAGAGCATATCAGGGTGGAAGAAAAAAAATGTAACTGTGTGGCTCTTACTGTGATTCATGTGGTAAAGCAGATAGTGTGTATGTTTTTTTTTTTTTTTTTTTTTTAACCTACACACACACACACACACACACACACACACACACACACACACACACACACACACACACACACACACACACACACACACACACACCTTATCAGGATGTACAACCCTCAAAATAACAAATTGTCTCAGCCACCTGTTGCCATGGAAAACTCATGCTTTCAGAGAAAACCCTTTCAGTGCAAAAAAAAGAAAAAAATAAGGAGAAAAAAAAGAAAAGAAAAAAAGACGTTCGACCTATATTGCTGTAGGTGTATGTTTGTGTGAGAACCTACAGATAGAAGCATGCTCTAAAGCAATACTCAAAATCTGATAATGAGAGCAGCCACATCCTCTTCTCAGTACTGTATCACTTTTACACACACACAAACACACTTTCTTTCTCTTTCTCTCTCTTTCTCAGAGCTCCTAAACTTCCCGTGGAACTATTGGGGTCACGATGCGGCCCGCCGAGTCAGAGATCGACAAAACCACAAGGCACTCGTAGTAGATGGTGGTAACTCGCGGCGCCTGTTAAACATACACAAGACGGCGTGTCACCTACAGATAAGTCAGCCTTTAGCAGCGCCACTTTGATTGAGTACAAAGTGACATCTTGACGTCTTCTAAGATCCTGGGTGCTTCTCCTTAAGGCTGTGTTCTCTGATGCTTTGGGCCTCGCTCAGCCAGTGTTGTGTTTCCAGACAAAAGTTTCGTGTCGACTCGGATGCTGGTCCACAATGGACTTATTCACCTTTAAATGTCAGTCACTGCCAGTTATTGTGCAAAATCCAAATTCTCTGCTAAAATGAAGAACGAAATGCAGTCGGATTGATTCATTACTGTTTGGAAGCACTTTGAGCTAAATTAGCTTGTGTTTGTTTATCATGAGATCGGATCGGAGTGTCTCTGTAGAAATGAGCTGCGGCGAAGTTCATAATAAAAGGCCAACACGGTGAAAGGAGTCGGTAAACAAACCAGACTACTAGATGGCTAGTGTGTGTGTGTGTGTGTGTTTTGCTAGGACTGGAAATACCTGACAGTTTGAACCTTGTAGGGACCTTCTGACTGGTGTTCATGGAATTACACTGCTTCACTAATTTAGTCAAACATCCTTACAAAGATAGTAAGACCAATGTGTGTGTGTGTGTTTTGCTAGGGCTGGGAATGTCTGTCCGTTTGGAACTTATGGGGACCTTCTGTCTAGTGTTCATGAAATTATTTAGCGTCATTAATATTTAGGTCAGTCAAGGTCCTCACAAGGATACTTAGGCCAACATGTGTGTATGTGAGGGTTTTGTTAGGGCTGGGAATATCTGACAGTTTGGACCTTGATTGAGTTTATTAATACTTAGATCAGTCAAAGGGCCTCAAGAGGATAGTTATGCCAATAAGTGTGTGTGTGTGTGTGTGTGTGTGTGTGTGTGTGTGTATTGGGGGAAGGTGTAGGGGTGTGATTTGTTGTAAAGGTCACAGTCGGCTAAACTTTTGACGTGAGAAACGGGAAAAGATCGGTGCCTCCGTGGCGTAAAGGCAAGTCAAAGGAAAAGGGATTTGGAGGGGGGGTGTTGGGGTACAAAGGCCGACTCCCAAACGACTCCCAGAAGTGCACTAAGTAGCCCGAGGCATTTATTACGCTCGCGCGTTATGTAGCGCATTTACGTAGGAAGGGATTTGGAATGCAGCCTCGGATTCCTGAACATCCCACAAGTAGCGTCGTGACGGACAGCACCTAGCTACATAGTTTATTATTATTTATATTATTCAATAATCATCATCATCATTCTATTATTATTTTTCACTATAGCATGTGACCTAAACCGATCTCACGAAAAGCAACGCTTATTATCGTGATGAAATAATAAAATAATTATTTGTAAAAAAAAAAAAAAAAAAAAAAAAAAAAAGTTAAATACAAAAGATTGTAGGGGGGGGGGCACCGTAATTTAGCATATTTTAGGGGAAATTGTGAGAAAGAACAGACACGGTTCGTTAAACGGTTTTAACGGTTGGACTCCATTTGAATGCGTTTCATTCAAAGCTCGCGCTCGTGTCCGGCGCGTGAGAAATATTTTAAAAAGGGAAAAAAAAAAATACAACGAAACGTAGAGGAAACGTATCACTCCCGCAGACTGCCTTCATTCCCACCGATAAGCCTGCAGGCAGGGGGGGGGCAGAAAGTACCTGGTAATTTAATCGCAACCCGCGTCTCTGTGCCTCTGCGCGCAAAGTTATGGCGGTTCAACAGGTAGAGCTTCAACACCACAGAGCGCGGTGAAAACGCGTGCATCCGCAGCGCTTCTCACTAAAAACACGCCAGCAGTCCGGAAATCTGTCACCTGGAAACGGTTTCCATCCCGGCTCGTGTGTCAGAGCTTGCGGTTGTTTTAAGGAGTGCATCTTCGACTGATAGAAGTCAATAAAAGTAGGGTGCCTGCTGCCATTTTATGGTTCAGCGAGTTGACAACAGCGCGCGCGCACGCACGCACACGCGCACGGGCTCCTGAGCTGGCCGTGTTGTTGAGCACGAGCATGCCAGCACAGGACCACCAGATCCTGATAAGGAGATGATCCGTGCGACCATATATATTTATATATACACACACATACAACAACAAATATATGCAATAAAAACGTATATATAAAAGATCAAAAGTAGAGCACAAAAGTCCACCTTGAGAACTTGAAGGTGCTGTTACGAACTCGTTTAAAACACACACCGAGTTGATCATACGGAAGAAAGCAACCAGCTACCGGTTCGGTGTGTAATCTCTGCGTGTGGAAAGCGAGCCGGGATTGAGTGATGAAGAAGGAGAGACGAAAGGAAAACGAGGAGGAGGAAAGGGGGAAACTTACCCGTTTCACCGGGAGTTTTCATGTTGTCTTTGAGCGTGCAAGCCGAATCCCGTTCGGCAGAGGGCGAGAGTCGGCCTCAGTCCCGAGCCAAAAACAACGAAAAAGAAACGAAACTTTTGAGTTAAGCGGAAAAAAGGAGCGATCTCGCACACTTTGGTGTAGTCTCTGTATCTGAAGTGGCTCAGCCGGAATCAAGACTTTCGGAGAGTGAAAGTGTGTCCACGAAGAACGACACGGAGGGAAGGGTGAAGCGGAGTTTCCCGTCCCAGCAAAAGCGATCAATAGCGTCCCACCGAGAGCGCAGCACACACACACACTCACACACACCCCGCGGGCTCGGGCTTTAGTCTCGCGTTCGGTCACGCGATTTAAGGTCTTCTCGGTGCATTTTCCCGTCCGCAACAAGCCAGCTCGGCTCCAAAAAGAGTCCCCACCGACTCGCAGCAATTTAGTCAGCTTCTCTTCCCACTCCCTCTTTCACGCTGACTTTTTTTTTTTTTCTTCTTCTTCTTCTTCTTCTTCCTCCTCCCACCGCGCGCACACGCTCTATCTGTCCTCCCCCATTCCTCCTCCTCCTCCTCCTCCTCCTCTTTTCTCTCTCTCTCTCTATCTCTCTCTCCGTCTCTGGTGTCGTGTTTCTCTGCCCGCCCACACGGAGGAGGGAGGAGGAGGGAAAAGGGGCAGAGTCACGCGCTAAACTCCTCCCGAGTCACGCCCCCTCGCGTTAGCACGACGGACGCAGCGTCGCCGACGTACGCGTCGTCGCCATGGCGACCGCCGGCCACCGTTTGTCCGTGATGACGTTACCACATCCGCGTCCTACGGCTCGCTGTGGAGGGGCAAAAAAAAAAGAAAAAAAGAAAAGACGAAAGACGTCCCTAAGCTGCGTCGTCACGTCGGCAACGTCAAGCAACAAGTGTTTTGTGCGCGTGTGTGTATATATATATTTCTGTCATCTCGTACTATTTGTGTTTACGAATAAAAGCATGTCCGTGAGTGCATATTATTACAGTGTATCATATTATTACAGCAGTTTTATAGGGAGTTCAAACCAAACCTCCTGTGTGCAATTCAACAAAGAACAGAACAAGCCTAATCTGTGCTCCATGCATCACACGGTCAAAGTCCCAACGTGCTAAAATTCCCAAAACTCCAAGAACTCACAGCAATTCAACCATAAATGTAATGTAACACTCCCCTGGCGAGTGATTGACTTGCCATAAGTGTGTTAATTAAGTTCGTTTTCGAATATTCTCAGGCCAAATAGCGAACCCTGTGACTAAATTGCTCTCACACCTACGACTTCCTCTGGGCTAGACATAGCTCAACTGACAAATTATGGCATCAGATATAAGACAAGAAAAGTCGTAATGTGAGTGATTTATAATCGGGGGTGGGGGAAACAACACGAAGGTGCTGCAAACTTTTGGCACAGCAACAAAGCGATTAACCCGGCCTACAAGCCGATCGTAGGCGCTGAAATGAAAACACTTTTGGCCTTAGGAAAGATATGAAAATAAAAGCAGAAGAAACCTCTTACTTAATGCTGTATAATAGTGTGAAGGAACAGAGTGTGGAAAGCAACTGTGTGATTCCTGTGTGATCATTTAAATGTGAGCTGTTTGCTCAAGCGTACACATCCTGTTTAAGTGCCAATAACTACAACCATGACAATCTCTCTCTCTCTCTCTCTCTCTCTCGCTCTCTCTCTCTCTCTCTCTCGTCACACTTGGGAAGTGTAGCTCATCCCCTCTTGTAGATGAACATGCACCTGAAGATGGCCTTTTCACCCCAAACAAACTTGCCTATAACTAAAAATCAAGTTCTCAATCCGATCAAGGCTCATTTCCAATAAACTTTAACCTTTACGAATGTTTTAATACAAGTATTCGTACGCACCCATGTTCGTGTTCACATCTAGATTCCTTCCCTCGCTTGTATAACTGTGATAAACTATGCACTTATTACATACTGTACATAATGTAATAGAAAACTGTATTTTGAATAAGATGAAAGTGCACCCAGTTGCAATGGAGCTTCACCTTCCCACAATAATATATAGTGATAAACAGACTGACAACTATATTTTGTTGCATTTTTTTTATATATATAGAAATTTCCCTTTTTGAAATCCGAATACTTAATAAACTGCATTCTAAATCAACCTTTAAGACTGAGTGCATCCGATAAGCTAAACATATGACTGAAATGTGACAACTGGCCTTTTTATAGTCTAAAACTCATAACCCCTCCTTCTGCTCTAAGTTCTGTACAACTCAATTACTTTATTTAATTCACTGCTTAGTTAAGAAAATGATTCTGTATTTTATGCTAATTAAGTAAATAAAAAAGTGATGTATAATAAATGTTATTAATACATTCATGGTGTGAATTTCATCTATTTGCAGGAAGAACGCATTTTTTGGGAGGAAACTGCTGTTTACACCTTTATTGTGTTTTTCTTGTTGTTATTTATGACAATGAGTGCTGACAAGAGTAGACAATTCTGTTCAGAGAGGAAACAGATGAGAAGCAACAGAAAACATGTAGTGTGTGTGTGTGTGTGTGTGTGTGTGTGTATGTGTGTGTGTGTGTGTGTGTGTGTGTGTGTGTGTGTAGGAAAAATGGCTTTGCCCTCGACTCCCCAGGGGAAAAAGGAGCAGCTACTGTGATCGGCACTTTCCCACGTTTATATAGGCCATAAACATTATCTGCTCCAGCTCAGACCAGTTCTTTCCTTTCCAATTTTCTGCATTTTTCGCACCCAGTCTCTATTATTCCTTTGACTAGCACTTGTGCTGACTCTATATCTCTACTTCATCCCTCTCGGTCTTTGTAACGAAGGGCCTTCAGCAGAGGAAGTGCGGACCGTGAGTCAAGAGAAACGCGAGAGGGAGAAAGAAAAGATTACGATGTGCAACACTGTAAAGTGAAAAGAAGAATGCAAACAAGTAGTAATTGAAAGGCCTAGAAATAATGACTCAATCTTTTTATTCAAATATTATGGGTTGTTTTATTTCTCTTATGCTTAAAGAACATGCTCACTGAAGACCACTGTATCATTCTTCTGATAGTTTTTTTTTTTTTTTCCATTTCACCCATTTCTCTCATCACCTCCATCTCTCATCATTGTCTACTGCTCATTTTCTGTCATGTCCATCACTGAAAACATTCTCTCAATACAGCTTACTGTATACCTGGATGTCAGGCTCCTTCGTATATACATATATGAATTGGTGTTGACAAGAATGCCTGAATCGGTTAACTGTTGTTTGGGCCCGATGACCCCATGACCGGGAATCATCACTCTTGGTGTTGAGTAAAGTCTATTTTAAAGATCTATTATAAGGAAAACAGAGCGGGTAAAGAGTCTTGCTGAAAGACTCAGTAGAGGCAGATCGGCAGTGCTGGGATACATCTGAATACAAATGTGTAGTCCAGTAATTTAAGCTGCAGTTGCCCCCTGCGTTCACCACTGTGATTGTGACACGCAAATAGCTCCTGACTACGTCTTTGGTCGGAGAAACTGAGCAAAAAGTAATGCTCCCAGAAGTTTTAGTGTCCCACCTTAAAGATGACAAATACTCAGCCCATTCTCCTTCACGCAGGTTGACAGATTCATGTGTGATTATGGGCAGTGAGTAACCACTTGAGACTTAAAAGACTTTACAATACAGACAATAGGAATGGGATAATGACTTGGTGCCATAACTTGTTTGTATATTATGTGTAATATATTTCCTGTCATTCATATTCAGGTTTTAAACAATGCACAAAATTTGACATTTAAGGTGTGGCAAAGTCCGCGGGAAGCCTGTGGCATTTTGATAGGGAAAAACACTCACACAAACACTCAGAGTTTTATTTAAGCATACATAAAACACAACTTGTGTCGTTTTGAATCTAAAAATAGTACAGGGTGATATTACAATCCCTGAAACAGTGTGTGAGGAGGAAATACACCCAATGTATCATAGAGCACTATGAATTTACACTAATCGAAATTTAGAGTTGCTAATCAAACTACAGCTATGTCTTTGTAAGAGATAAAACCAAAGGACCCAGAGGAAACCCATGTGAACACAAGGATGACTGGAACAGGAACTCCACACTGACTATTAGAAGTTGAATTCTGGTCGCTATTCTCTGCCAAACACTAAAGTGTTACAAAGCTGTACATTAAAACTGGTTTGGTATTCCACATCGATGTATGTTTGTGTACATATTTATGCTGTGACGCAGATAGTTGGCTTATGGGGATGCGTAGCTCCTAGAGACACGCAGTAATTTGTTCACATAAAAATACGCAAACTTCCTGATATTTCCTATAGAAACATTTTAGTTGAATTATGCTGTTTTTTTTAGTCTTAAAGCTTCATTATGTGTAGCTGGGCCACATCAAGTGCATCAAGTTTCAATCGAGCCAATGGAATCTGGGCAATGCTTAGGGGAAATAGGCATTCATTGGCGTGTGTGTGTGTGTGTGTGTGTGTGTGTGTGTGTGTGTGTGTGTGTCAGTGGCCTCTTTGTCATCAAAGAACCTGTTTATTTTCAAGCTTGGTGCTCCAACTGTCAGGGGCCGCATAATACCCCACCATGTCTGAGTTTCACTCCTTTCACCCTCCCGTCTCTGTCTCTTTCCCTCTTTTTTTTTCGGTCTCTTTTTGGCTTTCCCCCTCATGCCCACATAGCCCGTCCCATACGGGTCATGCCTCATAGTTTCATCTTCAACTAATGTTCTTTGTGTCGTGTTTTCACCTGCTGCCCAGTGTAACACAGAACTGACAATCCCTTCTCCCTTTCTCCCTTTTCCCTACCTCTCCCTCTCTCTCTCTCTCTCTCTCTCTCTCTCTCTCTCTCTCTCTCTCTCTCTCTCTCTCTCTCTTCTCTCTCTCTCTCTCTCTCTCTCTCTCTCTCTCTCTCTCTCTCTCTCATAGCTGGTTTTCACACATGAGTAATAGGATTACCACATACAGCTCTGAAAAGGACAGAGGCTAGAGAGGAGGAAAACAGTAGAGGAGGAGGAGGTATAGAACACGAGGGAGGAAGTGAACGGAGGCGTCAGTCGTGGGGTAATGAAGGGAGCAATTAGAGAGTGGCAGAGAGTTTGCAGAACACGCAGAAGGTCAGGATAGAATAGATCAGGGACAATGTGAGTGTCATTAAAACCCCTGTCTGACAGAGACTATAATATTCCAAGAGCGAGAGAGCATGAGGTACTGTCTGGCTGTGTGACAGTCGCTATATTAAGCACAGCATGTGTTGACAGTGTGTCCAGTATCTTGCTAAGGAACAAACTCTTCCTATTGGCACAGATCACTATTTCCCATTATAGTTTCTCTTTCTCTCTCTCTCTCTCTCTCTCTCTCTCTCTCTCTCTCTCTCTCTCTCTCTCTCTCTCTCTCTCTCTCTCTCTCTCTCTCTCTCTCTCTCTCACTGACCGGGTCGTCCACCTCTTCATTCCAGGTCGTTCGCTGTGGACACATTTGGACTTGGCTCTGCCATGGCAGCCCCAGCCAAGGAGCCAATCAGAGACCAGATCTAAGTAGTATGCCCTCCTTTAACCCTCCCTTCAGGGCGGTGTGGTAATATATCTCTTTGGCACCAAGAAGATGGCATTCGCTTGCCCCTAGTTACCCCCTTAACGAAAGATCACATATCCTACCACGCAAGCACTTGAACACACACTGCAGGGTGTTGCGCTACTTCATGGACATTTACTGAGTCACATCTCACTCACAGGACTCATTATGAAACATTTATTGAAATTATGCTTGGAAATTGTGATGTGTCTACGTCTAATACTCTCTCTCTCTCTCTCTCTCTCTCTCTCTCTCTCTCTCTCTCTCTCTTTATTACATTGATGGTGCTCTAGAGACATTCAGAAACAAGATTCTGATTACATTATTGCTGATTTTATGGTATTGATGAATAATAGAAATAAAAACCAAAGAGATATTTACACTGAAGTATACCAGAAAGTCTGTGTCTGTGTGTTTTTATGAGCATATAGTGTTGGTGTGCGCAGGATGTGATGTGTAGAGGGTGTGCGTGTGCCGTGGGCACTGTAGTAGTCTAATGACTCATCTATTGATATGCCCTCTTCAGACGCCCCCGTTGTTTTTGAGTGTTCATTGTAGACGGAGCAGAATGAGTCTATGCTTCCATATGCTCATGAACGAAGCTGTTCTAATTCATCGCCTGACAGGCCTAATATGCAGCGCTAAGGTGTACAGCGTCTGGGTCGCACATATGTTTCAAGCACATACACACTCATAAGTACACCTTTGCCTTCTGGGCTGAAGGCTTGACCACCTGTCAGCGAAAAGTAGGCGACATTGACAGTGGCAGATTGTGAGTGGGAGCAAAAATGACTGACGAATCCTCTGACCAATCTGTACACAGCTCTCAGCACGATACTGAATGATTATCTTGAGCAAATGTACAGAAACTGCATATCCCACGCAGGGAGTTGTTATCAGCCGAATGTTTTTTAATAGGACTTTTGGGTGTGAGAGTGATAGAGGACAAATGAACATGTTCGGTGTGGCCACATAAGATTCCTTCCATTGCTTTCTGTATGTAAATCGAATCTATAAATGCCATAATAAAGCCCACAGGATTCCTAGACTAAGTGGAGATATTGGCTGTCACACTATAACTGACAGCACTTTCCTTACTTTTTCTCTATAATTCACTGCATGGTCTATGGAAGTATTATGATACATTCATGCTTTTACTATTATATTTTATGGTAGCTATAGTAACCATGGTATGTGCTTAAGCTTGAGTAACAATGACAGTGATCAAGGAAGAAAGTGGATAAATCTTCAACCAGCTTTCAAAGCCAAGAGCTACATTACATACATTGTATAGCAAAATGTATATGAATACCTGACCATCACATATACATGTGCTTGTCGAAATTCCTAATTCAGAAAATGCAAAGGCTTTACTAGACTTTGGTAAATGGATGTGGGTCTAAGCGACCATTCAGCCATGAGATCTAAAACTGATGTCAGATCATGAGGACTAAAGTGCAGCTGTAGTTATAATCCATACCAAAATTTAGGTTTTACTCCACCCTTGGTACCTCTACCTCATATTTATTTCGCCTTAGCTTTGTTATGTTTAATGTTTACTCTTAATTTATGTTTAATGTTTACTCTTGCTGTTTCACAGTCTATGCACCTTGGTCCGTTAGTACCAACATTTTATTCTTTTATATACTGTGTATGTGGAGGAATGACAATAAAGCTTGAGTTTAGTTTAGTTGAGTTGAGTTGAGTTGAGTTGAGTAAATCATGCCTTCATGGACCTCATTTCATGCCAGAACAGGCTTGGGCCTCTCTTAGTTTCAGTGAAGGACAAATCTATAACTAAAGCATCCAAAAACATTCTGGACAATTGTGTGAGTCCAAGTTTAAAGTAGAACCATATTCATTCCACACACATTCCACCCTACTCATGGACGTAATAGTCAGATGTCCTGTTTTTTTGGCCATGTAGTCTATCTAGTGTACAACCCCGATTCCAAAAAAGTTTGGACACTGTAAAAATTGTAAATAAAAAAGGAATGCAATAATTTACAAATATCATAAACCTATATTTTATTCACAATAGAATATAGATTAAATATCAAATGTTGTAAGTAAAACATTTTGAAATGTCATGCCAAATATTGGTTTATTTTGGAATTCATGAGAGCTACATGTTCCAAAAAAGTTGGGACAGGTAGCAATAAGAGGCTGGAAAAGTAAAATGTACACATAAGGAACAGCTGGAGGACCAATTTGCAACTCATTAGGTCATTTGGAAACATAATTGGGTATAAAAAGAGCCTCTCAGAGTGGCAGTGTCTCTCAGAAGTCAAGATGGGCAGAGGATCACCAATTCCCCCAATGTTGCAGTAAAAAATAGTGGAGCAATATCAGAAAGGAGTTTCTCAGAGAAAAATTGCAAAGAGTTTGAAGTTATCATCATCTACAGTGCATAATATCATCCAAAGATTCAGAGAATCTGGAACAATCTCTGTGCGTAAGGGTCAAGGCCGGAAAACCATACTGGAGGCCCGTGATCTTCAGGCCCTTAGACGGCACTGCATCACATACCAGAATGCTACTGTAATGGAAATCATAACACGGGCTCAGGGATACTTCCAGAAAACATTGTCGGTGAACACAATCCACCATGCCATTCGCCGTTGCCGGCTTAAACTCTATAGGTCAAAAAAGAAGCCATATCCAAACATGATCCAGAAGTGAATGTGTTTTCTCTGGGCCAAGGCTAATTCAAAATGGACTGTGGCAAAGTGGAAAACTGTTCTGTGGTCAGACAAATCAAAATTTTACGTTCTTTTTGGAAAACTGGGATGCCATGTCATCCGGACTAAAGAGGATAAGGACAACCCAATTTGTTATCAGTGCTCAGTTCAGAGGCCTGCATCTCTGATGGTATGGGGTTGCACGAGTGCGTGTGGCATGGGCAGCTTACACATCAGGAAGGGCACCATCAATGCTGAAAGGTACATCCAAGTTCTAGAAAAACATATGCTCCCATTCAGACGTAGTCTCTTTTAGGAAAGACCTTGCATTTTCCAACATGATAATGCCAGACCACATACTGCATCAATTACAACATCATGGCTGCGTAGAAAAAGGATCCGGGTACTGAAATGGCCAGCCTGCAGTCCAGATCTTTCACTATTAGAAAACATTTGGCGAGGAAGATGCGACAAAGAAGACATAAGACAGTTGAGCAACTAGAAGCCTGTATTAGACAAGAAGGGGACAACATTCCTATTCCTAAACTTGAGCAACTTGAGTCTCCTCAGTCCCCATACATTTGCAGAAAGAAGAGGGGATGCCACATGACCTTGTCCCAACTTTTTTGAGATGTGTTGATGCCATGAAATTTAAAATCAACTTATTTTCCCCCTAAAATGATAAATTTTCTCAGTTTAAACATTTGATATGTCATCTATGTTGTATTTTGAATAAGATATTGAAATTTGAAACTTCCAGGTCATTGCATTCTGTTTTTATTCACAATTTGTACAGTGTCCCAGCTTTTTTGGAATCTGGTTTGTAAATTGTGTCTGCATATTCATCAATAAGAAAATTTTGCTATGCATTTACCAATTATATAAGACCATAATTACATATATTACAACATATTGATTGCGGCACAACAAGTGTCCAGATCTGTGTAGAACTGTGTAGAAGAAACTAAATGTACCACTAGAAACCCTCAGCTGTTAACGATTAAAACATTACCAAAGGTTTTTAATTATGTATTGTGTTTGTGCACATTATTAAATCATTACCATTAAACCAAAGAAACCAGTATACAATCTAAAGATCTAGAACCAGTACCATCTGGAGACTTCATATGTTCTGCTAATGGTCATTATTGATGAAACCAACACGTGAAACCATCTATTAATCTCCAAACTGTGTACTGTTCTATTTGTTCTTATTGGTATGAGCCATACCATGCACCACTATAAGAAAACAAATGACCAGTAGAGACCCATAGGGACCATTAAAGGCAAAGAAAATCCCCATTTAAACGGTTACAAATTCATAGATGGTTTCTGTCAGATTTTTTCATTGGGGTCAGATTGTCCTAGATACATAAACTGCCATAATCATAATCCATAATAACACACATAATGTGTTGTGTATGTGTGTGTGTGTGTGTGTGTGTGTGTGTGTGTGTGTGTGTGTGTGTGCATGTGTCGCACTGTGTGTGAAAAGCATCCTGTTGAGCAGAGAATCAGGAACACAACTGCTCAAGTCCAGATGTCCCATGAGTCAGATGGGCAAAAAGTGAAGGTGGAAAATCATGGAGGCAGAGAGAAACAGAAAAGGAAAGGAGGAGAAAAAAAAAAAGATGACTAATTTGGCCTCTGATACCTTGGAGAGTTTTTTTTAAGGGCAAAATCATCTGTTGCACTAAATTCCCAGGGCTTAGCAGTTGCTTCCATCTAGTGGTTAGACATAATAACTGCACGTTAAACTCAGAGAAGGAGATTTAGAAGTTGATAAAATGGTGAAAATAATTTTTTTTTTCAATAGTTGGGCCGTTTTGAAGATATATATATATATACTACCTTGTTCATAAAAAATGATGAAATATTGCCAATATGCCAACATGCTAGCATGGTTAAAATTGTACACCACACAACATGATATAGTACATGCTTCAGTCTTGTAACTCTTGTAATATATCTTTCATAAAGTCTAATATCTTTCATATATAAGTCTAATTAAACAAGGTGAAGGGACTTTTACACATTGGTTGCCATTTCAAAGTGAAAGTTAAAAGTGTTAGCATGGTAACAAGAAAGCCACTTCACTGACAACCTTAGCTAGCTGTAAACAGTTAGCTAGTCAAGAATAAGCCAGTAAACATATCGTTACTTATTAGTTTAGTTTCAAATAGCAATAATTATATTTCAAAACGTGCAACACAATTTAAGAAGATTCTTCTGTCCTGAGTAATAAATTATCTAGCTAACACGATGCTACATAAGCATTTAATCTTTGTTGAGGGTTTTGATAACACATAATTGACTACTTTTCTTATTTATACAGCACTAGTATAATTTTGTGCTTAAAAATAGACACATAAAAAAATAAATAATGAATCTAATAAAAATGAAAACAGAAACAGGTAGTTAAAGCAATTGAATAAAAGTTAATCGATACAATGTGTTGTGACCTGTGTTGATATTATTATAATTTTTTATTATTAAGCATATTATTAAGCAAATTAGAAAATCAGGCAATTATCCTTATGTTTATTTATCTGCAACCCGGGAATCATGACATGCATGTAAGGGTAGCTGCCTGACTGTTTGCTAACATTATCTCCCTACTGAATCATACAACAAGAACCAAATATATTGTATATGACTGTCCATTGGTAGCATATAGACTGTTTAATATCAGTGTGGCTTTTAGCTACACCGAAATGACATGCAGTGACCTGTAGTCACCAGTTTAAACACCACTCGTGTTACTAAGAGTCTGTGCCAAGCTGTTTATTTACAGGGCTAAACATAGCAGGACATAACTCTAAGCTCCCAACTGGTAATTTGCTTAATGCACCTTTGACAAGTTCACTTGGCAAGGTGTAAGAGGATGTTTTTTCTTTTTTCTTTTCTTTTTTTAAGAAGACACAGTGTCCATTCATAGTATTCTACCAGTTTTATTTGGATGAGCGAGACACTTTCAGTTACAAAAATGACTTAAAATGAACAACACTGTACAATGAACAAGCAAGTTATTTTCATCTTTTTTTTCTCCTCTATTTTTTTTGTTTTAGAGATAAATACACTAAAAGGCTAACCTGTCACCATAGGGAAGAGAGGAAGGAAAGGGTACAGGGAAGAAAAGGACTATTCACATCAAAGGAAAAGTTAGTAGGGGTCACACACCTCACATATGTGTTTAAACACATACACACACACACACACACACACACACACACACACACACACACACACACACACACACGTATACGCACTCATGCACGCTCGCACACATGCACACAAACTGTATCAAAATAAAATAGGTACTGTATATGTAACGTACACACACGCGCAAATACATACACATAAATGCATGTACTTTTACAGCCGCACACTCATCCAGCCACACCCACACATACACACACACACACACGCAGAAGGGACAGATCAGCATCATAAAAGTAATCACAGACAAATCATGAACATAAACTATTTTATCATCGTCATAATCATCGTCACCATAACCTTCATGAGAAGCAAAAGATTTCCCCAATAGCAAATAATTAAAAAATATAAATTTTTATCAAAATCATCATTTATGATGATTTGCTTTGGATTGCTGAGGCCATCGTTCAAGAAACTGGAGTTGCTAGGTGAACACAGAGAAATAGGTAGGGGAGGAAAAAAAGAAAAGATAAGATAAACAACAACAGAAAAGCTGCAGAAGATGCATTAGTGGAGATCTTTGGTTTAACTAGAAGAGTTTAAGATATTTGCTCTTTTATTGTTATTCCTTTGGATTAAAGCTGTATTTTAAAGAAAAAAAAGAGAAAAGTCGATGTCTTGCTTTCTTTTTCTCTGCTTTGCTGTGCTGTCATTTACCATTACTAAGGAGAATACAGTAATCGGGCCTCTGTGATGGTTGAGCAAGAGCCAATGTCAGGCTTTACACCCCAGCTTTAGCAACATCAGAAAATGTGTCAAAAGCAATAAATGGCTTGCCCTTGCACTTATTCAGTTAAAACAGTTAAAGATTGTTAAAGATTCATTCCAGGAAATGTGTATGATGTGTCAGGTCTGTCAGTGAAATGTTTGCTTTGGTATCGTTCTCTGGTGTTTCACTTCACTGAGAGAGCCCGAGACGGCATACGGCAAAATCTGACCTTCTGGATGACAGTAAGCAAGAGAAAAAGAAAACAAGTGGAAAAGAGTTGGAGAGAAAAATGCCGGTCCCGAATTACCCCTGCATTCGAGCCTAACACTGTCTGTGGTTCATGGAAAATCAGACTATCAAGCTCCTGAGGTGGATTAAGCTTTTCGTTGCATTGCATATACCGTATATATATCATCTCAGTAGTGAAGACATTTTGTGGAATTCAGTGATCCCTTGATGCAAACAGGTACCCGATTTATTGACTCTCACACTCTTTCCACTTAACAAAAGTCACCTAGCAACAACAGTCTCAGCCTCTACCCAGTCACCAACCCTCAGCACCTCCCTCAGCTGACAGACAGGACCTCTGGCCAATGGGCTTTCAGCGAATGTTCTGGTGAACTGGCCAATCGCCGTGCGCTGGAGCGAACCCCGCGACCTAATAAGATGGTGTCAGACTATAATCGCAAGCTGGAAAGGTGCAGTAAGATTTGCTGACTGTAGAAGTGGCTTTAAGGGCTGAAGAAAGGCAGAGGAGTTGAGCTGAGGTCAAAAAAGGGCAGAGAGAACCTACCCCCAAGGTCTATGCAATGGTCCCGTTTCGTTTTTCGCTGTTGTCCACTCATTTCGACAGAATGTTGATTCAAAGGCTGAGAAGAGGGGGCTGCGCCTGACTCATCTCTGATTTGCTCTCGTTATGTCCTTACGACTGCTCAAGTGTCACTCTGAGTCATAATTGCCAGCTGGGAAAAAAAAAAATCAAGCAAGACGTTTCTGTGTTGTGATGTATAATGACTAGCTCTTATGCCCTTGTCCTCCGAACATGACTTCACTACTTTGACAAGTTTGCTTGAGAGAGATAATATTGTACAGAATGATGTAGACTCAGTGTTTTTTTTTTCAGTGTCAATATATAACATTACAATTCAGTCAAGATGTAGTGCGCAAGACTATATCATGTCAAACAGACTGAATGCTTGAGAAATCAAGAAACCGAAATCTGTTTGAATATCCAATTCAAACAACTTTAAAAGGTTATCATGGAAACACTGATAACACATTGTTAATGGTTGATTTCCTTTGCGTACTGTATTCATTTTCCTGATTAAAGAACACTCATTGAAAGAAGACAGACTTTTGGACCCTATATCATCTGTGTGAATCCTAGAAAAAGCAAACGGACTTAACATGTAGACTTTGGTAAAGCTTATCTGAGAAGCTCATGGATGCAACACGAGACCATTGTGACCTTTTTTCAAACTTTGATCTCCCTCCCCTGACCTCTTTCAGTTTACCCAGAAGCAGCCCGTTTTTTTTGTACACGCTACAAGCAGATGCATCGTTCTGCTTAAAGCATTCGTTTGTTTGGTTTATCGTCAAAGACAGTGAGGTATTTGAGGAACTTATCTCTCTTCTCAACCTGATCAGACACAGACAACGAGAAAGAAAAGCAGAAAAAAGGAAGTCGAGCAGAGCACTAGAGAGAGAAAGATGGAGACCGCAGCGACGTGATTCTGCTACATTTCTTTTCTAGTCCTCCACGGCCCTGACCGTTTTCTGCACAAAATCCCCTCTTTGCACTTTTTTCCTCTTTGATCCAATTCCCTCCATCTTTCCTCTCTTCCAGTTGTTGTTTTTTTGGTTTTGTAGCTGTTTAAAGCTTTCGGCTCAAGGCTTCGAGCAGCACTGCGTTCAACGCTGGCAATCATCATCATCACAGCAATGCAGGCAAATTATCAAGTAATGATGCGCTCAGATTCCCAGGAAAACATCTCGTAACAAAGTTCAAAGTTATCGATAACCGCTCCTGCCGATTTCCTTTAGTTGATGGCTACAATATAAGATCTAGACCAATAAAAAAATGTTCACATTCATTACAGCAGATATAATGCTTAAATATGGTTATTATTCAATGCTAAAAAATCTCGCATCATTCCTCTACTTTCTAACCCAAGCTTGTCAAAAGGTCACTGTAACATTGTGCTAAAACATTTGACGTTCCCCCAGAAGGTCGGTTAGCGTCTGGCGCAGTGCTGCTCTTCACCCTGAAAGGTTATCCCTACGCAAACTCCGCCCAAATAGACGGAGCCGAGGGTTTAGGAGGACGAGCGTGCGTCCCAGCGTTTGGACATTAGTCCATAAGGACCAACGGTTGCATTCTTTTTTATAGATTTGGTTTTGAAAAGGTTGCCTTGGCGATGTAGAATTACATTTTGACACAATCGGATGCCTCAAACATAGCAATAAAAAAATGCTTTTGGGATAGATAAATAAATAAATACAGACAAATAAATAAAATAAATAATACAAATCAGTTCATCTGTATAATCAGAACAATCACAAAAGTGGTGTTAGGTTGAAAAAAAAAGGAAGTCCAGAAAACCAACGGAAATATTTTGGTCTTGAAATCAAGTTTGCAACTTTTTTTTTTCTTTTTCCTTATTTTTTAACCTTTTTCTATACATCAGCAATAAGTAAGCATCGTAACATAGATCATTTACTACAAAAAAAATCTATAGAAGCACTAAGTGAGCCATTCCATCTAAACGGTCATGTGGAGAAACAGGGTTCAATCAGTCCCTTTTCAGAAGCTCCGATCACCTCCACACCTGCGTTCTTTATCGCACTGCGTGGCGTTGATCGTTTGCTGTATACGTGCACCTTTCATTTGATATTTGATTTATGAGTTAAAGCTTTGGCCTTTTTTGTTTCTTGGGTGTCTGGATGTACTTGTGTTCATCTTCATCCTAGTTGATCTGTTTAGATGAATGCTCTCAGTATATCTCCAACCACCTGATAGAGTCTATAGCACGACTAGGAACAAGAAGGGGATATATATACAGTATATATATATATATATATATATATATATATATATATATATATATATATATATATATATATATATATATATATATATATAAAAGAACAATTTTATAATACTTGAATATGTTTCCCCAAAACCCCCAACCGCCCCCTCCCAAAAAAACAAAAAAAATCATCATAGCACAAAAAAAATAAAAAAATCAAAGGAACAGGGAACAGCAGCTACACACTTAGAAGAGAAAAGATTCCCAATGAACCGGACAGACAGAAACAAAATAAAAGAGCCAAAAGGAAGAAAAAGAACATCCTTCCCAACCCCTAAAAGAAATCAGCCACATATCTTTAACTTCGGTGAGGTCATCAAAGCTCCCATCTCAAAGACCAGGAAGCGTTCGAGTGACAGGAAGAAGAAGAGCATGGAACTCCTCCATGAATCCATTCATCCATCTATGTTGTAATCATCTACCCCTGACATTATCCCTGACTTTCTTTCACAGATGGATAAAGGGATAAACAGAGATTTTCCCATTTTTTTCTTGCCTCCTCTTCCTCTTTTCTTGCCCCTTCCTCCTTCCATATTTGGCTTGGAAACTTTTTTTTGGTTTGCTTCTGTGAATCTCTAGAATTATGGTTGGCTGCAAGTTTTTTTTTTGTTTGTTTGTTCGTTTTTTTTTTTTACTCCGTACATGAAGTGCCAGGGATAATGAAAACGCCCGTTCCTCAAAAGTTCCCCCAGTGATGTCCACTCAGTGATGTGTGTATGTGTCTGTGTATGTGTGTATGGGAGTTGGGAGTGCATCTGAGGCAAGGGAGTTTCCGCTCTCCGTCTGCAGCGCAGTGAGAGACCCATGATGAGTCACTTTGGTATCCAACAAGGAGCAAGTATGAAAGAGGTGAAAAATGTAGATAATGGATTCAAAGTGTTTTTTTTTTTTAATGGAGATTAGACAGAATGAACATGAACGTGAGACACAAACGAGATGTTAAAAAAACATGCAGGAACACCAACTGACCTTGTATTAAATACATCTGATTTGCATGACATTCTGAAATACACAACACCCCCTGGGTGGTTAACATGTGCGATGGACATGAAGCTGAGAATGAAATGACAGTGATGATGGTTCAACAACAAAAAATCTACTTGAATATGGATACTTTACGAACGGCAATGGGAACTAAGGCTAGACAGAAGAAAACCTGATAAAGAGGTAGAAAAGCGGGAGAGATTTGTACATACCTAGACTTCTAGCAAAAAAAATTAAAAAAATATTGACACTTCTGAGCTTTGCTCGTTCACTGTTGCACAGCAATACACAGCTATCACTTGGAGATTTACCTCTTCACTACAAATAACAAAACAAAAACTGTAATATAACTAATACTGACCTATTGACAGACAAAATGAGAGAATGTCGGATGAAATGATGGAGCAGGAGGTTGCTGGATCATTGGTGTGGGTCTGGTGCTGGATGCTGGACTATTTACAGGTCCACGGGATAAAGCTTTTCCTTCCGTATTTTTGGTTTTGTTTGTTTTTTGGTATATGGGTTTTTGGTATGGTTGTCTTTTTTTTTTTTTTCACTGCGAGTCTTTAAAAGTTCACCTCTATCATATTTTCTTTTTGGTTTAAAGTTCTCCAGACTGGTCCGAGCTGAAGTCTGACTGCCGTTCTGCAACAAATAAGTTTGTTTTTCATTTTGCTATTTTTGGCTCAAGGATCATCAGCTCCTTCCTCTGGTTCCTGCAGTTCTTAAACCAGTGTCTATTGTCCTTCCTTTCTTGTATTTCTTTACACTCTCTTGAGAAACAGAGAGATAGACAGAGAGAAAGAGAAAAAAAAACAACAACAACAAAAACGGTGGAGAAGTGGCCACGCTCGGTCAACCACGTTCCACTAGACCTCCAGGTGAATTTTTGGTTTACATGTAAATCTCTCTTCTTCGCTTAGCCTCGTCTTTACCTCTGTCTCTTCATCTCTCCCCTCTTCCACTTTGTGTATTTTTGGCATCAGGAGAGCGGGAGAGAGCAAGAGAGAAAGTGTGAAAGACATAAAAAAAAGGCTGAAGGAAGAAAGAGAGACAAGAGATGCTTTGGTTGTGATAGGAGGTTGAAGTTCCTCCTCCTGGTCCTGTGATTGGTTTCCCGGAAAGTGTCCCTCAATCTTGGCCGCTCCCCAGGTCATGTGGGCTGTGTAGCAAGTCGCTGGAAGAGCAGGAAGAGTCAGGGCTTGAGCAGGGTGAGGGGCTCATGCCATCCACGAATAGAGGCCTGCCAGATTTGGAAACGATCGAGTTGGCCAATCCCAGAGCTGTGCCCGCTGCCATGGGCAACAATGAAGGGTGGTTAAGGAAGAGGGAAGAAGGGAGTCCTGACCTTTGTCCTCCAGAACTACCAAACAGCACCTTGCTGCCACCTTCAAGACTGGAAATGGTGGTTTGGCCACCACTGGCTGCCAGAGCTGAGAGACAGGGAGTAGACAGACGAGTCATATACAAGAATAATAGCAATTGTTACTCACAAAACAGCCTAAGAATTTTATATGAGGAAAGATGAAGCACCACATCAGCAAACGCTCGTCACACAGAAAGCAAAGCACGCCACTGCACCGCACACTGATGACATGACAAGACACAATGTAAATATTTCAGTTTATTTCATGTCCCCTCTCTTTTGGTTCCTCATTCGCCATCCCCATTTGTTTCTCCACCTCATTTCCCTTCAGTTTCCTGCTTTCCACACAAACCTTGAATCGTGGCGATTGGGTTGCTGCCACGAAGAACTTGGTTCATTCCTGTGTTAACTCCAATCACCGTATTCCTGAGTCAAGCACACAAATACGCAAGCGTGCGACACACACACACACAGACACACACACATAAGTACACACAAACAAGAACAGTTGGGGGGGGAGGAAAGGAAAAATACAGTGGCACATCAAAAAGCATAAGAGATAGCACACACTGGAAAACAAGGCACGTTATTTGAAGTGGGAAACTAACACCTACATTAGTCGCAAAATATTTAGTCATTAGCTGATTCTGCTTTTTTTTTCCTAATTATAGATTTCGGCAAGGAAGTGCTCTCCGGATATCTGATCATATTTTTACTAGTCTATAAACATAAATGTGTGAAAGTGGATTACAAATCTGTTATGTGGTCGTACTTGAGACTCAGTTACTTTTGCTTTCATCTTGAAAGCTTAAGTGGAATATCTGAGTATGTGAGTGTGTGTGAGGGTGCACAGTCTTTTTTTTTTTTTAGATATTCATTTACCTCAGATTTGCAGCAAAATCGGTGATGTAGTTTGACACGTCACCGTTCTTGTTACGCCATGAACTGTAAAGCCATACACACACACACACACACACATATATGCACACTTACATATTAACAAATATACTATATATACTTACTATATATGTACTATATATAGTACATATATACTCACACATATTATGCCCCTTGTAGAAAGCATGTAATAGCTTTCATTCTCCTAGATGGTAGGTTGTATGATGGGGAGTGTTAGCTGGAGAGCGGGAATTGATGGGGAATTTTTGGAGATATTGAGTACATCAAGATATATATGTACAATGCTGAGGTGGAAAGTAATGAAGTACAAATACTTCATTACTGTACTTATGTAGAATTTTCTGGTATCATTACTTTACTTCACTGTTTATTTTTCTGACAACTTTTTACACTCGCCGATTTGGTGACCGGCGTGACACTAAAACAGGTAAAAGTAAAGGCTACTTTTTACTTAAGTACATTTCAGAACCCAAACTTCTTTACTCTAACTTGAGTGAAAAAGCGTGTTTATCAGAGTATTTTTTTACATCATTATACCTAACTTTGTACAATTTACGATTTGACTGCAAGCAGCTAAAGATAATATTGTGATGTACCACAACAACCGTACCTATATCATAAGTGTAAGTGGTAAACTGTTTTTCTGTACACATGACAGATTAGTTTAAACATACTAGAGTGTGGGGCATCTGAGTGACTCACCCTGTGTTCAGATTTAATGCATGTGTGGCAGGAACAGGGCTGGCGTCACTGCGAGGAGACGGAGTCACAGGTGAAGGGGTGGAGCTCGAGGAGGGACCAGTCGGGGTCAACGGACAAACCGAGGGCATGGTGGTGGCTGAGAAGTGATGCAGTTTTAATACTTAAATACTTCACTGAGGAACTGACATGCTAACTAACAGATTTTGTTGACTGCTTGTAGGTGTGTCCTACCTGCTGTGCTGAGACTGTTAACAGGTTGGGACGGTCCCTGGCCTTGCATCTGAGGAGAAACAGAAGTGAGGGAGGGAAAGAAAGAAAGAAAGAAAGAAAGAAAGAAAGAAAGAAAGAAAGAAAGAAAGAAAGAAAGA
>NC_139574.1:32676834-32689334 GCF_946808225.1 Silurus aristotelis
CATTTTTTATCAATATTGAAATGTCTCTTTACGTTTTTTTTTTGCCAAAAATGTATCATTTGTACAATTGAACAAGATTATATGAATTTTCTTGCATAAACACAATCAGTATTTACGTACAATTCTGAACGAGGAAGCAGGATGGCGGTAAAAGCATAGAGCGAAGCATTGCATTAAGCGCGCGTGTGTGTGTGTGTGTGTGTGTGTGTCTTACTCCTGCCAGCTGGCTTCCTGTCAGCATCAGCTGTGTGTGTGAGAGGGGTGTTTGAGTAGGCGTGGCATGAACTGAAGCTGGAGACATCTCTCCACACTCTTCCACCTTGGCCTAAGAAAAGACAGGGAAGCTGTTTCTGCACCATCGCAAGCACATTGCCTCAGAGCACACACTCTTCTTAACCCAGACAAAAACGTCCCATTATGCACGCTTCAAAAAGCACTCTGCTTTTGTAGTGCTAGTGGAAACCTGAAAGGCTGATCAATACATCAAGACTATATACAGCTATAACAAGGCCATGCCGTGGGTCTTGCTTTAAGTTCTTCTCAGCTGGACAGCATCATATACTGTATAACTGCTGCATTTATTGCACAAACACACCCAGCATGGTGCAAACACGGTGCTATTTCAGAAAGGGTTACCTGTTCCTAATTGCACATGGTATGTTATAATGTAAAAATCAGCATTGACCACATGAGTCTTTCACTCAGAAATGCTGTAGCGTGGTAAGATGGTTTTATAAGTCAAAGAGAAATATTGTTCACTATGTTTGCTAATTATGCTGTTTATTTAGTTGCATGTTTTTGCCAAGATCAAGCCTACATGTTGAAGAAACAAAAGCATATTTGTGTAAAAAAAAAATAAATAAAACATTTCTAACAATCCAGGTTTGTACACATGTACACACAACAAAACACAACACACAAAATTCTAGCCATTAAAAAGAATAACAGTTTAGGTAGAAGTCTTATTGAAGTCTAATTCCACAAATAAAATGAACAAAAATCATAGAGACGAGGAATTTTATGCTTAATATAAATGCAGTTGAAGTGCAAAACTCTCACACATATTGAAGTTATGGGAATGTCTTGGCAGAAAGCTTGTGAGGTTCATAAAAGGAATGTAAAGAACTGATTTGGTCTGACTTTACCTGCTAAATATCATTAGTCACATGAATTATTCATTCATCAAAAACTACTTGTACTACTGATCATAGTGCTGTCTATGGAATTAGTTCTTTTGGCCAAATTTTGAGTCCCAGAATTCCAGAGCATCGTGTACCATTTGTACACTGAATTATGTTTTAGCATTTGCACCAGAACCCACAACCATCACCTATCAGCAATTCTGCACACAGTTATGAACCAGATTTCATTTTTTTCATTCCTATAATATATAATCTTTATATAATTGCATAGAATAGCAGATTCAGAACCATTCTATTATATATTCTATTATCTATCTTCCTGATTTCCAGATTCATAGTCCCTTATCTATCTGTTATTTCTTGTATTTTGTCTTAATATCAGATTTCAGCTTATTCACCAGCATATACACACTTTCATTTTATTTACCAACTCTGTGAATCAACATACAAATCAGCCTACGATGCAAGAAAAAAACCCAGACATTTCATATGAGTCATTTACCTTGTTGCTGGCACTTAGTGTTGGAGAGAGTGAGAACGGGCTGCTTTTCATTGGTGGAATCTGTTGGAAGGGAAACCATCACCCAATTGGAAAAATGCGCTCATCAAGAATTGAAGTAAAACCTTTGTGGTAAAAAAAGCTTTTAAAGAAAAGCCTACCTGATTATTGGAGTCCGAACCATTCCTCTCTGAATCTAAAAAGGATGCACAGGGAAAAAAAAGAGAAAGAGATAATACATAAATAAAAAATACATTGTATACTTCATGATGCAATGAACTTTCTCACTCATGCATACACACATACCTCCTGTGTTCTCCATCGGAGAGTCTGCCGCCGGATTCTCAACCTCTATTGGCTTTGACATTCTGATATCTACAGAAGAAAGACAAAGAGCAAAATTAGATGTTAAAACTTGAACAAAATTGAAAAAGAGTCGTATCGCTACAGCTGTGAGTCTATAAAAATGACTCCTTGGTCAGAGATAATGTTAGCAATGAAAGAGAGCGAACTTTTTTTTCCACCAGCACTGCAAAGGGAAGTAATTTGAAAGAAAATTTGAAAAAAACATTTAAGTGTCTCGAGGCAAACAAAAGCAAGAGAATAGATCCCCAGTTTCCAAGTTACAACACTCAAGAAACTGGAGCTTATCTCAAATTGCTGACTCAAAATTACACAGTTCTCATAACAGCGAAAAGGGACAATGTATGGGAAGATATGGGAAAACACGAGCGCATTTCACACACACTTACGAAGCACATCAACTCAAGAGGGTTCAACTCAACAAAACACACTGAGGCCTAGAGAAAAATCTGATGTCATTTTAACTCAACAAAACACACTGAAGCCTAGAGAAAAATCTGATGTCATTTTAACTCAACAAAACACACTGAGGCCTAGAGAAAAATCTGATAGCATTTTATTCACACACAATTTCTACTGAACTTCAGTGATAATCAGTTACAGAGACGGGACACTAAACAGTGGATGTCATACTGGATAATAAATATGTTATACTGTTATAACTACAACTATTTATTATTCTTGTATATACTTATTAATACGATTTAGAAAAAAGTGTAACCAGGTTTTTTGTTTTAGGTGACAAAAAAGATGGAAATATTGAACAGTTCTCCCTCTTGTCATAATTGTTAATGTAAAGTTTAGAAAAATAATTGTGCAGAAATTTGGAAAAATAAATATTTATATAGTTGTTCATTAAAAATAATATTGAAACTCCTTATCTGAGGCATAAAACTTAAAAAGATTCATAAAATCTTTTTGTACATTTTGAAGTGTTTTAAATAATACATTTAATGATATTGTAAAATGTAAAAAAAATTAAAAAGTAAAAAAATTATGCAAGTGTACAAGAGTTGAAGTCTGTATAAAGTAAAGTGTGCACAGGAAGAATTCATTAATTACCTGTAAAAAATTGGCCAAAATTCAGATAAAATAAAGCATTAAAAAATAAAGATTTTATCTTTTACATTACACAGCATACTCATACCCCTGTAAAATATATATCTCAATGATATGTCTTTATAAATAATTCTAAATATATAATACAACATTGTGTCCAACCACAAGAGGAAGTTAAATCTGAACACAATATAAAAACTTAAGAAAAAAAAAGATTAATTTTTTTTTTACTTTACAATAATTGACTCCCCCCAACCCCCCAAGACACCCATTCTCACATGCATGCCTTAAACGTAGTTTCTCATACAGACACACTCACTTCCCTTTTGTGAAATACATGCAAATAAACCCCAACGACTGACTAATTATATCGGCCACCTGCATATTAAACGCTTCCCTACCCCGCTAGCTGTCTTTCAGTCTCTTTCCACACATCTCACTCCTGATTCTCATTTGACATTTTTCTCCCCCTAACACTTGGTCCTGTACAGGCCTGGACACCGTTTTTAAAAGTAAAGTAAAAAGCTTACTAGAAAAAAAACCTTCATAAAATGAAAAGAAGCAGTTGCTTTATTACTAAAATGGCTAGAATACTGCACTTCAGTTAGAATTTGAGATGCTACCTAGCTAATTTATGTTAGCTACTGGAATTAATGCTAGTCTAACCTGATATTAGCAAAGGAATTGCAGCCAAATGTAGCTAGTTAACAAATTAGCTAATGTTACCTCAGCATTGTTTTGCATTTATTAAATTTAAAGGGGATTATGAGCTCTGGGAAGGCAAATGAGATGCTTTAATTGTCTTGCTAAGTCCACATATTGAACTATGGCTTATCCAGACACATGCAGCTAGCTATGTGTCATGGTCAGTGCTGACTTGTCACAATCAGTAGATATATACTGCACAGTATAAATACAATTTCTAAATAAGAACACCAGTATTTTATTTAAATACTGGATAACTACACAGAAAAGTTAGTTAAAGTAATAAAGTAAATCAAATATTTGACACATATATACCAGGTTCTGGCCCTCTGTAATGTAGATGTGAAACCACTTTACATTCATCAAAGTTATTGTGCTTATACATCATTTTATCTGCAAATGAAAATGGGTTATTATTATTATTATTATTATTATTATTATTATTATTATTATTATTAATAATAATAATAACAATAGTAAAAACTTTAGCTCTAAAAAATATGTATAATTCATGTGCATATTTAAATAAAATGCAGCTTTTTTTAAATATTTATTTTGTGTATATAAGTCTTTCATCATTCATTTGTATAAATCTCAACTTCAATAAGGGTTGAAGATTTCTATGAAGGCGAATGAGACACCTTAATCGTGTCTTGATGGCACTTGTAAAATGTATTTTTTCGAACTTGAAAATGACCCTTGTGTGTAAACCGTTTGTGAGCCTCTAAAAAAAGATGCTAGTCGTGCACACCCGCGAATGCTAAACACAGAACTAGGTATAAGAGACTTTACTGGAAAAAAAAAAAGTCATGGTGTAATGAAGCGGATTATTCTCGAGTGTGTTATCAAAGCCATGCAGAAATAATTACAGATGTGTGGCGTTATAGGGTTCCTTAGTCCAGTATGTTACTGTTACATTGTTACGGTTCTACTATCACAAGGCGAATATCAACATGAGACACAGACTATTAACCATTGAAGGACATTCATTTGCTCTTCACAGTTGATTAGATCATTCTTAAAGTCTCTCTTTTTTTTTTTGCAGTTAATGGACTTTTCCATTATCCATTAAAGCAGAAATTTGGAACAGGAGGAAGTGCTGCTGGAGGAAATCCCCACCACTCTCCCCTGCCTACTCGGATCATGCTTGGAGTCAAGGTGGAAGTCCTGAGTCAGTTTTGGAGTTTAGAGTTAAATTTGCCCAATTTTTTTAGATTACATCACAGATTATATTTACATATACTATATGTATGTGTGTAGACTATGATGCTGACTCTGAAGATTTCATCCCCCAATTTTCCACTCATTTATCATATTAATCAGCCAGTTTCACAAGCACAACCTTAGTAGAACGGGGTGTATTGGAGTATGAAGAAGCATTGACATTCGTGTAAATAATTTGAGTTTACAGATACTTGGTTAAGTAATAATCTTTCAGAGTTCAGTGCTGGTGTGTGCTTGTCGGTAGTGGTCTAGTTTCAAATGAAGTGATTGTGGAGTGCATACACGATGGGGTATGTGTATAAGAGGTCTAGAGCATGTCTCTCACTTCCCTCTCTATTTCCCCTCAGGCGGGGGGAGCACAATGTGCTAAACCCTTACTGTCAAAAAAAGCTATTATTAATCTCCTGCACACCACTAAACACGCTAATATCAACACGCTTATATTTCTTCCACTAGAGCCTTCCTCCTTTACATTTTAAATAGAGGCTGCTGGCTGTAATCCTACCATTGTGGAGCGTTTGCTTAGGATGCCCTGGCTACGCTTAACCTGATCTGTGGAATAGCAAAAAAAAAAAATATAAATATTTTAGTTGTTTTAGTTTACTAAAATGCAGATATACAAATGCAAAAGAGACTCATGTTTAAATGCCCCAAAGACAAATTAGAAATGCCCCCCTCAAGGTCTATTTGGGGACAACTATTTATATATTGGGGCATTCATGGGGACAGTATGGTTTTCAATACAAATCTATAAAAATACATGCACCACTCATACACTGTCAAGCCTTCGTTCTACTTATCACATTATCATGCACCACCTGTAATACCACCAGTTGTATGTGGGGGGGTTAGAGGGGGGTTTGGAGAGCGAGAGAGAGAGAGAGAGAGAGAGAGAGAGAGAGAGAGAGAGAGAGAGTGTGTGTGTGTGCGCGTGTGTGTGTGCGTGTGTGTGTGTGTGTGTGTGTGTGTGTGTGTGTGTGTGTGTGTGTGTGTGTGTGTGTGTGTGTGATAGAGTATGTCACAAAGAGTGTATGTGTGAGAGAGAGAGAGAGAGAGAGAGAGAGAAATAGAGAGAGTGTGTAAGAAAGTGTATGTAAGAGTGTGTCTGTGTGTACGTGTGAGTATATGTGAGAGTGTGAATGTGTGTGAATGAAAGAGTGTGAGAAAAAGTGTGTGAGTGTTTTTGTGAGTCTGTGTGTGTGTGTGTGTGTGTGTGAGAGAGAGAGAGAGAGAGAGAGAGAGAGAGAGAGAGAGAGAGAGAGAGAGAGAGAGAGAGAGAGAGAGAGAGAGAGAGAGAGAGAAAAATTGAGAAAGAAAGTTATATTTCAGTTAAATTGATTTGACTGGTGGTTAAGTCAACATTTTAGATCAAAATATTTAGGTCAGAATTGACATTCTCTCTCTCTCTCTCTCTCTCTCTCTCTCTCTCTCTCTCTCTCTCTCTATCCATTTTCCTGCCACTATTACAAACAGCATCTGCAGAGTTGAACGGAACGTCCTGCAGTCTAACAAACCACTGACATTTCCACCCTTTTATTTGGAATGTCATGTTGGTTTAATTGTTGCGTGCAGTATTGAATGACATGCTGTATGGTTCAGAACTACATCAATACATAACAACGTAACGCATTGTACAAATATAGTCCACCGTCCATCTTGGACTCAGTGCTGGAGATAAAAAGTCGGTACAGAAACAGGGACGGAGGAAACACCACGTCCTCCACACATACAAATATTCGACTCCTACTCAGTCACGCTCACGTAAATGCGTTCCAACACACTTTAACTCCCACTCCCTGACATGCATACGTTCCAATACTGTCAAATCGTACAACCAACAAGCAGGTCATCGTTCATGAACCCGTACACAAAAGCTAAAGCAGGCTTCTTAGAGATCAAGACATGTTAAAGCATTAGTCAATTTGAATCAAGTCAAACATGTGCAGAGAATTTGAGGTGTTAACTGGTTCTCTCACCTACAATCAGGCTGTCAGATTTTTTTCTCTTTTCTTTTGGCCTCTACACTTTTACAAATTATGAGTGCAACTAAATCATTCCTCATAAAAGCACCATTTCACATTCACCCATTACATCATGTATTATACAAAATGTAAACTCATCTCTACAGTATATCTATTACCACACTTTTAGACCAAAAGGGGCTCTTAGCTTCCTCAAATGTCCTGCTTGGAATCCCCTGTACGAGGGAAACACTGTCGTAGGCCTATACATGGATCCTTGAAGGGTTTCCCCTCAGCAACAAAATGAAGAGTCTGCATTTACAGCAGTGTGCAGATTTTTTTCTTCACGCATTCCCATTCATACACACACACACACACACACACACACACACACACACACACACACACACACACACACATAGACACACATGAATGAACTGGATGTGAGCAATATGGTTGATTATAACTAAACAAGTGAGCACACTATGTAAGTCAATGTATGTAATTGTAAATTTCAACCCAATCTTGTTTTTTTTAATTGTAATTTGTAAACAAATTATGACTGATTTTGGAGGCTTGTATTAATCTGCCAAATATAAGAAAAGATACAATAATATCATTTGATTAAATGTAAAAAGCATAATGTGTTTGACCAAAACAAATATATATTAGGTTTCTCTACATTCTCTACTTTTGCATCATTTTCTCTTATTTGCTCGGTATTTCTTCTATTCAACTAATTGTTTCAAAGGCTTTTGGAAACTACAGCCGGTCAACCAGCACCTTGTCCTGTCCCAGCAACATTCAGCATATAACTGACCCAATAAAAGTCCAACCAGGTAACATCACAGGAAGGAGAGACACATACCTGGCAACCACAAATGGGAGTAATCCATCGCTGCTATAGGAGCCGTCTTTGTCATACTTATGTGTGCACTTGTTTCAACTCTCTCTCTTTCTCTCTCTCTCTCTCTCTCTTTCTCGTTTTCTCCTTCTCTCTTCCTTTTTACACATTCACACACTGCTCCCTCGGTCTCTCTTTCGGCCCCCTGTCAGCACACGGCCAATAAGGAACGAACCGATAACGTAAAAGGGGGTGAGGAAATTGCTCCCCACTCCTCCTTCTCTATCTCTCCTCCCTCCTTCTCTCCTTCACCTCTGTTCTCCACTGTGCCCTCCCACACCTCCTCCCCCTGGCTGCCTACTTCCTGTGTTCAAGGTGCACATTTCTTAGGCACGCACTAATATTAATAACGTGGATTTTTTTCTGTCTTTTCTTCGTACGACTCATTATATGCAGCCTCTTCGTGAAGACGCATGCTCAGGCCAGAGGAAGCGGCAGAGAAGCAAGTAGGCCAGCGATGACAAAATAGGCGACTGAAGAAGTAAAGGAGGAAGTAAACAAGTGAGAGAGAAAAAGAGAGAGAAAGAGAGAGAGAAAAATGGTGGGCAGCGTTGGGTTTAGACGAGTAGAAAGAGGGGGCCGAAGGAGAGTGGGACGGCCACACTGACGAACAAGATGAAAGGATAAACAGATGAAGAGATAGATACAAAAGAGGGGGAGAGCTTTTGTCACTGGAAATTGCTGGGGCTGCTGGAAAGAGTCACTCACGAGCCGCAATGATACACAGTCCTCACACACACACACACACACACACACACACACACACACACACAATTACTCTCACTCACGCACATGACTTACTCTTTCTTACGCTGGATCTATAGTGTGTTATCTGACATGACACCACACACTTAAAAACCTCAATGTAAACAGCAAGTATGAGGATGTGTGTTCCATTTGTAGCTTTGATTTTCCACTCTGAGCTGCGATACACCTCTTGTCATGAGAGTTTGAAGTTCACAGGACATCACCCGTGGGGAAAATAAGCACAATCTATGAGAGTAGCATATAGGAGGGTAAGATGTGTGTGTTTAGTCAGTTCTGGCTCACAGCATAACTTTTATTAGCCTTTCAGCTACAGGCTTATTGCTCAGTTATTCATCATTCAAGAACTGCGTCCATGTTCAACTATATGTCATTACAAATTCTGCTATGAAACCTTTTCTCCTACCTTGGTTTCTTTATGCTCAATGTAGAAACTATGATTGGTATAAGTCTATAACATTTCATGATCTTCATATGACTACTTTATAATCAGGAGAATCCTGTGTTAAGCCTGAAAAAACAATAAAACGCTTAATAATAAATTCAACCGGTTGTCCGAAAGGTTTCAGAATCCGCAAACTCGTCACGATAATTATTCGAACTACCTTCTGGTTCGTTCCAAGCAAGAGTACATTTTTCCAGTGTAAGCTGAAATACTTGTGTGTATGTATATACGCAACACTTTATAAATAGTTTTACGTTGTGCGTATATTTTGGAAAAAGAAAAAGCATTTTTTCTTTGAGGAAACATGAATCATCACAGGTGTGCTATAGAATGATTGATAATTTCCAATAAAATTTTCACACTGGAGGAATTCACACGTTTCTGCTTGTTGATTCACATAATTCGAAGATGAACTCAGTTTAACCTGTGGTTACGTTTGAGGGAAATAATAACGAGCGCAAATGTAGTATTAATTCATACTATTAGATTGGGAGCATGGACTTTTATCAACACTAAGCCGCCTTGAGATGCAGGTGAGTTTTAAACCCTCTGGCAGGACTCGTGTCTGGTCTTGAGATATTTTCCGTATTGACTTAGATTTGTTTTGGCCCTGGGCATGGGTCTCAGTGAATATAGTCTGGTAAAAATAACACTTGGTGTCATACTTTCTTTGAGAAAACAGAAAAATTGTTCATAAAACACACGCATGGAGCCGAAGAGCTGATAGAGTTAGCAAGAATTGGTTCAAGATCAATTAATTATCTAAAAACAAGTCTTGACCTGTTTTTTTGTCATGGAATGATGTCATGTATTTTTAATAAACAGATTTAGAGCCTGGAGCCCATTTTAGTTTTTGTAACTAGTCAATATTTCTGGCTTTATGTGGCCAATAAAACTTCTAATAGTAACACATTTACATGCTTAAAAATATTACTGGTCCAGATTCCTCAGTCTGTAGGAATCATGGTGAAATTTTCATCTATATGTAAGGTTCAAGGCTCAAGACTAAAGGCTCGTCTTTAAATAGCCTGTGATGTTTTAGGTCTTAATCCTGACTGGTGTCTCTTTCATCTGGACTTGATCTTGACTTGACCTCGACCCCCCTCATGTCTCCTGCCTTGATGACTGCTAGTCCTCTTCTTGAACTTGACAGTGATGCTCTTGACTACATCCTGTATACCCGCAATCCTGATTAAAGTGCTATTATTAATGCATGCGATATTCCAAAACAAACTGACTTTGATTAAATGATAGGATTGTGAGATGCTGCATATTAATTTAGGGAATTCTCCGGACTTTACACGTGAGGTCTAGATGAATTCAATCATGTCCAGGATCAGCAAGAGACAGATAAAAACTGATTATTCTACTTAATGATAAAGCATTTAAATACCTGACTCATTTGACTAATTAAATTAAATCTAATGACTCATTTTGTTATTGCGCCTCAATATTTAACCTATATATACAGTAATCCCCATTTATATATATATATTAAATTGATAAATTGACTATGCTGAATTGCTGAGGTAATTCAGTAAATGGCAATAAATGTGTGAACAAATATGTGAATGCATGTGTGTATGTAAATGTCTGTGTGACTAATGTTTTATCCAGTTTCCAGTTTCCTTTCCACAGCAGCAACAACACGAATAAAAAAAAAAAAAAAAAAGACCTCCTAAAGATAGTTGCTATTAGCGTGGATTTGGAATATTAGACAGTAGTTACAATGTCACATAAATGTTACCACTATAAGTATGTTATCTAAGTAATAATCGAGGTAAATGTGATTCACTGTGGAGGGAAAAAAGTGCTAAATATTTTAATTCATCTTTATTTAAAGAAATATGGCTATTACAATAAAATGTACTCTTAATGAACAGTATTGTAATAAAGTAAAACATATAATACTAATTATAATAATGTTTATTAATATAATAATAATAATAATAATAATAATGATAATAATAATAATAATGTGTATTGGGAATTGTGTGCAATTTTTGTGCTTATGGTTTAGTGAGAGTGGAAAAGATCTTTGTGTTGCAATACTGGACGACCACCAGATGGGGGCAGCAATGGACCTAAAATCTATTTGGAATTTGTATTACATTTTTATTTATTTTTTCTTTTATTTTTTTTCAGCTCTCAAGATTCAGAAACAAACTTAAATACATTCTCAATTTCACACTTGCACTTTATATTTACCCATATATCTCGGTGGCACTTATTCACTGAATTATTTATTGCTGTAGAGGGAATGCCTCAACACCTCCACCTGAACCCCTTTCACATTTCCCTCGGTGACCTGAATGTTGTGGTCCTTTTGCTTTTTTTTATTCTCGCTTTATAAATTCAATGTTAATTTATTAGCAGTAATAAATCACATATTTAAAAGCATTCATTTTCACCGTCGTTTGTCAGTGGGGACAAAGAGGTTTAATATCAAAGTGCTGCCTTGTTAAACATCTAAAGTGTATCAGCTAAGTGTATCACCAGTACATATACAGCACCCTTTCAGTGTTCATGCGTAAAATTATACAAAATAATAAAATAATAAAAATTTTTAAATAATGCACTGTATTTTAACACTTTGATGTCAGCCATTATGTATTAGAATAGTAAAAGAACTGTTGTAATAGTATTTTATTATTTTATTGTTTTAATATTGGTACTTTAGTCCTCCTCCTAAGCATTTATTTATATATAATTATTTCCTTTTATGTACTCATTTACTTAAATTTATTTACTCAGATTTAATTTAATTGAATTTTGAGATTAACTTCTAATTTGCCTATTTACTTATTTTAAACGTAATAGACTTTGAGGATCTATTATCAATATTATTATTATTATTATTACTGATATTCATCACAATATTTCATGTGTGTGTGTGTGTGTGTGTGTGTGTGTGTGTGTGTGTGTGTGTATACGTTATGGTCGAGTTCATGGTCAGCAGACGGCCTCTTTGTCTGGCTATGTGCTCTTGAAGGGGGAGGGGGAGGTGAAAGATCACAACCTTAGACTTTAGGCTCGTGGCCACGCAGCCCCCGGGTCGAGGAGAGGCGTGACCATGTACGCCAACATTATTTGAGGTCATTATGTTGCCTTGACAGCAAAAATCTCCCGGTTCCTATGGAAACCCCACCTACTGTGAGGCTACAGGATGCTCGTGATGAAAGTGTGTCGGTGTGTGTTTTGGGTGTGTAGTTTTATACGAACAAGTGATTTTCGGTGTGTTCTGCGGGCACTGTTCCTACTTGTAAGTCGCTTTACTTTCTTTCTCGCCCTGTCCTATCCTCTGTTTCTCACCCTCTGTCCTTCTCACCCTTTCCTCTCTTCTCCTTTCCTATCGTTCGTTTCTCACTCTCTTCTCTGCTAACCTTCCTTTTGCTCCTCTCTTCGCTTCTAGCCGTCTCGTTCTTACCTCTGA
>NC_139574.1:32694334-32726834 GCF_946808225.1 Silurus aristotelis
CACCTGTGCATAAAGCCAGCTTCATGATGGGTTGGAGTGGAAGATCTTGATTGGCTTGCTATAGAGCTCTGAGCTAAACACCTTTGGGATGAATTGGAATGCTGACTGCAACCCAGACTTCTTCACCTACATCAGCTACATAATATCGCTGAATTAGAACAAATCTCCACAAGCACACTCCAAAATCTAGTGAAAGATCTTCCCAGAAGCGTGGAGTTATGATTATATTATATAATTACAAGTAAATGTGAAATGGGATGTTCAAAAGGCATAAACCAATCTAATGGTCAGGTGTCCAAAATTTGTCCATATAGAGAATGAATAAGTGTAGTTCACTAATCTGATTGGTCGTATGGTGCTCCCAGAGTTGTTACGCTTTTACGCTTTTAGCGTAACAACCGTGAAACAATTCACTGTTTGTAAGGTAAGTGGAGTGCAGCAGTGGTATACAAATCTATCATAGGTATATGTAGAAAGAAAATCTAGTTTACCCTGAACGCCCAGATACTTTGATAAATTAAGTCTGAGTCCCACATTGTTCACATAATACGAATGACAATGTTGAACATGTAGTCCGAGGACCCAGTTTGCAGTGCCAGGCCTGCATCTCCACAGCTACCCAGGAGTGTGGGAGCGGTCGAAGAACCTAAACCGCAACATGAACGTGCACAATGTTTACACATGTGAGTCGATCGCTCCCACGCCAATCGATGGAGAGAGGGAGAGATAGGGGGAAGAGAGAGAAAAAGAGAGAGAGAGAGAGAGAGAGAGAGAGAGAGAGAGAGAGAGAGAGAGAGAGAGAGAGGGAATGGTATTTTCTGTCATTAAAACTGAAAAAATCCCAGATTGGGGGGGGGGGGGGTGCATGAGTTCATTGATGAAAAAGAAGAGAGTGTGATTCAGAGAGAGAGAGAGAGAGAGAGAGAGAGAGAGAGAGAGAGAGAGAGAGAGAGAGAGAGAGAATCTGGCAACGACCACAGAGCAGACAATTATCTGTATTGATTAAAGTGAGGCAGCAAAGTGAAGAACTGAGCAAACTATGAGTGGATCAATAAAGAGAGAGAGAGACAGAGAGAGGGAGAGAGAGGAAAAGAAAGAATTTGTGTGGAGAGAAAGAGTTGGTCAACAGAAAGTGTGAGGAGAAAGAGACACAGAGCCGGAAAGGGACATAAGTGATGGGAAAATCTTGATGATTTCTGATGTCCTGATGATTATCTTTCACGAGCACTTTCATCCTGCTCTCTGTTTATCTAATTTACAGTTCTGTGTCACTCAAAACGAACTTGTCAAAGTAGTTTAAAAGCAGTTATCTGTCAATGCGCGCGTGTGTGTGTGTGTGTGTGTGTGTGTGTGTGTGTGTGTGTGTGTGTGTGTGTGTAAAAAATGCTTGAAACGACTGATTGAATTAAATAAAGAATTTAAATAATCCTGCTACATGCTACAGGAAATGTCTTTGAATAGGACAAGCATGAAATAAATCATTCTCATTGAACTGTTCCCTTTGACTTATATTAAATTTCCAAATGCCAGAGCAAAACAAATATAAATCCGCTTTGTTTTTTTTTTTCCACTAGGCTTTCCCAAATCATAAATTCATATTTATTAGATTTTTGCAGATCTAAAATCTTTCAGGGTTCAGAAATACAGTAGCTAAGTGATATTATACACAAGAAAAAAAGTGCTGTATGTGAAAGGATAAAATTATATACAGGCTAAGAAGTTTTCATGAAAGTGTGTGCTTATAAAGGACTTGATGGGGTTTTAACAAAACAATTGTTTCTCATAAACATTTATTGGCTGTTCCTAGATGTCCACAGTAAATGAATTTAGACCAGTTTCTTGTTCTCAGTACAGGGAAATATGCTGGAACTGGGATTTGTGGTTACTGCACATGTGCTACAGAGACGTTCTTCACCCCTCTGGCAAGTCGGCGAGACAAAGGCTTCAAAGGGGAGTAACGACTTGAGACCTGTGTCGACACAGACTGAAAATCTGTTTGTCCCTCAACCATTAATCTCCTCTCAGATGAACTTGACCCTCCTCCCACACACACACACACACACACACACACACACACACACACACACACACACACACACACACACACACATTTTCCGCTCCAGCCAGGAGAATACTGCATATCTACGGACGGTAATGGCCGTTGCCTGGTAACCATGACCCTCATGCCAGAAACTGTGAAATCATAACTCTTGTTAAATTGACTGACCTCACATGATAGATAGATAGATAGATAGATAGATAGATAGATAGATAGATAGATAGACAGACAGACAGACAGACAGACAGACAGACAGACAGACAGACAGACAGACAGATAGATAGATAGATAGATAGATAGAGCATTCAAAGTGCATAAGGCTAGACAAAGCAAGATTATCCAGATTTAATAATCAAAAGATGTTAAAAATGTGATAGCACACACACACACACACACACACACACACACACACACACACACACACACTGAGATGTCTCCAAACTTACAGATTGCCTGTTTAATATGAAACAGATCTACATGGATACCCCAAGGACAAGCCAGGAGAGCTGCTACACACTACACTGCAACAAACTACACTATTTACATATGAAACACTTACTCTGTGTACACTCACTGTACTGGAAATCATTAAGCTGTGTCACACAGATATTATTTCAGGGATTCCCATTTACATAAACTTTTTTAAGCATGATTACTATTTAAATCTCATCTTAGATTCGGAAAGTCTGATGTCCGGCAGCAAGTCAAAGCTTGAAGTATGAACAACTAACTCTAACCCTTATCCTTTTTATATACTCATACAATGTTTTTAATGAGTTATCTATAACGCTAATAAATGTCCAAGAATTTCGGAAAAAAATTTTTTCCAGAAGTGCCAGCTGTATAACATCTCTTCACTTAATTCTATTTCTAATTTCGGGTTCTGTACCTGCTGGCTTCCTGCGTGGACCTGTCAAGTGCCTAACTGTGATATTCTAGCTGTTGTGCATGGTGCTATGAAGAGATGCCTGGTGTAAATACTTTTTCCACACATGAAAAAAGAGGAAGGTCATCTCCTTCCGGCTTCATCTTCAGCCCACTGTCCTCACTGCTGAAGTTCTTTTTTCCTCAGTCCATTTGCTTACCTTCAGCTTTCGCAGGTACATTCGCACATCAAAATCTACAGCTGCTGAGGACGGACTCTGTGTCTGTCTCTGGGGTTTGTGAGCAAATTTCTTTAAAAACAAATTATTTTCTTTTGTTTTCTTCATTTACAGAGAAAACAAAAGAAAATAATTTGTTTTTAAAGAAATTTGCTCACAAACCCCAGAGACAGACACAGAGTCCGTTATAGATACAGTAATAAGTTTCAAAACTGCCCACGATAAACAAAAAAACTTGATAAACGGACGCCACCCCAAAAATGCTACTTCATGTATACAGTACTGTACTGTATTAACATTTTACTTCATTTTATAATGAATAATTGAGATAATGAGATTCAAACTGCGGTAAAGTGGGGGATTACATGTCAAAACTGTTATTTTGTGAGCACCATTGTTATCCAGAACTGTCTTAATCCTCCTGGGTATAGAATAAACCAGAGCTACACAGGTTGTTGCTGGGATCCTCTTCCACTCTTCCATAATGACATCACAGAGCTGCTGGATGCAGGTTCTCAACAGGGTTCAGGTGTGGAGACATACTTGGCCACTCCATCACCTTCACCTTCAGCTTTCTCATCAAGGCAGGTCTTTGGGGTTTGTTTTTATGTTTGAAAACTGAGGTTCAGCCCAGTTTCTGAGAAGGGGTCGTCATGTTTTGCTTCAGAATGTCACAGTACATGTTGGAATTCATTTTCAGTGAACCGCAGCTCCCCAGTACCAGCAGCACTCATGCAGCCCCATACTTAGTCTCATCAGACTACAGGACATGGATTTAGTAATTCATGCTCTTGGACAGGTTGTCTTCAGCAAACTGTTTGCAGGTTTTCTTTTTAACCAGCTTCAGAAGAGGCTTCCTTCTGGGACGACAGCTATGCAAACTGACTTTTCGCAGTGTGTGGCGTACGGTCTGAGAACTGACGAGCGGACCTTCTGCTTCTGCAACCTCTTAAGCAATCCTGCAGCACTCATGCATTTGTTTTTTGAAGCAGCTTCTTCACCTAACGCACAGCACGAGGACTCAACTTCTTTGATGGACCCTTGCAAGATCTGTTTCGAGTGAAACCCGTCTTGATAAACCTCTGCATGACCCTGACCACTTTACTGTAACTCAGTTTCAGGATGTTACCGATCATTTTATTGCATAGGCCATGTTTGTGTAGAGCAACAATTCTAATTCTCAAATACTAAAGAGTCTTTTCCCATGAGGTGCATGTGGAACATCCAGTGGTCAGTTTGAGAGAATTGTACTCAAAGCACCACATTTTAACTGTTCTAATACAAGCTCTAGCTGTTCTAGCACAAATTTGTATCGTCCTGTCAAGCAGACAAAAACATGAACATGTTGAAAAGGATGTGTGGCTTTGCATGGTTACATGTCAAACAGCTGTTATCACTTAGGGTGTATTCACTTTTGTTGGCAGCTATTTAGACAATAACAATAATAATAATTGTTTTTTTTATAGAATAAACATGTACTTTCATTCACTGTGGTATTTATAAAGTTCATACATTTTGGTTGAAGAAAATCTCTCTCATTGTCTAGGACCAGACAGAAGGTCTTAGGTGTCTAATCAACCGACAACATAATTAGCAAACGGCAGTTGTACTAATCGCTCACATTTTGTTTTTCATTATGCGGAAGCATTTGGTGGTTAGAAATGGAACAGCAGGCCTTCTGGAGGACTAACATATGTCACTGATGAGTGCGACCTAACCTATTTATTGACCTTATGCAAAACATTGTTACATTCATATGTCTGGTATGCAAGCTGGAAATCTCCAATCAAGGAATCAGGCTCATCAATTTCAATGAAAACCTAGTGTGTCTACGAGATGGAGATTGAAATGGACATTGGAGATGAAGTCAGATTTGCTCAAAGATAGTTGGAGAACATTGGTGTACATTATACTAAAATTTAAACTAGAATTTTTTCAATTATTTTTCAATTATTTTTTTTGGTCCACCATATAATTTGGTCATGGGGATTTCCTTTTATTATAGGACATTAATTTTCCATTTCTGAGAAAAAACCTCCTATTCTCAATATACTTCTATCTTTTTAACCAAAAACAACAACAGTACCAACATGGGCTTATGTTGAGGCTCTGCAGTGCTTCCACTATACCACATCTTCATATAAACGCAGGTACTAATGAATACGGCAAAGGAAGGACAAAGAGAATGACCAAAACAACTGAAACTCAAAGATATGGTGCTACTGAGGGACATAGAAAGGGAATAAGAGAGAGTAAGACAGGGATCGAAAGAGAAAATATAGAATGTCGGGACACTAAAAGAGAGAGTGGGAAAATGCAGTTGGAAAAGGGAAAAGGAGATTTTCAGGTGTGTAGTTATGGATGTGTGACCTCACAGGTTCCCTCCCCTATCCCTTGGGAACGGGCGCCTTGGAAACCGTAGCTAAGGGAACAGATGACTAAGAGAGAGAGAGAAAGAGAGAAAGAGAAAGAGAGAAAGAAAGAGAAAGAGATGGGGAGGAAAAAAAAAGAAAAAAAAGAGAATAAATGAGAATGAGTGAATGTCCCAAAATAAAAGAGAAAGGAGAGTGTAAAAAAGGAGATGAAGGAAGGGAGCATGGGAAATAAAGTAAGCAAAACCATAAATCAAACACACTTTCTAATCACATCTAATAACAATAACAAATACGGGCCATAAATATTGGATAGTGTGGCTTTTGGACAAGGTGAAAGGTAATATTAAATTATTAAAGAGGAAATCATGTAACACTTATTGCATTACGCTGGAAAAAAAAGTTCCTACGAGGAGATCCTACAACAAACGTTATGAAACCTGTTATATTCATTGCTCCGATCTTTATTGTACCAATGTTAGCTACGCTGGAAACAAAAGGGGTCCTTTCTAAAAAAGCTCAAAACATTAACCATTTCAAAGAACACCCAGCATTCCAGGACTAATGCAGAGGTTTATTTAGTTCTAGCTGAAAATTAATTGATCGAATATGACCTTACAGTCGTTAAACCTATTGCTTTCTGATCATATGGATCTAAATGCAAATGAAAAATGATGCTAAAGTTCACATTTCCATCTAAATCCCACAGATCCACCTGGCTGTGAGACAAGCATCTCCTGCTCCATCATTCATGAGCTTTTCTGAATATCAAAAAGTTTGTGGCGCTGTATGGAAAAAAAGAGAGGCTGCTCTAAAAACAAGAAGATAATATGTAAAGAGAGAGAGAGAGAGAAAGAGAGAGAGAGAGAGAGAGAGAGAGAGAGAGAGAGAGAGAGAGAGAGAGAGAGAGAGAGAGAGAGAGAGATAATGCTTCTAAAGGTCATTAGAGTTGGTATCTTAAGTCCCTCGTTGCCAGATGTCCTGATGTCCTCTAGAGAGCAGAAAGAAGCCATCGCTATAGCCGAATCCCAGATTTGGCAAGTTTGGTTGAAATCTTTTAAATGCTTGAACTGAGTCTTAGTGTCCACAACAACATGTGCACAGTGTTTCTGTAAAAACTCCTTTATAACACAGTAAGAGTGGTAAGATGTGCGTAAGATGTGCATATATATATATATATATATATTGTACATATGTATGTATGACAATAATTTATAAACATTACTTGATATTGTGTGATATTGTGTGTAAATGCGAGACCCCCCCCCCCCCTTTCCACACACCCCTGCTAGCGCTCACTCCACCCCATCTTTAACCTTGGCCCCTGGTGTCACAGCCCGCAGTAATGAAGTCTCCCTCCTTCTCTCTCCCTCCCTCCTCCCCCCTTTTGGCCCTGGCTGTTGTCCGTCTTTCCACTCATTCATAGTAAACACTATTGATTTTTGGCTCGGCGAGTAAAAAAGCCATGAATTTTAATGCCGCTATCTGTCCCTCTCTCTGCCTCAGTCGGATCCCCCCCCAACCTTTCTCACTTTCCCTCTATCGCCTTATTCCACTCTTCCTCCCTCTCTCCAGAGGGAAGTGATCGCCGAGACGAGTTGCGAGAGTGTGTGTGTGTATAAGATAAACTCTGAGAATGTGCACATGAATTGGTGAATGCATGGAGGGTGTGTGTGTGTGTGTGTGTGTGTGTGTGTGTGTGTGTGTGTGTGTGTGTGTGTGTGTGTGTGTGTGTTGGGGGGGGGGGGGGGGAGCAGTGAGAGAGAGGGATTTCCAACCAGACTGATCCCTTCTCTCTTATTCAACTTAAACTCTCTTAAAGCTGGGATTATAATACAAATATAATAGGGTTTAGCCATTTAAACCACCACTGCCTCTTTATGACTCTCTCTCTCCTTCTCTCTCTCTCTCTCTCTCTCTCTCTCTCACACACACACACACACACACACACACAAACACAAACACACATCCACTGTCACTCACGCTTACAGTTCACTCTCACACTTACCACAGACTATATATTGCCTTCACGTCCTCACACATGTCCACACACTTCATCTGTCTGTGTTTGGTGCACATTTGCTCTAACTGTACTTTGTACACCCACAATCACACACCCACACCCACACCCACACTCACATCCACACACGCTTTGCCAAGTAATAAACTGCTGTTGCACTGTAGCCAGTCATGCCCTTAACAGTATGCCATCAACCAATAATCCGCACCACCATCTTGCCACTGTGTATATACATTTCATTCAGAAGGAAGATAACGACTTTATTTATTGTCTTCTGCTCAAAGGCTCTGCTTCTCTTGCATCCGCCCTCCTTCAACCGTTTTTGCCTTCTTTCCTACTTCATTCCCTCCCTGTTCCTTTCTCTCTTTCTCGCTCCCTCTCTTTATTGATTTTGCTATAAGCAGTGTCAGGGCTATGACAGGCCAGCAGAGAGGAACACAAGCAGAGCTCATTAACGGCCAATGAACACACACACACACACACACACACACACACACACACACACACACACACACACACACACACACACACACACACACTTTTTAGACAGAGAGTCTCATAAGAGATGCCTATTAAATACGATGCTGTCTACTACGACAATAATCATCTAATTCCATAAAAACACACTGAGTGTTCCTAGATGCTATAAACCTACCTTGTAGTGTTTTAAACGCTCTAAAGCACTTGAACATGACTTCAAAGCATTACAAAGAACCTAATAACAACAATGATAAATAGTTTAATTAAAAAATAAATCCTAATAATAATGCCTTAAGCAGTTCACTATAAAAATTAAAGCCAGGATTTATGGCGATACATGAATGTAAAAGCTCCCTGTTAATTTCTTGCTATCGCTTAAAGCATACTTTCCACTAACATTGAATTAAACCAGCTTGACAGATAACCACTAGATGTTAGCTAGATCAGTATTATCACCTTAACTAGCAAAGGAACTGTTTTCAGCAAGTGTAACATACATGATTACTTTCACCAGCAAGATTAGCAAAGGTTGCTAGGAAGGCAGCTCATTTAGTACACAGGATGCAGAGTCCACTGTTGCAAAGCTGCAGAGCATATTTATTTTCAGTCATTACCACTGTCTCTGGTATTGTTAAAAAGATTTGTTCTTGTTTAAGTCAAAGAGATCTTTGAATTTTAAAAGGCAGGAACACAAAAATCTCCTATAATGCCACACTATAATCATTAATGCCATATTCTGCCATGAGCTGTCTATTCTCTGGCTTGATGTCCAGGGATATCTCCCCGAGTTCCCAATTTACAGCGAAGCCCAAGCGCCAGCCGTCTGATGTAATGGCTGCCTGCATCTAAAAGCGGTTCTTGGCTGAGGGTAAAACGGCGACGTGAACGTTGTGTATTAACATCCCTCGCTCTGTTGTGAATTTCTTTCCCTTGTTATTACATGCCGAAGGATTCTGGTTTACAGAAGAACCCGGCGACAACGGGGAAGGCCGGCGTGAGACGATTAAAAGGACAGCCTTTTTTTTTATTTTTTACAAGCCTTTAGCAAGCATAAGCAAACTGGCATGTGGTCCACATGGTGTAAATGTAAATTATATCACTTAAATTATTTATATTGCAGTTCACAACGCACATTTGTATCAAAAATGCAAGCCTATACAAAGAATTCAGATATATGGTTATCACAGGAGTCTCTCTAATCAGCCACCTTTTCTCTCACCGTCTTCATATGGCAGCCCCCTCCTTCCTCTTCCTCCCTCCTAATTTGATTGATGATTATTCCTGTCACTCAAGGCAGCATGTGGCCAATTACAAGGAATAAGCCGATGGGAGGCCTTTTCAAAAATGCCTCTATAAAAACTATTTTATGGCACAGCACGCCAAATTTATAGTCGTTCCCGAGCTTCGATATTGCCTCAACTTCGTTTGCGCGTTATATTAGACACTAGACGCACAGCCATGTCGGAGGTTTAGAGCGCAGAGGTCCACCCTAAACATTCCAGATGCATAGAAATGGGGAGGGAGATACGAGAACAGCAAGACAGCAAGAGTCTCTGATCAGGGGGATTCGAAGAAAAAATTGGAACAAAAGAAAGGGGCGAAAAACAGGAGGGAGGACAGAGGTGGAGTACCAAACGGACAGGACAAGGCAGTTTAATGTAGGGGAGAGGTCAAGCAGGCCCAGTCTACCCCCACCTCACACACACACACACACACACACACACACACACACACACACACACACACACACAGAGCTCTCTGTTGTAAATAAAAAAAAATTGTGAAATAGGAAAATACTTATAAAATGGCAATTCAGCATACTCTTTATTATATTGTTTATCAGCATCCTCAAATGTGAGGAAAGTGGCAAGAAACAAAAAAAACCCCACACAAACACACACACACACACACACACACACACACACACACACACATACACACACACACACACACACACACACACACACCAGGACTGGGTTTTAGAGGTGAACATTCAACCCCGCTTATCATAAATCCTAACGGTTTAAATGAAATGGAAAGAAGTATTGTTGATTTACGCCTCTACTCAGCTGCCGTGAAGGAGGAACCTAATCAAATAGCTTGGTTTTATTACACATACCCCTTTATCTAAATACATGATGCACCCCCCCCACACACACCACACACACACACACTCACACACACATCAAGAACCCAAATGAAACATATGTTCATGTTCATCTACCAAAGCAAAACAGGATCGGGAACAATCAAAGCAGGATCATATATTTCTGTCAATTCATCCCTCGACTCCAATTTTCCCATCCCTCCATCACCAAAATAACATTCTTGCCTCTCATTCCTATATCCGTCTTCCAGGCACTATCCTAATATCCGTATCCTTCATTCAATATATCAATTTAACAAACAGCCTGTCATCTTTCACTTGTTTTAAAATTCAACAATCTTTTCACCAATCCATGTACCTAAACGTCTATCAATCCGAGGAACCGTTTTGCCTTCCGTCTGTCCATTTAATCTATATATTTGTCTGACACAAAAGTATGAATCCAGTATGAGTGTAATGGATAATAATGTACTCATGCTTGTACACAAGCATGCAAATGCAGTCCGGGTTAGGAGGCGCCATTCTCATTTAGTTTCCTTTGTGCTAGCTCTCATATGTCTACGTCTGGCTTTCCAAAATAATTAAATCCATCATCTTTATGTTTAGCAAAAGTGTTTAAAATGCCTCCCACTCTACTATCTCCTAGCACATTTCAGTGCTATGGCACTTTTGGGGAATCTCACTCTTGTTGACTTAGTGTCTGCAGATTTTTTTTTTTTCCGTCTGCCTTATTCTCACCTCTCAGAACTAAAAAAGAAATAAACAGCAACAAATAAAGAAATGAACGCTATTGTGTAAAGCTTAAGATAGCTTTGGAGTGCAAGGTATTCATCCTGTATTTGATGTAGCAGATAGAAAAAACAATCTTTTTGCAAGCATGTATTGCTATCGGCCATTTTAGAGCATATCATGTGATGCAGACAGGTTTGGGAAGTTCCGACACGGTTCTTAAGATTTTTTATTCTAATCAGAGTGTAAGCACATCTAAAAGCACCAATAGAATAACAGCTTCAGGAACTGGCGAAGCTCACGTGAAGGCCAGCAAAACATTTGTCTTAATTACATGACAGGCAAAATGCACTAAATGACAAAAACTTCTTACCTTGAGCCCAAGCTCATTCTGAAGAATGTTTCTGTGTATCTACTCAAACCCAGATTGTGTGGTACAACGATGTAAGCAGAACGTTAATTTTCTTCACTGGATAATCTGACAGTCTGGCACACAGTCGGCCAAGATATTTATTGAAATCCTCTTGTACATTGTGACAAATAATAACCTAAAAATCTAATTGCACCTTAAACAGGTTTTGCAGTAGGGACTGGAGCACCCTATGGATTGGCAATAAGAGAACATTCCAAAGATTCATAATGCATCTCGGAAAGCGGTTTAAAGATTCAGTTCACTGAATGTATTGCCTCAGATCTGTGACAATATTGTGTGTGTGTGTGTGTGTGGGTGTGTGTGTTTATGAACACAGGCGAAGGTCATTCCTCACAGGGTGAAACTCAATATCTCTCACTGCTGCTAATGAGCCATGAGACTTCATCACTATTAAAATGCCATTAGTGGAGGCCATCTCTTTCTCCCTCCCCTCGCTCTCTAAAGGCATCACCGAACTGTAACTGTACAAGATAAAATATTAGGACTTAATGTAGTATGGATCTCGATGCATGATCAAATCTTATCATCAAAAGGTTTGCTTCTCTTATGAAATGCATTATTGGTGCATGAATACTTGTCATATTCGAATGCAAGTCCAAATGAATTTTTAAAACAGTGGGTAGGAAATGCACGATTTTCCATACGCTTCGGTGGGTTTTGCTGCGTTGATAAACTCAAGCAGGAACAAGTTGGTATGTGAAGTTCATTAATTCAATAATGCATTCATTAATAAGGTCCAAAGAATTTATGGAGAATAATCTGTATGTATTGTGCACAGGGCCAGACAGAGAGAGAGAGTGAGTCAGAGAGAGAGAAAGAGAGAGCTCAATGTAATAAAGCATGCTGTATTGACATCTTCGTTGTGTATATTGATTTTGCATTATGCTACTAACAAGCCCAAGCTGATATTTTGTCATTGACAATCATTTTAAACCTGGAACTCCCAAGTTGCACTCATACACAGGTTGCACACACACACACACACACACACACACACACACACACACACACACACACACACACACACACACACACACACACATACACACACCGCTTGACACAATTACCCCTTCCCATGTGACTTGGTGCTGGCACACAGTCCTCGGTGTGTCTATTACATCATTTTGCATCAGTATTTCCTCGGACTACTTCAGTCATACTACAATTATGCAAATGTCAAATCAAAGTCATTCTAGTAACGTCTGTATACTCGGCGGCCATCTTGCAAATGGTCGTGGATAGTTCTTTTCAGTCATACCAGATCCAATCTCTTTTAATAGAAAAGACCTAAATGCTAGAAGAGGATCAGCAAGACTTTTGTATGTAGATCACTTTTGACAAAATTGGTGTCCATGATATGTGGCTAACAACATCACAATTTGTTTTTTCAAGTTATGCTATGCATGTTACTCTATAAACAGTGAGATTTAAAAAAAAATGTTTTGGAGCACACGTCAGTGTACGAAGTTTTTACGAAGAAAGCTAGTAACTCTTTTTAGGCACATACTTACATAGTACAGCCGCCATATTGAGCATTGTACACATATTTCTTGGCCAGTTTACACTCATATCAACGCCTTGTCAAATTATCTCGTGAATGCAGTTAGACCGACGGCTTTCTTTGTTTTTCTTGCGCCAAAATATGCACATTTTAGCATTTCGAACCAAATATTATACAATAAAGTACTGATCAACAAAAAGATCTTCAAATCCGTAATTACTGAACAATAGTGTAATATTTATTACTAATCATAGTACACAGCACAGCAAATTTAATAGGATAAGTGTAATTGTTGATAAACATACTTAGAATGCATTTTAACAGCTATTGTTTATTTGCTATTGTATGTAAACAACCCAAACTCTATACCTATATCTATACAATGCACTTTATAGTTCAGTGTTCTAGTTTAGTTCACCGACCGCCTTGCATCTGCGCATGCGCGTCACTAAAAAGCCAAAGGCGCGTGCTCTGCGCCCAGGACGTGCGCGCTCCCATATGTTCAAACCCAAACTCGACGATTTGTTTTAGTTTAAGTTTTTCTCTTCGTCCGGGTTTCACCTCAAAAACAGTTCCATACGTAAAAATTACGTAATGCATAAATATTTTAGTAAGTATAATGATGTAGCAAAATGCAATCGATTTGAATTAATTCGTTTTCCAACACATCGACATGGCGCAATTAACAAATAATTTCGAAGTCAGGCCTACTGATGTACTATTGCTATATATAATAACAAATAAGACATTTTACAGAATAATCATTTTTGTGTGCACGGTGCAGATCTTGCAGTAAACATTGTTTTTTTTTTTTTATGTGGAACAAACAGACAGCAAACTGAATCGCATTATTCTAAATGATTAGCTATGTTCAGAACTGCACAGACCCTGAGTGTCACTCATGTCACACACACACACACACACACACACACACACACACACACACACACACACACACACACACACACACACACACACAGAGTTTCAATAGGCATATTTTCCCGTGTGCACAGAAAAGCGCTCAATTCAATCCGAATGTCAAAGCAGGGCATCCCGACACCCCCCCAGTACATCCCATTTGGTTTTCCACGTTCCCGCCACGCTGTCCTCCTGTCCTGCATCCGACAGACGAGAAGCATCACAAAACCTCACAAATGCAAATCCCAAAGCAACACCATCATAATCTCAGGACTAAAAAAAAAAAGAAATAAAGACCAAATTTATTCCCATTCACGCAAACGCGTCCAGCTTGGATTCTTGCAAAATAAACAACAACAACAAAAAAAGGCATGTAGAAATAAAAAGCACGCGCGTGTCAATCGGTGTGGTGTCTCCTCCTGCTCTGCTCGGTCTGCCTCTCTCTATCCTCTCTGTGTGCCGCGATCCGCCGGCCCCGGAATCGATCTCCGCAGGATCGATATCGCGGCATGAATATTCCCGGGCCGGCGCGCGCCAGACTTTAGTCCGGGAGAGACGGAGCTGGAGACAGAGCGGAGCGAGCAAAGGACGCGGAAAGATACCCGGAGACGTAAAAAAAACAAAAAAAAAACAAAAACAAAAAAAACAAGAGAAGACGGGGACATGGGATTAAACGCGAGGACAACACGCTGTCTTATTCATCAGCTCTAATGCATCCTTTTTTTGTGACTAATTTTCTCTCTTTTTGTTTATGCGTTATTTTTGTTTTGGAGGGACGATAAATCACGATTCCAAAAATCCCACTGTTCCTACTACAGGATACGAGATACTGAAGAGAGCGCGCGCGCGAGGGAAGTGCATGGTGCATGGTGGACACGCACAAACGGGAGAAACACAAGACGATTGATCTCCACGAGCTTGGAAAAACACAGGACGGGATTTCGGCCCGGATGCATGCTGCGTGCATGTGTGTGTGTGTGTGTGTGTATATGTGAGAGAACGTGAGAAAGAGATGAAGCTTACCGGAGAGCGCGCGCGCAGCCGGCGGAGACTTGAGGCGCCAGGCGCGGAGCTCGGAGGCAGTTCTGGGCAAGACGAACGGCAGCGGCAAGGGGACAAACATGATCCTCCTTTTCGTCTCGGGCTTTTTTGTCTTGGACTTTTTTCCTTCCTCTAGTTGCTGGTATTACTATATGTTATGTTTTTTTTGCTTTGGCGTTATTACAGCACAGTCAGTCTCTGGTCGCCGGTCTCTTCTTTGTAGCTGAGATGGGAGGTGTAGGTCTTCACCTGGAGCTCGGTCGCGTTCGGCTTTGGCTGGGTTCGGGATCTCTTTGGCATTGTACACCAAGTTTTTCTAAGTGACAGGAACTCGGCGTGGTGCTCACTCGCAGGCTGATCGATCACGTTTTCATTGCTTTTGCTAGTCTCTGGACGATCACTTCTGGAATTGAGTAAGAAGCCTGTAGAGAATAAGCCTAAGCTGCTCAGACACAAACCCCACACACAGGCGGACAGACTGGGCTAGAGCTCCTCTCACACTGATGCTCTATCATTCACCTCAATGCTACACTGATACACCTGCTGAACCCTAGCAAGATCCTTCAAAACTGATTTCATGTGAATTATTGAATATAAGGAATAAAAAAGGCTTTTTCTATTTTGAAACATAGGTTAGGCTCCTTTCATCCCTCCTTTCCTTTGGCTATAAAACAAGAAGAAATACCATTTATTTCCAGGCAAAGAGAAACGCGCTCCTGATGCTCGTGTTTATTGGGTTTTATTCGGATTTTTGGTATATTTGTTTATTTGGTCTTTAGCTATGGATCTGTTATTGTTTTATTCCGGGTTTTTTTTTTTGTTTCCTCCGACAGCTACATGCTACACCGTCGCTTCCACATTCAAAGTCGCACAGCCTGATCTTAGTCGAAATCCGACACAATGAAGGAGTATCTTTTTTTTTTTTTTTTTTTTTTTTTTTTTTTTATAAAGAAATCTATTTTTTTTATATTTATTGATATAGAAACGTTAATAATAAGGCAACATAACGTGCTCGCCGGCGCTTCGCCCCGCCCACCGCCGCTCTGTCACACTCCGCTAATTATAACGCAATCAATCGATACGAAATAAATAAATAAATAAATAAAGCGAGCAAACAAATAAAGAAAGAAACAAACCCCCCCCCCCCCCGAACACTTGGAATAAAAAAAAAAAAAAAAGACTTGTTTTCGTCGCTGGATTTTGTGTTTTCTTTTCCTTTTTGTCTTGTTTTTTTATGGTTTGTTTTTCTTTCTTTTTTTCCTTTTTTCCTTTTTTGAAGATCACTTGCCTATTTCCCGGTCCGTCCGCCTGCGTGTTTTGTTGTCTGTGTTCCCGTTATGCGGGAACCCCAATGGCTCACGCGACCAGACTCCCTCCCGAATGCGCGCGCGCTCTGCCTCCGCGCTGCCGCGACGTGGAAACGAGAGCCAAGCCGCTACAACTCACACACATCACCACCTCATCCTCCACCCCCCCTCCCTCCTCCCCCCCCCCCCCCTTACACACACACACACACACACACACACACACACACACACACACTCTCTCTCTCTCTCTCACCCACCCACCCATAGTAGCCCAGCTGCTCGACATTGATTTTGTGGCTTCCTCGTACCTTCAATAAGACAATTGTCAGTGCATTGACATGGACTACATTTCAAGCCGCATATGCCACGTATATGTAATCAGGGGCCTCTATAAAGTAGAGTAGGCCCACTTGGCTGCTATGGTGCATTATATGTAATAAAGGGCATCTCTTCTAGGCCTGATATGTCTTTTTATTCCCTACCGTTGGATAATTAAAACCTTTTGGGGCAAACTACACAAAAAATACAAAATCGAAACGCCCTTGTATTAGTAGCTCCTAGCTGACCAGATGAGGATCTTTTCCTAAATTGCCCATGTGACATTTTGCAAAATCAGGGTGTGCTCAAGAGGATAGAGTTTGGGGGTTGGTGGTTGTGGTGGTTGGGATTGGGGTACGAGTTTCGCCACCGAACGTCGATTCGTCACGCCGTCGATCGCGACATTACGCAGCAGCGCGCACTTACACGGAAGATTATTGTCAATATAGATTTTTTTAATAGAAAAATCTATAGGCTAAACACTGCAGTCGATGGGGGGAAATCGATTGCATGAGGCTGCGAGACACACAGACCCGCTAGGGCTGAAAAAAAAAAAAAAGGGGAAAAAAAAGAAAGAGTGAAGCCTTTCACTGTTTACTTTAATGATTAGCTAAAACCCTCAGTGGAGTTTCCAGAATGGATGGTAATTATGGATTGTCCCAACAGGTGCTTGTAATAGACCAGTAGTAAGGCATTATTAAGTGTTATCTTGGGGAAAGAATAAGGTGCCCTTTTTTGTAAAGTATTCCATTACCATCCGAGTGCTGCAAAAACTCATCGAAAAAAAAAAACCTGTAATGTGTTTTGCCCTGCAACTTTTTTGTTCCGTTGCCATAACGGAGGCATTTACAAGGACATACTTTTGGTTTTGGATGTGAAGTGGGCACTGTAAAATTGGAGCCCACTTTAGTTTTTCTACTCCTACAACCTCTTGGAAACTAAATAAAAAAAAAAAGCTAACTCAAAGTATATGATAGCTATAGTTATATGTCACAGTTCAAAGTTTCACCATTTATTTGGGAAAAGCTGAGAAGAGAGGGAAGTGGTAGGTCAGGTGTTGAGGTGTTGGACGTCTGTTTGGAAGGTCAGGAAACTCAAATCCAAGCACCAACAAGCTGCCACAGCTGGGCCCTTGAGCAAGACCCTTCACCCTCAATGTCATACTTCCAAATGGCGTAAATGTAATAGCTATCTCAAAACTTGCAATGGTATTGATGCCGGTGCTGACAGATTATTCATAATTGCATTGTTGGAAAGTTTTGCATATTTAAAATTAATTGAGTTACTATTACTACCAGCATCTTGCTCATAACTGTGTGTCTCCTAACAATGCATGTATTTCTATTAGACTGATTAATGCAGAGAGATTAAATCAACCTCCTTTTTAACGTAATGTAAGTAACAGAACAGCAACAAAATGTAAGATGTGTTCAGAAGTTTCTTCCATAGTGGAAAGTACGGAGGTATAAATAAATCGATACTCTGAGAAAAAATAAATCATTTTGGAAGATTGAACTTTCTGTCCACAGGAAAATGGAGCTTCTTCTCCATCTCCTCGAAGATACGTACATTTTGGTCGTGCACATACACTCCTAAGGTTCCTCAAGTATTCTTTGGATTGCAGTGTAAAGTTTCGAAACACCTAAGTGGTTTTACTTACAACCCTCTTTGAAAGCCCTATTATAGGCCTTCACACAGAACCTTTATGGGTTACTACTGTTTAATTAGAGTTAAATGCCGGGTAAACTCCTATTCTGTGCCTTAGCAGAACTGTGTGGCCATGCCAGAGGATTGACAGTGGCATCTACCCGGCAAGGTAAACTATTAGTTTTGAGAAGAAAAAAAAAGGTAAGACTGGAAAGTCACAATGGAACCTTTCTGCGATGCTTTTATGTAGTTATATATTTTTTTTCCAGAGTTGCAAGTAGAAATGTCAAAAGGGTGTATTTTCTCCATGACTCTCAAAATACACAAGACTGCAGCTCACGTCCACTTGATTGTTGGGACCGTTGATTAATAATGCTTCGTACTGCAAACCTACGACGTCACAGTCACAGACCATGATATCTGTTGTGAGTTCGCAACTGAACTGACAACTACTATTAAAAAGCCGATTATAAAAATAAGTTGCAGCAGTTCATGCAGGAGCGGTTATGCATTCAAAGCAGCATATTAAAAAAGAAAATAAAACATGGAGGAAAGACCATGATATTAAATGATGAGTTCTACTATGGTTGTCTTTCGGCTACGTGTATATGCACTATGCTTTTGTGTACACAGGAGCCGAGATGGTAAAAAAAGAAACCAAGGAAGGTAAAAGTGACCAGTTGTCCCTCGCATGTCCCCCTTCATGCACATAGGTAGCAGGCTGTGCGGGCCCTCCCTTCCTCCTTCCCTCCCTCTCTTTCACCCGTCCTCCCTCCCTCCCTTCCTCCCTCATGCACTCCTCTCAGACAAAAGCAATTATTTCTGGTAGAGTCTGAGTGTGGTTGCGCGCCTGTGAGAAGGGGAGAAGGATAGGAAAGAGGGATAGAGAGAGCGAGAGTGTGAGATTGAAGGAGAGGAAAATAAGACACTGTCGGCAGGATGTGGAGCTAACACCTCTTCCAACCCATGCTCCTTCCTCCTGATCACCCCTTCTTCCGATATCCTGGTGTAATACGCAAAAAAAAGAATAAGAAACAAGCATACACCCACACGAGCTTGTTTGGAGATAGGAGATAGCAGAGCATATGATCTGGAGCTGAGAAACAGATCAAACACACCAAAAGGATGTTCTCAACAAATTATTCATTCCAAAAAAAAAAAAAAATACTACTTCTACCAACAGTGCCGGAGGGAACTGATATGAAAAAAATACAAGAATGTATTTATTAGAGCAGTGTTTCTGCTTCTTATTTTGAGGCTACTTTAAAATACAGGACATTACATCATTAACATGTGAGGCCTTGCGTGATTGATGGTGTGGTCTTAAGTTATTAATGATCATCATATTTTGACAGCTGGAGAAATGTGCAAGTTCAGGGAATTGTAAATTACCATAGCACGGAAAAGCACATTATTCAGACGCAGACATATAGCACAGCAGCTGGTGTTGGATCTGTGATTTATATGAAATATATGAATGGAAGCAGGAGGCCATAATGTGTGCCAAAAGAATGGGGTGGAGCGCGGCAAGTGGAGCCGGCATGTCGGCGTGTGTCCGCGCGTGTCATCGTTAAATGGCGGTGACATTTTGACAAAAGAGGGGATGAAATTAAATTCATCAATAACAAGGTGGCCCAATCAATAGCAGTGAAGCGCCTCGCTACTACTGTGGCACATTAGAATTGACAACACATCTTTCTCTATTTTCGCTCTTCTAGCACATACACACGCACACACTAGGCATGGGATGTCAAATGGAGGCCGCTGTCTATCTCCTGCTCTCCAACACACTGCTAGAAATCATCTCTTATAGACCTTTTATCCATATACATATATGCATTCATACATGCATTCATACATAGCATACACAAAGGCCATGTAGCCATTATGTCTAACCTACATACTGTAACAAACAACTGAAATAATATCCGGAGTGCTGTACATTTTTCCGTCCTATCTTTAAAAGGTTGTTTTTCGAAAAAACAAAATAAAACAAATGGAATCATCAGAAACTCACGTACACACACGCGCGTGTCTATTCTCATTGCTCGCACTCGACAGTCTTTTTCGAACCCGTGACTCACTCTCTGAAGATTTGTGCTCCCAAATGAGTAAACTACCGTTTCCTGACAAAGCTTTAAGGCGTCATTTACTCCCTAATACTTCCTGCTAGATTTGGAAACATGTCCCGGTTAACACCCAAATTGGAGGACTATAGTTAAATAGGAGAAGATTATGTGCGCTAGGGGAGTGTCCACAGCTTTAGCTTCTATACATGAATGCACAGAAGCGGGTTTACATATGTATGAGAGAACAGCATGAATATCGTTTGCATGCGGGCATCGAGTGTGACCATTCCCTTGTGTGTTACCTTCATGCATACACACACACACAAATAGATTCACTCACGCCACTCAAATGTTTCATTCCAACCACACAAACGACACATATGAATTATGTTAACGGCATTCTGGGTTTAAATGAGTGCTTTAGCATTTATGAATGTTTATAAGTGCAGTCTTACATCCATCACTGCCGTAAGTACGCACTAACTTATGCATGTGGAGGAATGGCCGAAGACGAATGGAAATCAGAGAAGACCATACAAATATACACACTACATTTACTATATTAACTCATAGCTTTATGTACCTTTATACTCCTCCATTAGATCGATCTTGTAACCATGCAGTTTGCCGTATATAGAAAAAAATTGAATGTATAGTGTATGGACAAAGGTTTGTAGACACCCGAGCATGGCTTTTTGAACCTCTCATTTCACATTTAATTCCAATTTGCTGTTATAATAACCTGCACACCTGTTCCACTATATTTTACTTTACTAACAAGAGCATTGGTAAAGTAAAGTAAAGTAAAGTAAAGTAAAGTAAAGTAAAGTAAAGTAAAGTAAAGACAGGTACTGATGTAGGAGAGGAGAGAAGGCTTCTATTGCAGTCAGCATTCCAATTCAATCCATAGGTGTTCAATAGTGTTGAAGTCAGAGCTCTAAAACTAGGCCACTCAAGAGCCTTTGTGCACAGGAACATTGTCATGCTGGAACAGGTTTATGTCTTCTAGCTCAAGTGAAGAGAAATTTTAAAAGACATACGATTGTAGACATATGTTTTAAAAGACTCTGATAAAAGTACTGACTACACTTTTTCACTCACATTAAAAGAAAAAAGTTTGGGTATAGCCATTACCACTACCTGTTTTAGTGTCACACCGGTAACTGGACCTCACATCACATTAATATATTAATACAAAAGAATTTCAAATATTGTTGTCTAATAAAAGTATCCAGGCTAAACAACCACCATATAGAACACAATCAGAGAAAGGATGTTGATGATCAGGTGATCAGGAATGTTTCTGTTTTCAGTCATGTTTACATCGCTGACTCCCTCTGTCTCAACCACTTCTGTGGTGTGTGAGAGCCAGGAAATGATACACCAGCGGTAGATTGAAAAAGTCATGCAATGAAAAGGAAATAGGTTGATGAGCTAAAAAAATATTTATCATGGCAACAAATAGATTAAAACCAAAGTAACGCTTTTGGTTTGAAAATGTAAGCAGTATAAAGTAGAGATATTTGTGTAAAAAATGTAATGAGTGAAAGTAAAAAGTTGTCCAAAACATAAATCTTATTGAATACAGCCATAAAGTATTTGTACTTTGTTACGTCCCACCGCTTTGGTGGAGCAACAAAAATAGCTGAAAATTTAAGTTGTCCCAACACTTATGTCCATATAATGTAACAGCATTTCAAAATATTGAAATTGCACATGTGAAGAATAACATGGAAGAATGAAGTGAGAAGTTGCTCTTAGCAAAATTCATCATGATCCTGAAAACAATACCAGGAACATTAGGAGGAAAAAAAAGAGAGAACATAACCTGGTTTTTAGATGTATAGAACTTCAACACAGACTGCAACTCGAGGTCAGGATCAAAATGGGGATCCTGGAGCTGTAAGGAGGTAACACCACTCAATAAAAATCACGTGTAATACATGAAAAATTCACGTGCTACTAAATGTCTTGTGTTAAAAGTCTCTAAAAAGCTTTTCTGTACAGGTTTCTTATTAGCTTCACTTCACCCACCAAAAAAACAGCTAAGAGTTGCCATGAGTAGCTGAAAAAAGAAGAAATCTTCTAGCTTTTCGACTGAAAGCTGCATTTAAAAGGCATTTTTCCTCATCTGAGCCAGCAAACTGTCTCGCAATGACAAAATCTATCATTGCTGGGACATTTGGGCTGTGTAAAGACAGTAAAACCAAAACACACACACACACACACAAGCACACACACACGCACATACACACGCACACACATGCACACTTCATCACTCCTCCTGCTGCTGTCTTTGCCTGTAGTTCAGAGTAAGGGAAGCAGATCCATCTAAAGCCTTTGTTCTTCCCTCACTCGTCTCTTTTATTAGTTTTTATTAACTCCCGCTGCTGCTCTATTCCTCTCTCTCTGTCAGTGCTCCCAATAATCAATGCTGATATATTGCCAATATCCCGGCCAGTCCCGGTGTCATCCCTCACTGCTTTTCTTTATTGTGGGAGATCGGGACAATAATAATGATATTTATTGTTGATATTCATTGTCCTTATCATAATCTTATATATGTGTGTGTGTGTGTGTGTGTGTGTATTTGTGTATGCGCTTTCCCACTCTCTAGGATTCCTCTAACATTTTCGCTCTCTGCTGTCTTCTCATCTCTTTTTGACTTTCTCCAACACACACACACATATACTTTCTATCCGTATGTCCTGTATTTCCCGTCTTCAGACAGAAAAAAACGGGGAGCTCTAAACTTAACACAACGTCCATGACCAGTGTACGGAAATCCGATGGCATATAAACCGCCCTCCATTCACACACCCAGATCTGCAAAGGTCTGTTTTTTGACTCATATGTTATCTTGATTGGATGTCCTTACAGACAGGTTTAGAAAAGAAAGCTACAACATCATCTCCAAGGCCTAAGCAACACCCCCCACCCCTCAAAACACACACACACACACACACACACACACACACACACACTCTCCAACACCACCACCACCACCACCACCAAACCCTGTTCCCTGCCCCCCAGCCCCAAGGCCTCCAGACAGTAATCTACACCTCCCCTCCTCATCACTTCTCCTATCGATTTCCTCTCCCTCCCTCCGCCCCTCTCGCTCTTTGGGACACAGCAGGCAGTGCCAGCTCATTGGTCAGCACCGGCAAAGTGGGATCTGACCACAATAGGAGTGCGGCCCCAGAGCGCCAAAAGGACAGGGAAAAAAAATTAAAATAAAATGACAGAACAGGTGAAAGACCTAACGCTGGACTGACAGATAGCTAGAATAAAAAATTAAATGAAATAAAAGACGATAAGTCAACGAAGAGGTCGTGACTTAACACTGGAAACGAAGAACAAAAGCAGAAACAATGTGATGCGGAAAGATCTCGGGATACAGTTCTGTGCCAGTGATATTAGCTGTTCTGCAAAAAGCAATTCTGCACAAAAAGAGTTGACGGCTCTTTAGTTCACGAGTCAGCATTTGACATTTGAACTGAAAAAGAATTCTTTTTGGCTTATGCCAGAGAGTCACGAAAACGCCATAGAAGGAACAAAGACATACTCAAAAACACGAGAATATACACATACACATGTACACACAGCTTTACATAGGTTTCGCCACTGTGTCAAAGTAAGACATCCATCGTTAATTCATTATTTAATTCGTACATTTAAATAGCGCCCTTTTTTTAGATTGAAACACGGCCGAAACTGAAGAGTTGGAAAAGATCCTTTACACAGATATACACATACCACACACACACACACACACACACACACACACACACACACACACACACACACACACACAGTCTTCATCTGCTAATGTCTCTCTCTTTTCCTTTCAAGACTAACCCTCGGCTTTGTCCAAAACAGTCAGCTAAAGAAGAAAACATGAAGAAAAAAGAAATCTTTCTTTCTCCTTGTCACAATTTCCTTGTCTTTTTCTCCTGCATTGTGCTCACCAGTTCTCCAGGCTTCTAACCACATCCCGCACACACCACTTGCTCAATTCATTATTAATCTGTGCATCTCGCTTTCTCAGAGAATTGCCTTTTAAACACTTTTAAACACCGTATTGATATCGTACGGTCAACGGCATGAAGGGTGGACAGGGAGAGAGAGAGAGAGAGAGAGAGAGAGAGAGAGAGAGAGAGAGAGAGAGTGCGAAAGAGGGGGTGAGAAAGTGTGCGAAAGAGAGAGAGATTTAAAGCCTGGATCAATGGGAATTTCGAAAATCAGTGTACTTAGGACTACAAAATCAATGAGCTCTAATCGAGCTGCCAATTCCTGCAGTCCAACAGTAAAGAGCTGGAGAAATAAATGTTGAACAACGATCTGCCTCCAGCTTACACAGGGAGAGAAAGGAGAGAGAATGATGAATGGACAAATAAGAAAAGGCAGGAAATGAAAAGGTACGCGGCATAAAGCATAATGAAATGTTTATGAGTTTTTATCGAAGAAAACCAAATATCAGACACGAATAGAAACCGAGCGAAATATTAGCAATATCATATTTTTGCCATCTTTGTTTTAGTGAGACCTGCGTCCCTTTTCAGCATGATTAGTATTCAATTAGAATCTGGGGAATGTCTGAATTGAGTCAAATGAATAATTTCAAATATGACAGTCCTCCCCTCTTTTTTTTTTGTCATTTGTAATCCCTCATCTCTCAATCATCATCATTATAAGTGTGTCTTTTGAGATAAAAAAATATTATATGTTGTACAGTGGTGCTCAATAGTCTTGAAGCACTAGTGAAAAGGCTTCTTTGCATTCATGACTAATTTGGCAAGAAAAGATTTCATTACAAATTCATTGATCTTATGAAGAAAACTGAATTTTTGAAATATTTAGAAGATTTTTTAAATTTCATAGGATTTGCTCTTCCCTCCTTTTTCTTCCTCTTTATGCTTTAATAACAGTGTGTGCTCAAGCAGGCACAGACTCCATGGGCGAGTACGAGTGTCGTCCGGGTAGGTGCTTCGACAGAAGGGATACGACTTGAAGAAAAAAAAAAGCATTTTGTGCACAATTATCACAAATTTGCTTGCATTTAAATAGTGAATTAAATTGCGTGAAATGGTTAATTATAAATATTGAAAAAATAAATGCTTTCATAGAATTGTTTCTATAATAATGTCTAAAACAAAGAATGTGAATGTGTGTGGTCTCACAACCTTTGGCCTGAACTGTCATACACTTGTATTATTGGCACCAAGTGTTTGAGCCTCATGACAGTGTCAAGGACAAAAATCCTGCTGTTGAAAAATTGCCACTGTGAAAAGAAGACATCTTAGCATGAGTATTGATGGGAGAAAGATGGCCTATGGTTAACCAATTACCAGTAGCTCTTCCCCCCAAGTGGTGACGCTAACATTACCATGACTACATTGTTCAGCGCTTGATGAGCAGATGAAAAAGATAAACTGTGCTGACAGCCGGATTTCAATGGAGATATCCCGACTGACTGAGTGGGTTGGAATGCAGGGGCTAATTTGGGGTCAATCAATCGATACGTTTCTCTCTCTTCCTCCACCCGGGTGAAGGCAAGTCAATAGCCGAGTCAATAGCTGAGTCAATAGTGCCGTCACTGCGACTGAATTACTCAACATACAACTAATCACATGCCCCGATATGTCTACACTGCAGTTCTTAACCAATTGGTGGGATAGGGGGGTCACTTACACTTACACACACTAAACACACTTGTAAGTGAAAAGTGAACACTCATTTAGCCTCCCCTTCTTCATAATCAATAAATAGACCTCTCTAAGTGAAAAGGGGTGCCGATTGAATGATTACGGTTCTGCACTAATGACCGGAAGGTTGTAAGTTTATATCCCACAAAAGACAGAGAGCTGCTGCCGCTGCTGCCACTGGGCCCTTGAGCAATACAAAGATGTGTCTGTCTGAAATGTAGGTTACATAAAAACATATATATTTACACACAGTATACAGTATGTATATATATATATATATATATATATATATATATATATATATATATATATATATATATATATATATATGTGTGTGTGTGTATATTCTCCAGTCAAGGTCAGCTCATTCTGCTTATAGTGCTTACTTAAGTAGTAATTAAATATAGGTGAAAAAAAAGAATCCATTAATAATGATGAGAATGCAGCAAATACACACCGAATTTCTATAAAGAAGTTTAATTATGAGATTGAAAAGGGTTAGAAAAAGTGTTGGCTGCCTGACTTTGGGAGCGTTTTAATTGCAAAATATTTTCCTCTTTATTCACATTTTCATACCAGCCACATTTTTGTTACCAAATCCCATTTAATAATTTCTAAGAAAAGAAAAATACATTTCCACTCTCTTTAAAATCTATTTCCCCCTAAATAAGTCATTCCAAATGAGTGTCTCAAAAGTAAATGTGGAAATGTATTGACTGTCTCAATGCTCGATTGAGGCTAATGAGTGATCGCAGAAAGCAGCCACTCTGCCTGGTTGCCTGGAGAGAAGAAGAGAGAAGAGAGAAGGAAAGATGGAACGAGTGGAAAAAACAAGCCTGAGTGAGGCTGAGGCTTCACAGGTGATACTGTGTCTGCATCCCTTTCGCTTTTATCCCTCTCCCCTGAAAGCTTTTTGTTTTCCTAAGCTGTGCTGCTCACTCACTCACTTTCTCACAAAGTTTCTTTTTTCCTATTTGACCCCTTGTGTAACAAAAAAAAGAAAAAAAAAAAAAAAAAAAAAGAAGTTCTTAAAATAGGCTGAAGGTGAACAGTCAAAGAGGGAAAAAAAAACAAAAACAACAGGGAAAAAAAAACTGCAGAATTTCGAAGAAATTCTTTTCATTCTCTGTGGAAAATAGCCAGAACGCATACTCTAAGCCTTCTTGTCAGCATCTCTCTATCAGGACCACAGCGCTGTCTCGGAAAACGGCACGCTGTTATAGGTATTAGACAATAATCTGAAAGCACTTCTCCACACATTTAAACAGAGGAGAGAAAGTGCTGCATGAACGGAAACGATGGCCTTAGCGCTAAGCTCGTGCTGTCTAAACGCCGGGGCAGGCGATGAGAACAGAGAGGCATAGCCAACATGATTTTGCATTTGGATCATCCACAGCTGCCAGGAGCCACAAAGCCTTAGCCAGACCTTCCTCTTAGAGTGGAGTTTTTTGCCCGTAACAAAGCATGGTGGATGCATTGGTTCCGTATAAGGCTGCTTTTCCCTTTCAGACCACAGCCTGAAAAGAGACCACTTTCATTCTGTGCACCGATAACCCAAAAGTCAAAAGTAGAGGTTGGAAGTGTATAATCTTAGTTATAACATGATTATTACACTCATACACGTCTCATTTAAGATCAATTTCTAATCATTTAGATTGGATTCAATGCTATTGTCATTGTACATATGTGTGTAAATATAGAAGATCTGTTCTATAAAAAGTGCAGGTATGAGTTATTAAGTAGAGATCACCTCCGGTGCAATTAAAGAGGTGCGTTCTCTCTAAAGGAGGTCAAGATGTCCACTGACTATCAGGTGACTATAGAGAGATCAGGTACTGTAGTAACGAGATAGCAATGTGCAAAGAGCCACGGTAAAGAATGAGATACACGGCAAGTAACACGGTGATGCAAATGACAAGGGACAAGCAGAATGCAAACAGCATTAATATAATGTACAGTAATAGGGTTTAAAAAAAAGAAAAAATTGGATTGGAAATTTTAAAAACCTCTAAAAAAAAAAAAAAAAAAAAAATTATAACAACATGATGCACTCAGTCCACTATACCTCCCACAACACCTCTTTTATTTTCTGATAACAAAACTAAACCTATTAGTGATATTTTTTTCTTTAAAAAGCTAATATTATTAAAAAAAAAACCTTTAGCAAATAAAACAACATACAGCTAAACAACAGAAGAAAATAAAGCCAACCCTTTTATGCCCTTTTTCAGTCTAAATCCAGTTTCAAACATTTCCTTTTGTTATAGGATCATATGATTTTACATACGTCGGCCTATAGTCTCCAATCCCTGCACTGACCGGGATCGGTGCCTTCTCTATTTCTGACTACACTTTATCTAGTAAAGTAATCATTCAAATATTACAAAAATAACATCACAAAAACGATTTGTCGCATTTGTATGTGAATCTATTAACATCGTATTTATTGAGACATCGTTTGCTACAGTACAAGTGTAGGTAATAAACAATGCGTTTACTCAACGCTTTTCCCCAAACTCAATCTCCTCTGTGGAATATATTGAATGTTGCGCTTCATCCGTCGCTTCATCCGGATTTCCTGATGATTACAAGAAGAAGAAATGCATGTTCTTTTCCAATTTTCTTTTTGAATGATATTACGATATTGACAGGTTAATTAAACAAGTGCAAACTGAACCAGTAATATCCTACCCAAATTATAAATAATGAAAGAGGTCTGTCGATAATCAATCACTAACCCTGTGGCACTTTTAATTGTTTTTATTCAGGTTAATTCCATCTCACTGTTTATCTTAATTTAAAATTCATTCATTTAAAGAACAACAATGCATTTCTTGATCTCTCTGTCTAAAGGCTTATGATTCCATTCAAGAATTTGTCATTTGCATGTCAATGCATAAATGTAGGTCAAAGATTCATCGTATAAATCATCGAAATGCATAGTAACATAGTAAGTATCTAAATCTATACCCAGATTCCAGTAAAATAATCCATATACCATGCCATCTGAAATATTACAACAAAAATATTACACAAAAAAAGAAAAGTTAGTTCTTTCAGTTTTAAGTTATTTTGACTGGGACATGGACATTTAATTAGAAAGTGCAATCCTTTCCGAATGATATTTTTTTTAATTAATCATTCCTGTAAAGGTGCTTTGTGTCAAAAAAAAAAAAAGAGAAGTTATCAAATGAATGCCATTAGAAAGCATAAGGTTTAACCACATTTTGTCTAGGAACCTTGTAAATAAAATTGCCTGAGATGGTTTAAATCTTTTTTTTATTTTTTTTAATATTGGTTAAAAACATATTTTCCTTGAATCAATGCTGAAATGAATGATTTTAGAAAATAAACGGTAACACAGTCACAAAAACACTAAATGGCTTCACAATCTAGGGCTCTTAAAACATGAGCGTTACTTAAAAAGTGATCAAAAAAGTGTCTTTATTTTTTTTTTGAGACAGACAAATGTACAATTATCACAAACAACATCCACATGATGGCAATAGGATTAAATTGTATCATGATATCTACAACTAAAAGTTCAGTATACTCTCTACAGTTTGAACAGTCGCAGTCAGAAGGCAACATAACGCTCATGATGTTCATGAGGCATTCGTGTGTATAAATCAATTAAAGGACGTGTTCGTGCCCTTGTATTCAATTTCTATGAAAGCGCGCTCACACACACACACACACACACACTCTCTCTCTGTTGAGAAGGAAATTAATAACATGAAAACATGACAACCTCGAATTTCAACTTCGAATAAAAAGAGATGAATGTGAATATTTTAGTTTTAAGCTTTACATTTTTGTATTCATTTCTTTTTTTGTTTGTAAGATGTGCATTTACTTCTTCTGCAGCGTTCTCAGAGCGGCGTTTGCTACTCTCCTCCTGCACCAGCGGCTTTTGCTCCCATTTGACTCTGATATATTGGCTTTGGGAGCGAAGATTAATTTCAAGATCAAATGCAGTGTTTGATGGCTCGAGGTTTTCGAAAGAACATTTTTCGCCGCACGTTGTACAAATTCTTGAATGGAATCGTAAGCCTTTAAATGTAAAGATCGAAGCAAATAAACAGTGAGATTAAATCGACCTTTTACAAAACACACAAAAAAAACTAACTATTAAAAGTGTCAGGGGGTCGGTGGTTAAATAGACAGACTTATTTATTTTTGGGAAAAGAAAGAAAATTTAGTGGTTTGATTTTGCTTTGTAAAATTATTTACGGCAGTTTTTTTTCAATTTGTGAATTCTGCTTTATTATGAGGATACTCTGTATGCCATGCTGTCTACACTAATCTTTTGGATATCGTGCCAACAATCAGTTCAAATAAATGCACATAAACAGTTCAATCTATTACAGTTAAATCCTAAATGCTTTCACGTATTAAGCATGTGTTTTGACACTAGTTGATATTACAATAATAACGTTTTCCGTAGTATTACATCGAGCTTTCAAACTGAATCTATTTAGATATTTCAGATCAAGTGGCATCATTGTCATTTCAACCACTCACAGTATAGTACACAATGAAAGGAAACACCATTCCTCCAGGACCAGGGTGCTACATAAAACAACATACCCTCGACACAGGATATTACCTAAAAGGGCACATACGCAAACGTGTGCAAACACCATTTAATGCAACAACACAACACAGAGCTCTGTATACAGAGCATACTGAGTACTGAGTATTTGTACTGAATTATTCTACGAATATTGTTCATGCAGCTGAACTAGAATTGCTCACAGGGAGCCAGAAGAAGGAAAGCCACCATTTGAGATCGGTTCCTACAAGCAAAACAGTCACTAAGCACCTCCATTATACTTCCATTAAACTACTAAATGGTTCCTGCCACTGGAGTCCTGATAAAATTGAAGAGAAGTTTCCTTGGGCCAAAGTGCAGTCGGTGTCCCCAGATTTTCTAAAAGGCAACACACTGATACACCTATAGGTCTGCTACATGAGGAAGGACAAAAGTCATTTTTCAATTGGGACATAAAGCCAAGGGGAAAATGTGTTTTTTTTTTTTTTTTTGCTTCTTTTTTCCTCGCCCTGAGGGCTCACCTAAAAGCACTGCTTAGCAGCTGTTCCAGCTTGGCCACGGGGAGCCGGAGGATGCAAATGGTTTAATTCTCAATGGGAACGTATTAAAGGGATCCCCATTTTCACCAGCTGTGTGGTTATATGTATTTACACTGTAAAAAAAAATCAGCTAAAACAACTTCCTGGAATGTTATGGATATTTACTAGAAATGAATGTGTTTAGGTAGACTGAGTTCAAACTGAGGCACTAAAGAAAACGTGGTGGATTTTAGCACAGCATCAGAAGAAATGTGTAGCAGCGCTATAAAGACTGACGGGTGTGTTTCACTGCAGGATGGAGGGAGGGACAAAGGCAAAAATTGTCAAATTAATTAATCAAAAGAATGGAAAAACAGACCGAGAATATACGGGTGTAAAAAGGGAAGAGAAGTGTGAGATGAAATGATTTGAACGGTTGTTTGTGCCATTGTTTTTTGGAACCTGTCAGAGGAATTTCTAGAAAAAAAACAGGTGGAGAAAGTGAATAAATGAATGAATGAATGAATGAATAAATAAATACATTAAGTAATTAATAAAAGAAAATAAACAGGTGAAGAAAGTAAATAAAGAGAAACAAGTGAGGAGGAGTGGTGAGACAGTCGTGAGGTAGAGGGCAGATTTGATTGCGCTTGTGTGATGCACACGAGAGGAAAAAGCTCTCACAGTGTGCGCACACACACACACACACACACACACACACACACACACACACACACAAAAGAAAACGTTTTTCCTGTTCTTTTTTTTCTCCTCCTCTTCAATTCCCTCCCTTCCTCCTTTCCTTCCTTTTCACCTGCTTTATGAGCTAGTATGAGTAATCAAACGGCTGACTCTCCACTGCCTCACTCAGGTCACGTGCAGAAGTGCATTATCTCCACACTGACACCTCATGCACTCAGACTTAAATTAGGACAGAGAAGTGGACAAAAGGCCATTGACGTGGAGGTCTGTCACACTAAAGCAAAAAGAAAACAGAGAACTCGAAGCCCGGTTCTGCTGGACGCTCAGTGACGATTCAGTAAGGAAATACGGCCTACACAAGATGCATCCGCATAAAACGAAAAAAGAAACAGGTTGATAAAGAGATAAAGAAAGAGAGGAGCGTGTGCCCCTGAATTCGAGCCGCACAATTGAATGAACATGACAGATTTAAATTTGATGACCACATCGGTACTCTCTGTCTTTTCCCCCGTGACCCCGACGCCCTCTCCACCATCACTCCCTGACCCCTGAGGTCATGCAATCGAACAAGGTCGTCTAGCTCTCTGAATTTGACCTCTGGCTGAATTTGAACTCCGACCCTGACGCTTGATCAGGTCCTAAAGATACATATACACAGAGCAAACAGACGCGCACAACAGACCAGAGTGGGCTTTATGGTGCTCGTTTTGATCCATTTGTCACCAGGGCTGTGGCGACAATCGGAGACATCGATCTACAAAACGGCTGCATTTTTATCCCCAACACACTCCATAATCAATAGAGGAGGAAATAGAAATACAATAGACTATATTGTAAATAAATCGGGCCCTCTCACGATTCAATGATCGATTCTAAAGGATTTGTGCATGACTGAGAGAAGGCAGGGGTGAAC
>NC_139574.1:32734334-32849334 GCF_946808225.1 Silurus aristotelis
CAAACAAATACATTCTAAAATGCTGTGAGAGGATTTCAATGAGCATTAGACGCAGTGTTACATGGACATCAGAAAATTATGAGTTGTTTAAAATTATTAAATACCTAGGACAGCAAATGTAAGACTTTTTAAGGGCTAAAATTTAGATATTTCTTTTTTTTACTTTTTTTTTTTTTAGACTTTTTTAGACCCTGCGGAAACCTTGAAGTAAATGTGGACTGGGGCAGCACTGACCACTAGCTTCAGCACCACGGACAGCTCATACAGACCTTGTCTCCTCTTAAACAATCTCTTTAAATACAGTACACGTCTAACCAGGGCTCCTCTCTCACCCTGCTCCAAAAAGAAAACACTACTTATAAACACAAGATTAACTTCCACACACATGTTGAATGAACTCTATGTTGAACAAACTGGATTCCCAGCACCAATACTCTCAAGACTAGCACAGTTTTAACCCAGCAAAAAGTGATTTGGGATGATGAGCCCATGCAGATGATAATGGGTTAGTTGATGTTAGTGCTAGCTAAAAATCTGAAATGATGTTACAAAAAATATCCATGCAATAATCTGAAATAACGTTACAAAACTTTATGCAGTATTAACAATTCTGTAGCAGCCCTAAATATATACATTTATATTAACTCTAATAGCTAATTAAGATGGAATGATGGCATGATGGATCTAGTACTTGAAGCATAATTTACAATCAGACATATTTTTCCCAGTAATTGTGTCACATATTGCATAGACAGTATTGAGTTAATCTAGCAAGTAAAATTTGGTTAAATATAAACCAAACCATCCTGTACATCCTGTATATTAAATATTTACTATTTAAACAGACACATTGGACAATTCCAGAAAATGTATTGGGACACAGAAAACTTCCCAAAAAATGTTCCCATACAACATGTTTGGGTCGCTCATTATAAATCGTTATAGAATCACAAGCTAAACCAGGTGACTAAGGTGTAAATATAACCATAAATTTTAACTCAGAATGCACTCAATTTACACCATAAGTTATTTTGCATGTATATAACTAATCCATCAATCTTTTATAACCAATTGGTGGGAATAGCAAAAGAAACACTGCAGTCTAGTTATGAATGTATGATGAGAATTTAAAATATCTTACTATAATGGCTAGGTCAAGGACAGTCCAGCCACTTGTAGTCCTTGTATCCAAACACCACTCTGCTAAAAAAAAGAAATAGCAATAGAAACAGTCTTAGAAGTTGTAATAAACTTAATAGGGATTGTACTGAGTTTAATGGAAACTCTAATGATGCCTAATGACTCTTACTGGAATGTTATATCTGAAACTATTAGGGACGATTAGAACAGTTTTGGTGAACTTACAGTTCACATTTTGGTATCTTCTGGACACCAATTTGGATGTCCTTAAGCTCAGTGGAGCTACACTGGTTTCTTTGGTGTGATGATAATGCTAAAATGATGTCCACAAACACAGAACTTAATGGAACCAATTAGGGAACAAAATTGCTTCAGAATTCTTTTGGGTTTCTTTGCAGCAAAGTGATAATGAACAACACATTTTGCTGTATGTGAGAAAGTAGCTATAATATATATGTACTGTATGAGTGTATTAACATTCCAGTAAAGCTCCTTCACCTGATGCACTAGTACCAGTGCAACCAACCTGAACATGCCTTGTTAGTGTCACTTCTGTGCTGAGAATTACCCAGCACCCAAATAATAACTACTCAGCAGGAGTCGTGTGGCGTGTGGTCCCTTTGGCATTGATGGACAGAGTAGAGAGGAGCTGACAAATTGCACAGGGCAACACATGGGATACAGTCAGTAATTGTGTATGTGCCAAGCAACCTACAGTGTAGGGAGACCTGATATAAGAGACTGAGTGAAATGTTTCCTTTCCTTTATTATACAAGAAATATCATGGAATAGCTACTCTTACAAGATGTTCACCCAGAATTTCAGATGACGGATAGGACACAAAACAATGTGTTCTGCTTAATAGCTTAATATTTTGGATTTATAAAAGATACACTATATGGACTAACATTTGTGGACAGTTAAGCATAAGATTTTATGTTTCTTGAACACCCCATTCCACAATTAGTCACTGATACCTGCTATAATAATCTCCACTCTTCTGGGAAGATGTTCCAATAGATTTTAGAGTGTGCTTATGGAGATTTGTGCTCATTCAGCTACAAGGGTGTTAGTAATCTCAGGTACTAATCAAATTTATTTACTTTTAATGCACCAAACATAGAGAATATAATCACTTAATCGTGAGGCAAAAACTATAGCTTTGTCAACAAATAAATACTTACAGGTGCATCTTAATTATCAGAATTTCATTGAAAAGTTGATTTATTTTTGGAATTCAATACAAAAAGTGAAACTTGTATATTGTATAGATTTATCACACACAGACTGATATATTTCAAGTTTTTATTCATTTTAATTTTGCTGATTTGTGCTTACAGCTAATGGAAACCCAAAATTCACATTATTGTGAAAAAGTTAAATATTGGAGACTCGTGGTGTCGCACTCTATTTAGCTAAGTAAATCCAAACACCTGCAAAGGTTTCCTGAACCTTTAAATGGTGTCTCAGTCTGGTTCAGGCTCCACAATCATGAGGGAAGACTGCTGACTTGACAGTTGTCCAGAAGACAATCACTGACGCCATGCACATGGAGGGTGAGACACAAAAGGTCATTGCTAAAGAAGCTGCTGTTCACAGAGTGCTGTATCCAAGCACATTAATGGAAAGTTATTTGGAACATTAGTGGAAATAATGTGGTACAAAAAGGTGAAATAAAGCCCATTCAAGAATTTGGAAGAGAATCACAAAGAGTGGACTGCAGCGGGGAGTCAGTGTTTTCAGACACACCACACACAGACATATCAATGGGCTACAACTGATGCATTTCTTGTGTCAAGCAACTCCTAAAACAGAGACAACATCAGAGGTGTCTTACCTGGGCAAAGGACAAAAAAGACTGGAATGTTGCTCAGTGGGCCAAAGTCGTCTTTCAGATGAAAGGAAAGAAAATAAAGTATTTCATTTGGAAATTAATGTTCCAGAGTCTGGAAGAAGAGATCAGAATCACAGAATCCAAGTTGCTTGAAGTCCAGTGTAAAGTTTGCAAAGTCAGTGGTGGTTTGGGGAGTCGTGTCATCTGCTGGTGTTGGTCCACTGTGTTGTATCAAGTCCAAGGTCAGCACAGCCGTCTACCAGAAAGTTTTAGAGCACTTCATGCTTCCCTCTGCTGACTTGAAAAACAAAAGACCAAAAAATGCAAATGAACTGAAGGCCACTGACAAAAAAACTTGGGCTTCCATACCACCTCAGCAGTGCCACAGAATAATCACCTCCATGCCACGCTGAATTGAGGCAGTATTTAAAGCAAAAGGAGCCCCTACCAAGTATTGAGTATATATACAGTAAATTAACATACTTTCCAGAAGGCCAACAATTTACTAAAAATGTTTTTTTGATTGGTCTTATGAAGTAATACAATTTTTAAGATGGGTTGGTGGTTTTTGTTAAATGTGAGCCACAATCATCAAAATTAGAAGAAATATACACTTGAAATATATCAGTCTCTGTGTGATGAAATTATATAATATACAAGTTTAACTTTTTTAATGAATTACTAAAATAAATCAACTTTTTAATGATATTCTAATTTATTCAGATGCACCTGTAGTAGACAGCCTTCACTAATAAAAACTCCATTAAGCTTGGTCCAGCTTTTATAGTAAATAGTGGTTGATCAGTAATCTCTGTCTTGTCATGGACCATTTTTTTAAATGACCACCATATATTTTTACATTTACATTTAGCAGACGCCCTTATCCAGAGCGACGTACAAAAGTGCTTTGAGTCTCTAGTAATGAATAAATCTACAGTGGTACGCCAGATTACAAACTTAATATAAATATAACCCTTGAATTCTACAAACTTGGAAAATGCTAATTTAAGTGTTTCAGGAAGAGGTAGGTCTTCAGTCGTCACTTGAAGATAGTTAGGGACTCGGCTGTATGGAGATCTAGGGGAAGTTCGTTCGGTGCCAGAACAGAGAAGAGCCTTGAAGTGTACTTACCTCTAATTCTGAGAGAAGGTGGTCCTAGTCGAGCAGTGTTGGAGGATCTCAGACAGCGTGGTGCAGTGCGAGATGTGATGAGGTCACTGAGGTAAGATGGCGCTGGTCCATTTTTGGCCTTGTAGGCAAGCATCAGTGTTTTGAATCTAATGCGTACAGCTAGGACAGTTCATTGTCCATAGTTATCCCAAGGTTATGAGATGTGGCTGAAGGGGAGAGCAGAGAGTCATGAAGTGTTATTTGGAGATCTTGACCTGGAGATGAATCACCTGGGATGACCAGCAGTTCTGTTTTGCTGGGGTTGAGTTTTAGTTGGTGAGCACTCATCCATGAAGATATGTCTGTCAAGTATGCCGAGATCCGAAAGCGGAAGCTGTGGTATCTGATGGAGAGAAAGAAAATATTACTTGAGTGTCATCTGCATAGCAGTGATAAGAAAACCCGTGTGAGGATATGACTTCACCAATGGAGTGGGTATAGAGGGAGAAAAGGAGGGGACCAAGTAGCGAGCCTTGGGGGACACCAGTCGTGAGTCTGCACGGGGCAGATGTGGATCCCCTCTATGTTACCTGGTATGAGCGACCTTCCAGTTAGTAAGCAAACCATTTCCATGCGGTTCCGCAGATACCGAGGCTCTTGAGGGTTGACAAAAGTGTCTTGTGGTTGAATGTGTCAAATGCTGCTGAAAGGTCCAGGAAGATAAGTAGAGATGACCGCTTGGCTGACCGAGCAGCATGCAGTTTCTCAGAAACAGCCAAAAGGGCCATCTCTGTGGAATGTGCCGCTTTGAACCCAGACTGGTTAGGATCATTTAGGTTGTTCTGTGAGAGATAGACAGACAGTTGTTTAAAAACAGTGCGTTCCAGAGATTTAGAAAGAAAGGAGAGAAGTGATACCGGTCTGTAGTTGTTGATGTCTGATGGATCCAGAGCAGGTTTCTTCAAGATGGGAATGACCCTTGCTTGCTTGAAGGTAGTTGGTACATAGCCAGATGTCAATGACCCGTTGATGATTGTGGAGATGAAGGGCAGGAGATCTTGTGTGATGGTCTGAATCATAGTTGAAGGGATTGGATCCAGAGGACAGGTGGTGAGATTGCAAGATTGGATGACTTGCAGAATCTCATCTTCTGTTAAGGTTGAGAAGCTTGACAGAGACGTAGTGGATTGTCGGCTGTGTTGTGTAGTCATTGTTGGGGAGGAAGTGAACACATTTAAACACATTTTCAATCAGTTTAAGATCCAGACATTTTGTTGGTCATACTTACCTTTTTTGACAAAAAGATTTCACACTTTTTGCTCTGTAGCAAGATGCATACCATTTTAAAAAGTGATTTCACCATCACCAAACCCACAACGACCAGGCATAACATTGTCAAGTCAAGTCAAGTTTATTTCTATAGCACTTTTCACAACAGACATTGTCTTAAAGCAGCTTTACAGAAATCAACAGTCAAGGTGAATGGTGTGCATTTATCCCTGATGAGCAAGCCATGGCAACTGTGGCAAGGAAAAACTCCCTTAGATGTTATGAGGAAGAAAACTTGAGAGGAACCAGACTCAAAAGGGGAACCCATCCTCATTTGGGTGACATCAAGAGTGTGATCATAAGTCTTTCAACAATACAGAACACTGGAGAATGAGAACTAACATTAGCATGGGAGTGTGTGATAAGTAATGTTCTTTCTACAGTCTTCTACAGTCATTATGGTTATAAAACTAGGAGCTACTAAGCAACTTTGAAAATAGCTCAACATTTGCGACCATCACAGATTCAACACCAGCTTCTCCATGCCAGAGCCTTTAAACACTCCAGGAGGTTCAATGGCAAAACTCCACACATGAAGTGGGATCCAATTGGCAATGGTACGTCTCTAGATGGTATGGGATGTTTGCGAGTTCAGAATTTACTTCTTTAAAGGTCCATAATCTTCATGAGGTGGGACGTGACTGGAGCTGGCCAAACCTCAGGATGCCTCAGAATGGGGAGAGAAAGAGAAGCAGTGGAGAGAAATTAGCATAGCTGCTGTTCATGATATAAACAGCACAAGTTGATAATGTGCATGTGATCAGATGTTCAGGAGCACAAGGTTATGATGTGAGACGTATGTTATGTGTAGGCTTTGCTTAAAGGAAAAGTTTTTAATCTGCACTTAAACTGGGAGAGTGTGTCTGAACCCCGAACACTGTCAGGAAGACTATTCCACAGTTTAGGAGCTAAATGTGAGAATGCTCTACTGCCTTTAGTGGACTTTGCTATTTTAGGAACTACTAGAAGCCCAGAGTTTTGAGATCTCAGGAAACGTGACGGATTGTAGCGTGTTAAAAGACTGGAAAGATACATGGGAGCTAAACCATTTAGTGTTTTGTAAGTAAGTAGTAGTAGTTTGTAGTCGATTCAAAACTTAACAGGTAGCCAGCGTAGGGACTATAAGATTGGGGTTATATGATCATATTTCCTTGACCTTGTGAGAACTCTGGCTGCCGCATTCTGAACTAACTGAAGCTTGTGACATTATAACTTTATGACTGGTGAGTGAATAACACTTCATTATGGCACCTGTAAGTGGGTTGGACATATTAGGCAGAAAGTGAACATTTTGCCCTCAAAGTTGACAAATGGACTTGTAAGAGTTTGGCCAGGGCCAAATTGTGTTGGCTAGATGACTGGGTCAGAGCATCTGCAAAACTGTAGCTCTTGTGGGCTGTTCCCGGTCTGCAAGAGTCAGTATCTTTCAAAAATGGTCCAAGGAAGGAACAGTGGTGAAACAGTGACAGAATCATGGGCGGCCAATGCTCATTAATGCATGTGGGGAGTGAAGACTGACCAGTGAGGTCTGATCCAACAGACAAGCTCCTGTAGGTCAAACTGTTTTGGCAGCAAATGGGCACCAAAACAGTATTAGACAGGTGGTCACAATGTTATGCCTGATCCGTGTACAGCCGTACTAGAGGTAATGACAGAAATATCCTGTCCCTTTACCTGTGGTTAAACACTATATCATTGATGAATGAGTGAAATGGAATTGTTTACTTTAATCTTTATAAATGATATGGACAAAACTTTTGTCCAAACCTATTTGAGCATGCCAGTGCCACTGTACACAAAGTAAGATACAGTATCTCACAAAAGTGAGTACACCCCTCACAATTCAGCAACCATTTTAGTATATCTTCGCAAAGGACAATACTATAAAAGTGGAACTTGGATATATTTTAGAGTAATCAATGTGCAGTTTGTATATTAGTACAGATTTACTGTCCTCTAAATCAACATACAGCCATTATTGTCTAAATAATTGAGTACACCGTAAGTGATACCAGCTATACGTCGCTTAACTATGCAAAACCACATGTCCTATTTATCATGTTTATGTTTTTGTCTGCTTGAAGGGACCATAAAAGTTTGTGTATCTTGTATTAGAGCAGTTAAAACACTCTAAACACTAAAAAATTAGATTTGTTGCTCTACGCAAAGATACTGAGGCTATAAGAAGATCAGTAACACCCTGGAACTAAATTACAGTACAGTGGTCAGGGTCATGCAGAGGTTTATCAAGACGGGTTCCACTCTGAACAGATCTCGCAAAGGTCCAGCAAAGAAATTGACTCCTCGTGCTGTGATTCAGATGCAGAAGCTGCTTCAAAAAACCAGACCCATGAATGCCAGAGCATTGTTTTGGAGGTTGCAAAAGCATAAGGTCGTCGGTGCTCAGATTATATAGCGCACACAGCAACAAGTCGGTTTGCCTGCTCGATGTCCCTGAATTGGACTACAGAACACCATCTTCTTGAATGGGGAATGTGGACGCTTCTCTGGCAGACGAGCTTAGCATTTTTAATGTTCGCTTCAAGGCTGCAGCTAACCATGCTAGCGGGGCTAGCAGCACAAACAGCATGCACGCCGAAAGAGCTGGAGAGGTAAACACGTTCACCATCTTGGAGCATGACGTGAGACTGGCATTCAAGAGAGTGAATACCAGGAAGGCAGCAGGACCAGATGGCATCACAGGTCGGGTTCTGAAAGCTGGCACTGACCAGCTAGCACCAGTGTTCACTGAGATATTCAACCTCTCACTGGAACAGTCTGTTGTTCCCTCATGCTTCAAACAGTCCACCATTGTTCCTGTCCCAAAGAAACCCCAGCCCACCTGCCTCAACAACTACCGCCCTGTACTCCTGACCTCAGCAGTGATGAAGTGCTTTGAGAGACTGCTCAGAGACTTCATCATTGCATCACTACCAGACACACTGGATCCTCTACAGTTCGCGTACCGCCAGAACCATTCTACTGAGGACGCCATTGCTCATCTCCTCCACACTACGATTAGCCACCTGGACTACGGAAAAGGGAATTATACAAAGATGCTGTTTGTGGACTACAGTTCAGCATTTAACACAATAATTCCCTCCACACTCACCTCTAATTTGGAGGTCCTGGGACTCAGCCTGCCGCTGAGACAATTTGACAATGGATCTATAACAAGCCGTACGGATGGGAAAACACACCTCATCCACCCTCACCTCAGCACTGGAGCTCCCCAGGGTTGTGTTCTGAGCCCCTGCTGTACTCACAGTACACATACGACTATGTGGCCACTTCCAACTCCACCACCATCATCAAGTTTGCTGACGACACTGTTGTGGTGGGCCTGATCTCCAACAACAACGAGACGGCCTACCTACAGGAGATTAAAAACCTGGAGAGATGGTGCTAGGAGAACAACCTTCTCCTGAACGTCAGCAAGACTAAGGAGTTGATAGTGGACTTCAGCACAAAGCAGGAGCGGTCATACCAACCACTAAACATCAATGGGACCCCAGTGGAGAGAGTGGACAGTTTCCAGTACCTAGGTGTTTACATCACACAGAACCTGTCTTGGTCCTGTCACATCAACACCCTGATGAAGAAGGCCCGGCAGCGTCTGTACCATCTGAGACGCTTAAGGGACTTTAAATTACCCTCTCAGATGCTAAAGACTTTTTACACTTGTACCATTGAGAGCGTTCTGACGGGTAGCATCACTTCCTGGTTCGGGAACAGCACAATGCAGGACAGGCGAGCCCTCCAGAGGGTGGTGCGTTCAGCTGAATTTACCATCCACACAGAGCTCCCTAACCTGCAGGACATCTACAGCACGCGGTGCCGGACCAGAGCCTGGAAGATTGTGAAGGACCTCAGCCATCCCAACAATGGGCTCTTTTGCTCCCTGAAAGCGAACACAGAGAGAATGAGGAGGAGCTTCTTCCTGCAGGCCATTCAGAGTTTGAACCAGGAAACACCCAGGATCTAAAAGCTGGTCCACTCTCTCCATCGTCACACTTTTCTGCAAATAGTTTTCTTTTCGCACTACAACACTTTAACCTCTGGACTGTCACTTTAACTGTGGACTTGCACAGCACAGTGCACTTTATACCACACCGCACACGGTCACTTTAAGGACAATTACATCAACCACCTTGTGTGATTACTGTTTACTGTACATAAGCATACCTTGTATATAAATTTTTCCTCATATAAATATATATATATATATATATATATATATATATATATATATATATATATATACATATATATATATATATATATATATACATATATATATATATATATATATATACATATATATATATATATATATATATATATATATATATATATATATATATATATATGAGGAAAAATTTATATACAAGGTATGCTTATGTACAGTAATGTATATATATATATATATATACACATATATATATATATATATATATATATATATATATATATATATACATACATATATCTTTATATATTTTATATTTACATAGTTTATACTCTTTATTTATCTGGCTTTTTTTTAATTTGTTTTATTTTTCCCCCCTATCCTATTCCCTCATGCCGGACAGTCGTATAAAGCATTTCACTGCATGTCGTAATCTGTATGTATGTGTATGTGACAAATAAAATTAGATTTAATTTGATTATGCAGAACATGACACCCTCCTCTCAGAAACTGGGCCAAACTGCAGTCTTCCAACATGAAAACGACCCCAAACACTCATCTGAAGGTGAAGGTGATGAAGTGGCCAAGTATGTCTCCAGACCTGAACCCTGTTGTGTTTTTGGAGAGAAGGTGGTACCAGTCGAGCAGTGCTGGAGGATCTCAGACTGGGTGGTGCAGTGCGAGATGTGATGAGGTCACTGAGGTAAGATGGCGCTGGTCCATTTTTGGCCTTGTAGGCAAGCATCAGTGTTTTAAATCTAATACGTGCAGCTACTGGAAGCCAGTGTAGGGAGCACAGCAGTCGGGTGGTGTGAGAGAACTTGGGCAGATTGAACACAAGTCATGCAGCTGCGTTTTGAATCATTTGCAGTGGACAAATAGCGTTCAGGGGAAGACCTGCCAGCAGAGAGTTGCAGTAGTCCAGTATCGAAATGGCAAGAAACCGAACAAGCACCTGGGCAGCCTGTGTGGACAGAAATGGTCGAATCCTTCGGATGTTGTAGAGAAGAATTAGACAGGAGCGAGCTACATTAGCGACATTTGAGAAGGACAGTCGATTGTCCATAGTTACACCAAGGTTACGAGCAGTGGCTGAAGGGAAGAGCAGAGAGTCATGAAGTGTTATTATATACAAACTGCACATTGACTATTCTAAAACATATCCAAGTTTAATTTTTAATAGTATTGTCCTTTAAGAAGATATAATAAAATGGTTGCTGAAATGTGAGGGGTGTACTCACCTTTATGAAATACTGTACATGAACATATAATTGACACGGGTTAGAGTGGAAGATCTTAAGTTGCTCGCTGTAGAGCTCTGACCTCAACCCTACAGAACACCTTTGGGACAAATTGGAATTCTGACTGCATCCTAGGGTTCCTCACCTCACCTACATCAGTACCTGACTTTAATAACACCCTTGTAGATGAATAAGAACAAATCTCCTCAAGCATACTCCAAAATCTGATGGAACATCTTCCTAGAAAAGTGAAGGTTATTATACCAGTAAACAGCAACTATAGAAATGTTGAAAGCACATTTAAATTCTATGACCAGGTGTTCAAAAACATTTGTCCATATATTGTATGCATGTTAGAGATATATTTATTCTAACGTTACAGCAGCTTTAGTACAAATCAGGCACCATACATATTTTGGCCTCATTACTATGCGAGATCTGGTCATGTAGCATCAAAAAGCTTTGGTTTATTATTACATTTGAACTGTCAGACTGAAAAAACGCTTGTTATGGTCAAGTCAAGTCAAGTTTATTTGTATAGCGCTTTTCACAACAGACATTGTCTCAAAGCAGCTTTACACAAATCAACAGTTAAGGTGAATGGTGTGTATTTGTCCCTGATGAGCAGCCGTGGCGACTGTGGCAAGAAAAAACTCCCTTAGATGTTATGAGGAAGAAACCTTGAGAGGAACCAGACTCAAAAGGGGAACCCATCCTCATATGGGTGACATCAAGAGTTTGATCATAAATCTATGTTACAGTGTTCAAATATGGTGAGTACATGGAGTCAAATAGCCCCTGAATGGTAGTAACGCTAAACTGAATGAAGCAAGTCATGTAGCATGAACAGCGGGGACTACTCGGCTTGCACTTAAGACTCCAGGACACTAATGGCTGTAACAGTGGGACACTCTGGTTTAATAAACGAGTGCACGGAAATAAAGGAAGCACATGGAGACGTGATTGGGCTAGATATTGTAATAAATCTAAAAGAAATGCCTGTACTGCGGTCCACATGAACATTCAGGGCATCTGCTGGTGGCTGGTCCTGAACCTCCCAACATGCCACTGGAGTTCATTAGTGTAAGACTAGTCATATATTCTATTTATTTAGTGTGTAAGCAGACAATGTTTTGGTAAATAAAGGAAAGAAAAGTCGCCTGTGGTATTATTTTATTCAGAATGAAATCCGAAATTGAAATATAAACGTCTATACATGCGTTCGTTAAATTAAAACGTTAAACGGGAACAGAAGGAAAAAGGACACAAAGAAACACTTTTGAACCACCAGACACAAGAGTAGAGACAAATCGCTAGCCACATCTACCTTCTTTTTTTATATTGACATTTTCTTCCAATGATACAACGGTAACGGATGCACTAATATATTCTTTATATATTCTTTAATATGTTCTTTATATATATATATAAGAAATCCTTTGAAGGCTCAGTGTGGTTGTGCCAAAAATCGAGAAGACTGCACCTTGTCAGAAGCATCTGTGTGACTGAACTAGTTACAGGATTCCCTTTCCTGTGGTAAAGTCTCGTCTCCGAGCATCTCCGAGACGGATTTGGACCTGGGCTAGAATGCTGGTGGTTATTACGCAGATGTTACACTGCATCTGGTCCATAAATACCCTTAATTATCAAAATTGGTTCATTTTTTCAATTTCTTGCTATAGTGAACGAACACACACACTCACACACACACACTCACACACACATATAAACCAATTTTTATAGGGGTGGGGAAAAAAACAAAACAAAAAAACCCACCCTACCCATGTAGGGATATTTGTGGTGGCAAAGCAATACCTTTGGTAATAAATGACTTCATTAAGCCCAGTTTCTATCTTTGATGTGGAGGTCTAAAGTCAATACATCTAGAACAATATCATGGCAAATTCTTGCATATTACCCATCTACCTTTAACATAAAATATTCAGCTGGGTCTCATTTCTTTCAATCTGTGTAAACAAAGACATTGCAATGAACAAATGACCAGCTGCACAGAATTCTGCCTACAACTCAGGTGCGGGCTAAAGGTGTGTGTGTGCCATCAATTAGCCTCCAAACGTACGTTCAGCAGCCAATTTTGTTCCTGATGGTGGGCATCTCTGTTAGCCGTACTCGAATTCAAATCTCTTATAATTTACTCTCATTTCATACACCGCCTAGCCAGCACTGTTGTGAAGAAATTAACTCGAGAGGTCTTTTCTTCTTTCTCTTCTTGCTCCTTTTATGAAGCCTTTCCATTTATCAGGGCCTAAGAGCAAAGGAAACAAAATGAGTGAGACCATCAGTGACATCATCAGCACGGATGTTTAACACATGTATAAGATATTACAAATGGAAATAGTCAGCATTACGCACAGAAAATTAGAGCAGTAACAATATTAGTGGTAATTTGTTGGGAAAAAAAAAATCCTGTATAATGTTAGCGTTAACTGGTAAAAAAAAAAAAAAAAAAAAAAAATCGTCATCAACTGCCCCCTAGTGGCTCAAATTATTTGTATCTTCCCTTAAAAATTAATAGGGCAGTCAATATCCTCAGCAGGAAAATCCTGAAATAATACCTCTTAAGTTTTTGCAAACTGCACAGAATTCTCAGAAATCACTGCTGAGAAGCAGTTTCATGAGCTCCATGCAGTAAATCCAAAACTCCTACTCCCTTTGGTGAGTTTACATAAAAGAACCACATAACGACTCGTACACAGACCAGGCATAACATTGACATTATATAACATTATGAGTGGTGAAGTGAAGAACACTGATTATCTCTTCATCATGGCACCTGTTAGTGGGTTGGATTTATTAGGCAGCAAGTGAACATTTCGTCCTTAAAGTTGACGTGTTAGAAGCAGGAAAAATGGGCGAGCGTAAGGATTTGAGCGAGTTGGCCGAGGGCTAAATTGTGACGTCTAGACGTCTGGATCAGAGCGTCTCCAAAACTGCTGCTCTTGTGAGATGTTTCCGGTCTGCAGTGGTCAGTATCTATCAAAAGTGCTCCAAGGAAGTAACAGTGGTGAACCAGCGACAGGGTCACGGGCGGCCGAGTCTCATTGATGTACGTGGGAGTGAAGGCTGGTCAGTGTGCTCTTTGCTAATGCTCGATGGGTCAGGAATGTTTTGGCAGTAAAAGAGGGACCAATACAATATTAGACAAGTGTTTATAATGTTATGCCTGTACCTAGAAAAATAACTCAAACAACTGGAAGCAGTGCCCTTCTTACTAACCAGGCCTTGACCACGGAATGAGTGTGAGGATGCTTTCTAACCTGTCCACTGAGACACTGTGTGTCAGGTTGCTGAGCAGCAGCTTCCTGCCCTCTTCATAGTCGTCCTGGTCAACGCTGACCAGCAGCCGAACGCCCTCTTGCCCGGCCGCTCTCTTCAGCGAGTCTGTGATGAAGACACCCTTAAGTGCCTCCAGGAGTGCACCGCTCAGGTAGTCAGCCCAGAAGGCGTCTAAATTCTGCAGCTCAGAGAACTTGATGTCGCAGACGATGGAGCCGAGGTCACGGGCACGCAGCAAAAGGCTGGCGCGGTTGAACAGCTCGAACTGGCGCTCCAAAGGCTGTTGCTTATCCGAGGAGACCCTGGCACGCAAGGCTGACTCGTGCTCCGAGTACTCGGCCCGAACGCGCAGCCGGATGTCTGCCATGAGGAAAGAAGAAAAGGAGGAGAATGGAGAAAAAGAGAGGATAGGAAGAAAAAAAGGCAGGGACGATAAAAAATAGGACAGGAGGAAAGGCCAGGTGCCAGCATATGAAGAAGAGTGGATAGAGGATATTAATAAACAGGTATAAAAAGAAAAAAGAAAAGAATGGGTTGTAGAAAAAACAGAGTTGATGGACAGGCAAGAGAAGAGAGGGATAAAAAGGTAGAGAAATAAAAAAGAAACTTTTGTCAGTCATCAAAGAGACTTAAACACATCAACACATAATTGCAAGGCTTTTAAGAGGTCTTGGATGTTTTTTTTTTTCCACAATAAGGTTAACACAGTGCAAGAGGACATTATTGCTTATCTGAGTACTTAATAGCCTTAATGTGGAACTATTCTTGCTCAGGAGAACTGGGGATGTAACAGAAACTGAAAAGATCTGGTCCAGATGAGGCATAAGCTGAATTTGTAAAAGTACATTCAGAAATTAAGTCCAAAAAAAGGAGAGTAAAGATTCAGTTCAAGGAGCAGACAGTCGAAAATGGGTGAACACTTTTCGGCTGAGCAAATTCTGAGTGAACAAAGGATGTCTGGAGTTACACTTTGGAGATAAACAGGTAGCATTTGATTGAGCAAGCAGAACTCAAAAAGGTTCACTGATGGCACACTTTACACAGAATGCCAAATGATTTCCAGCACTTTAGGGAATACTGCATTGTTTCTTACAGGTCCTCTGCATTACGTTGAATTTTCGACTGTCCAGTTTTAACCTCGCACCCATTTCCTTTTTTTTTCTTTTTTTGAGTCAGCATTTGAAAGCAGGCTGTTTCAGGAAATTCATTGTAATCGAATAACCTAAAATGCAGTTCCCCAGTCTGAGAAAATTCAAGGTGGACTGTCATTCAGAGGAGCCGTTGTTTTTTTTTTGTTTGTTTTTTTTTGGACTAAAATGCTTCAGAGGCAAAGTAGTCAGAAGTAACACAAACTAGTAAAAGGATGGCGCTACCTTGTGGTTATTACGAGAACAGGAGGAGGATCTGATGTCATGCAACAGCACAGGGCACAGAGATGGCAAGATACGATTGAAAGATACATACTGAACCAGCGCTTCGTTGTGATGTCATTTCCTTTCATGTCATTCAAAGTCAGAGGCGGAGTGGACCCATCGAATCTTCAGAACATTGCTGCAACACAAATCCAACCTTTTCCACCCTCAATCAACTGCACTTACGTTCTCACTTGGCATTTTGGGTGACTCAAAAAACAAGCTGAAAAAAGTGTCTTACAGACACGTGGAGTGTAATCAGAGAAATCAATTTTTTTTTTTTAATTCTCAGAATTAAGGAGAATGTTATGAGAAATTCATAAAAAAACATTATATATAGCAATAGGGGTACTAGTCCAGCAGTATTTGCTTCAATATGGTTCTAATACAGTTGGTTTATCATGTATGAGGGAAATAATAATAAGGCTTTGGACATAGTCTATTAGTATAAAGAAGCTGAATGTGATTGGTGAACATTAGCAAAACGAAAGCACTCTCTGTATCAGTGGCATTTATAATTACTATCTTCAACAAGAACTTTGTGTAAATATCAATAAGACATTAGGAAATACTGTACTGGAACTACACCGGTGACAAATGTAACGAAGATAAGAGCGTAAGGATGTTCTTCAATGATATATCTCCATGAGAAAGAAATAACCAAATAGTTATTTTGCACATTACCCCCTGATTTCCCCCATCTCCCCCCAACCCCACCCCCCCAACCACCACCACCACCACCATTGGATCTATCTTGTTCATAATACTCCCCACATATATTGAATTCACTGGTGGTTTGAACAAAACAAACTGGAAACATAAATGATTGAAAGCTTTTTTTTTTTTTAAACAAAACAAAACAAAAACACATTCTCCAGAAGAGATCCAATGACAGAGTACATTCGCATTGCACTTTTTCCATTTTGTTCCATTCTGAAGGACCTCTCATGCTGTCATGCGGCGAGGACATAGTGCTTTTTATTTTATTTTTTTAACAAAACAAAAAAGATAAAAGAAAAAAAAAATGTATGCACATCTCTATTGAGCTTCCACCTTCACTGTCACCATTTTGTTCAGGCACAAAATACATGAAGCAACAGTTTTTCTCTAATAATGGATTGTATGTATGTTGTTTTACAGAGAATCAGACAGGAGGTCATTTGAGTAAAATTACATTCAGCCATGATGGTAAAGTTTCTAATTTCTAATTTCTAATCCAGACTTTTTTGTTGCTGTTGTTATTTACAGTATAGGTAAAAAAAAGAAAAAAAGAAAAAAAAACAGATCATTTCATTTTCCAGGAAAAACACAACCTTTAGGCACAATTTATTACGAGGAGCTGCTCCATGTGAAGAGCTTCCACACTATATCCATCCCTCTTTTGTGACGAACAACAAACCAAGACGGAGGGAGAGAGAAAAAGAGCAGGAGGCTGCTGCCCAACCGCTTGCTAATTTATCTCGTTCTTTAAAGTTCCCTCTCTCCCTCTCTTAGTATGTGAGGATGGCCAACGTGTTTTGTCCCTGACCCTTGAGTCAGTCTGTTTTTCAACTGTGGACACAAAGGAGAGAGAAAGAGACAAGCAGAGTTTGGGATGAACGTTTTTCCAAAAAGGCTGTTCCTCTGTGGCGGTCAAAGCAAGCAATTTCATAAGCTTCAATTCTATATGGGTAGAAATAAATTGAATCTGTTGCCCTTCCCTTCCCCCAATGATATATATGTCTACTTCCTAAAAAAATAAAATAAAATAAATAAATAAATAAATAAAATAAAAAATTTGATTTTCAGCAAGAGCTCTGTTGGGTCATTTTCCTCAGAACTGCTCACAAAATGAAAAAAATGGACAATTCTCAAGGTTGAGCTTCCATTCAAGGCAGATTCAGGTTTGATATTGTTATTGACTTCCTCTGTTTTGATTAGTTCAAATGGCACACATTCAGGAAAACCCTGAGAGCTGTGAAAGCTTTGTAAAAAGATATTGGTTTTTTTTTTTTTTTTTTACTTTTTACAATTTTCCTATTATCTAAAGGTTCCTTTACCATTTAGCAGTGATGAAAACAAAAGAAGAAAATGTTCTGCCTTTCTCGAGTCAGTTCTGTGGCCAACAACTTTCTCCAGAATTCTGTACTAGTTGTTCCCCAGCAACCCAAAAGTCTACTAATAGTACACAAAATAAAAAAGGTCTTCAGGGGAATCATGGTTTTGAGGAAGTGGATTGATTTTAATAGTAAAATACAGCACTTTTATTTTTTTTATTTTTTTTATTTATCCCTCCTCTTTAACCGGGTGAGGAAGGTAAACTTTTTACCTTAGACATGGACCAGGCCTCATGAAGCAGAGCGTGAGTGAGAATGCACACACTTGGCTTGAGTGTGTATCATCTCGCACAAAGAGCACAGCGCACGCCCTTTACAGTGGCGTGCACTCTCTCTTTCTCTATCCGTTCTCCTGCTTTTCCTACCCATTCCTGAGTCAACCTGCTGGAATCAAATGTGGGGGTCAATAGAGCACTTTCAGCACGTTCAGGAGCACAAAGGTCAAAAAGGTCACATGGACTGTATCTTAAATAGTAAGCTTCTTTTTAGGAGTATAACCAATACATGTGTAGGCATCTTGTAAAGCACACAAATATAATCAATCATTCTTATATACTCGTTCTTCCATTCCAAGACGGTGTTAAGATGTTTGTTTGTTCTAAAGCTACTTTGGCATTCTTTTGGAATACTGGACCTTACTTTGTCAGAACAAACCAATTAAATAAAGCAATTCGGGAAGCTATTTTAAACAAAACGTTTTATCATGACTATGATGGGGGGAAAAAAATCAATTATAAGGAGCTGAAGAACGAATCAAATTTGGGTTTTCTGATATTCAGGAGCTTGAACGGTAATGAAGGGAAAGTGAATGAGGGCAATGTTATATTGTTCATATTGCTGCACATGTACGGACATCGGATTAGCCAACTTTGCCAAGTTCGGAGTTATACTGGTAAGTGTTTGCTTTCTTTATTAGAAAGTGCATTTCATATAATGTCCCAGCATCATCTTATGTTGAAAAAGCAATAAAGAGAGCGAGAGATAGCAAGAAGGAAAAATGTATAAAGAAAGAAAATGTGACCATGCAGAATGATGACATCTGAGGAAACTGAAGTGAGAAACGATCACAAAGTTAGCTCTACTAGTTAGTCCGATTTTTCACATGGGAAAGAAAGAGATCATTTAGATGTAACTGGAGTAAAATGTTCATCAAAAGGTCCACTAAGTAATAAGTCATTCAGACTTCAATTATGAGACTATCAGTTCCTGCTTGACCATCAATCAGCTCTTTTACTTCATTCGCAAGTGGCATTTGTAGCAGAGGCAAGAAGTGACGAATGAATAAAATCATAACTGGTTGTATTAGGATCATCTGTATTTTGTTATAACCTTGTATTTTAAAACCTTGGGCTTTTAAAACAAAGGCCTCAAACAAAAAAATGTCTTTCCAGATATTCAACTTTTGCACCTGTGTAACAAATATGGCTTTTCCCTGCATAAATATTGGGTGTTTACCTATGCATAACCCTGCAGCTTTATTCTTTATACACTGTACTATAACACACGCGTTATATTCAATAAGTGTGTCAAATCAAAGATTAGATTTTCAGCCTAAAAGTTGATCTGATCCTTGTTTCTTGATCTTCAGTATTAAATAGCTCACAAGACATTTATACATACAGACAAAACAATATCCTATTGCACCATGTGTCTGTAATATTGGGCTGGACCAGCAACAATTTATTTTCATTTTCCCATGTCCAACATTGGAAATTCAACAGTTCCACATTGCTCATAATCTTCACACAGGAGCTGCCCTGAATGTAGCCATAAATATGAAAAATCTGAAGAGTACAAGCCTCCCTACACTTCAATATATACTTTTTTCTTTTACTTAGTGGACCTTTATCATCACTCAGCCCATATTTGCTTTTATTTCCCAGTGACTAATGCGGTAGTTTGTTTACCTGTTAAGGAAGCGCAGCATTAAACATAGCAGCAATCTTTAATGATAGTGAGGCACTCTTTCCTGACTACTCCTTTACCCATTTATCACCCTTTCAGGCTGTTCGAACAGAAAACATGAATCACCAACCATCCTGACACAATCACTTTCATTTGAGCAAAAAAAAAAAAAAACCCACTAATTACTTGACAAGGGGCTGTGGTGTGTTTTTGATGGTGGACCTCAAGGCTTTTGGAGCAGGGGGCGCTCATATTAGGCAACAGACCTCGTTTTATTTAGTCAAAAGACATTCTGAATGCACACTTCTAATGAACACATCGTGGGGTCCAAACACAAGTGCAAACTCTGATTATTTATATTATTATTATTATTATTGACAACTGTGTGCACTCAAGCGCCACTGAGTTTGTGGAAAAACGTAATTTCGATCCAATCCGTCTGAGTGTCTTCTGAATGTGTGCTTCCACAGAACGCATTAGTCATGGGGAAAATCTGTCCTTTTCTACAATGTGCTGTTTTCTGAAATTAATAGTTATAATGAGATTGAATCATGTTTTTCTGATCAAAAAATACTGTAATTAAATGAATAGTTAAGATTTAAATAGGGACCTCTGATATTTATCATTCGAGATCCAAGTTTATCAGACCCCATTGGACAGCTCCTACAAAATAGACAAATAAAATTCCCTTCACTTTGTTAAGCGTTCAATCATTTTGTATTTGTATGTGCTTTAAACCTGGACAACTTTGTGTTATGTGCTTTAAAGTCTAATGAATGTGATGACCCATTTTTTTTTTAATAATGCTGCACCAACACGGTGTTCACAGACCTGTTTACATTTGATTTCGATTTGTTTTCATTAAGCCTTTAAAGCATAACCGTAGCACTTTTCCACTGAACAGTCCAGGACGGCAGGGTAGCAAACTTCAACCTAGAACTGAATGTGGCGTGATGAACATGCAGGTGTTTCCCCGTTATATGGCTGATGTAGTGATTGTGGGTGGTACTCTACAGGTTTTCAGGTAGTGACTACTAACAGATTCCTGTGTTTGTTTTTCGAGAAATAAAAGCTCTCATTTGTTAAAATATTATGTGGCACCGAGGTTATGGTCTGAACTATTCCGCAACAATGAATTCATCTGTAAAAACTACACTATTTGAACAAAAGTACTAGGACACCTTCCCCAAATTGTCAGCACAATGCACACGACTGCAGGATGTCTTTGGATGCGGTAGCATTCAATTTTCCTTTCACTTGAATTCAGGGAACCAAACCTGTTCCAGGATGACAGTCCCCCTGCAAATTAAGCAATCTATAGTTAGCAACATAGTTTTGCGTGAGTTGGAGTGGAAAATCTTGAGTGGCCTGCTATAGAGCGCTGATCTTAACCCTATTGACTGCCTTTGGGGTGAATTGAATTTCGACTGTACCCCAGGTCTCCATCACCTCACCTACACCAGGATGTGGCTTTACTAACACCCTTTTTGGTGAATGAGCACACATCTCCACAAGCACACAGCAAAATCTAGCGGAAAATTTGTACGAAAAGCACTCTGGTGGTTACGTGTCCACAAACTTTTGTTCGCATAATGTGTTTGATAACCAATGGTTTATATTTCTAGCTCAAATGACTGGGCTACAAGATTAACTCTTCAGTGCAGGTAGATGCACTGTAAACAGCACAGCTCACCAAAACAGTCAGTGGGCTCCTGGTTAATTGGCAGAGCTCAACTACACCATACAATGGAAAAGTGCTACTGTGTGTGTGTTTTAATCCCACACACACACACATATTCTTCTTTTTTCTCTTTACTCATATTTGTTTAGATTGTGAAAGACTTGTACACCACACACGGCAGGTTGTTGGACAGGCATTTAAATGTGCTAATCTGAACACTGGCAGAGTCAGCAGTCTTGTGTGATGAGCAGTGCAGCATGTCTGTGATTCGGACACTGAATCATCCTGCATCATAACGGCACAAAATGGCCTCCCTTATCTCTGACAGCCTGGTGCGCCTCTCAAAGGCGGCGGACGTCAGGAGACAAAGAGCTTGCTTGCTAAGTGTGTGTTTGCACAAAACACTGTACTTCCACTGCAATTAAATAAAAAATTAATACATACAAATAATTCAAGCGGAAATGGTGAGAGGATCAGAATGATCAGATGAGTCGACTGAGTGGGTTGTGTTTTTTTCTTTTTAGAAAAGAGTTGATTATCTAGATTATCTCACTTTAATAAATGCAGGTAAAGGAGTTTTAGTGTCTGATCAAATGAGGGCAAATTTATCTAAAGCAAAAAATTCAAAATGAGCAGCAGTCTGGAATGATGATATCAAATGTGAAATACATCTGAGCACGTGATTATAACATTTGATCAGACTAACGAGGTTTAAACACGTGAAGCCGTTGACAAGTGCATGGATGAGTTTAGCAAAAATCTGTTAAGCGACTGGTCATCTATACACAGACGTTACATCCTGCCATAGAAGTTAATTGTTCAAAAGGTCCGAGGATCAGGGGGGGTTCAGACCGACAGTAAAGAAGGGGCAATTGTGATTGTCGTTTTAGTTTTTGTTATACAAGATATAAAACAGAAATTGACAATCTGTTTAAATATGAAATGTGGAGAATGACGAAGAGATGAACGAGGAAAACAAATAGAAAGGTATAAAAGGAGAGGCAGAAAGAAAGAGAGAGTGAGAAAGACGAAGGAAACGCAGTCTTACCGCAGGTCACTTTGTTGGGTGCAGCCTGAGGTAGGAGCTCTGACGTATCCCTGGCCTTTCTTGTCTGGCCTCGGCCACGCCCACGCCCTCTTCCCCTTCTTCTTCGTGCTGGTGCACATGCTGTGACAGCTGAGCCAACACCTAATCAACAGACACACACATATATCATGACCATTTCACATATATATATATACACACACACCTCCAAGGTGTGGACAAATCACAAGCAGAGGCAATCAGGAAAAGCCGGCCCTTGGAGGATTTCACCAATTCGAGGTGCCGGATTTGTGAACTTGCGATCAAAAAAAAAGAAAAAGAAAAAAACATCTCTACTCACCTGCTGTCCACGGAGACGCTTGTGTGTTTGCCAGGCCTGAGTGTGAAATAGTGTGTGCATGCTCACCACTTTCCACATAGCTTACAGGTTCTCTCTCAGGTGACACTGACAGAAAGAATGCGAGAAATCTAGAATTCAATTTTGCTTTAAAGACCATGACAGAAATGAAGTCTCATGATATTAAAACACCCACAGACATGTTTATACTGATATAAAGGTCATGTGTCTCTGCTGCTAATTTGTGGCCATTTTCAGTAATTACAACGCTGTTTAAAAGGAGATGACATTTCAGCAAACTCACTGTTTTAAAGTGATGCTTCATGTCATACTAAAATTAAATTACACACATTCTATACACAGTGTGTGTGTTTGTATGTATATTATTTATGTGTGTGTGTTAGGGGGTGCCTTTTTTAAAATGATATTTTATGCCATTGCTTACCCGTTCTTCTTTTCTTGCTGGAGACGAACGGTAACAGGTCGTGCCGTGTAAGAATTCGAAGTAGCTGCAACAGAGGTTCCAGATTTCCTTCCTTTAAAAAGCCGCGCCTCTCCAGCTCCAGCAACAGGGCGACACCACTCTTCGGCATGCAGCGGCCGGCAAAGGGAACCGGCTCTCCCTTAGGGCGTATCCTGCGCCAAGCCTCCAAAAGGCGCGGGCAAGGAGGATTTCTAGGTGAATCAGAGTCCGGCAAAACCTCTGCAGTCCAGCCTTCTGGATCGAGCGGATGCTTGGCAGGATAAGCTTCGTCGAGAAGGAACGACAGGACTTCGATGTCAGTCTCGGTCAACTGGGAACCCACAATCTCAAAGACTTCATGGAGAGACAGCATTTCATAGTAGCTTAAACAGTCGGTCTCCTCCCAGTACAGAGAGTATCTCGAGCACGACATCATGGTTAACTGCTGCGAAGTCTTCCAGCAATCAGATCTACAGCAGAAAAGATGTGAATTCTGGTTATTATCATATATGCTCTGTTGATCTGATTAGATAAGCAGCGATAGATAGATAGATAGATAGATAGATAGATAGATAGATAGATAGATAGATAGATAGATAGATAGATAGAAATTTTTAATTCCTTGATAAACATAATTAAACCATCAATTCTAAACCCCCCCCCCCCCCCCCCGAAATCATTAAGACACACACATATACATAAAATTTTTTTTTTTTTTTTTTTTTTTTTTGACAAGAACTAGGAACTGCTTACTGCATGCTTCTGTCCAGTTAGATTATACAACCCCATCTGCTAGCAAAACTCTGAATTACTCAATGTATTGCTAACATTACTGCCCTCTGCCTCAGAGTTACAGTGTAGTGTTCAGAACATTTCCCCATCAGGAAATAAATGTCAGTTGTTTTGCTAGGCTAGTTTACCTTTTAGGAAATAAATATGTCAGTTGTTTTGCTAGGCTAGTTTACCTTCAGGAAATAAATGTCAGTTGTTTTGCTAGGCTAGTTTACCTTTCAGGAAATAAATATCAGTTGATTTGCTAGGCTAGTTTACCTTTTTAGGAAATAAATATGTCAGTTGATATGCTAGGCTAGTTTACCTTTTAAGAAATAAATGTCAGTTGTTGTGCTAGGCTAGTTTACCTTCAGGAAATAAATGTAAGTTGTTTTGCTAGGCTAGTTTACCTTTTAGGAAATAAATGTCAGTTGTTTTGCTAGGCTAGTTTACCTTTCAGGAAATAAATGTCAGTTGTTTTGCTAGGCTAGTTTACCTTTCAGGAAATAAATATGGCAGTTATTATGCTTGGCGAGTTTACCTTTTAAGAAATAAATGTCAGTTGTTTTGCTAGGCTAGTTTACCTTTTAGGACATAAATGTCAGTTGTTTTGCTAGGCTAGTTGGCCTTTTAGGAAATAAATGTCAGTTGTTATGCTAGGCTAGTTTACCTTCAGGAAATAAATATCAGTTGATATGCTAGGCTAGTTTACCTTTTAGGAAATAAATGTCAGTTGTTATGCTAGGCTAGTTGACCTTTTTAGGAAATAAATATGTAGGTTGATATGCTAGGCTAGTTTACCTTTTAGGAAATAAATGTCAGTTGATATTCTAGGCTAGTTTACCTTTCAGGAAATAAATATGCCAGTTGTTATGCTAGGCTAGTTTACCTTTTAAGAAATAAATGTCAGTTGTTATGCTAGGCTAGTTTACCTTTCAGGAAATAAATGTCAGTTGTTTTGCTAGGCTAGTTGACCTTTCAGGAAATAAATGTCAGTTGTTTTGCTAGGCTAGTTTACCTTTTAAGAAATAAATGTCAGTTGTGTTGCTAGGCTAGTTGACCTTTTTAGGAAATAAATATGTAAGTTGATATGCTAGGCTAGTTTACCTTTTAAGAAATAAATGTCAGTTGTGTTGCTAGGCTAGTTTACCTTTCAGGAAATAAATGTCAGTTGTTTTGCTAGGCTAGTTTACCTTTCAGGAAATAAATATGGCAGTTATTATGCTAGGCTTGTTTACCTTCAGGAAATAAATGTCAGTTGTTATGCTAGGCTAGCTGACCTTTTTAGGAAATAAATATGTAAGTTGTTATGCTAGGCTAGTTTACCTTTAGGAAATAAATGTCAGTTGTTATGCTAGGCTAGTTTATCTTCAGGAAATAAATATGTCAGTTGTTTTGCTAGGCCAGTTTACCTTTCAGGAAATAAATGTCAGTTGTTTTGCTAGGCTAGTTTACCTTTTAGGAAATGAATATGGCAGTTATTATGCTAGGCTTGTTTACCTTCAGGAAATAAATGTCAGTTGTTATGCTAGGCTAGCTGACCTTTTTGGGAAATAAATATGTAAGTTGATATGCTAGGCTAGTATACATTTTAGGAAATAAACATGTCAGTTGTTATGCTAGGCTAGTTTACCTTCAGGAAATAAATGTCAGTTGTTATGCTAGGCTAGTTTATCTTCAGGAAATAAATATGTCAGTTGTTATGCTAGGCTAGTTTACCTTCAGGAAATAAATGTCAGTTATTATGCTAGGCTAGTTTACCTTCAGGAAATAAATATCAGTTGTTATGCTAGGCTAGCTGACCTTTTTAGGAAATAAATATGTAAGTTGATATGCTAGGCTAGTTTACATTTTAGGAAATAAACATGTCAGTTGTTATGCTAGGCTAGTTTACCTTTAGGAAATAAATGTCAGTTGTTATGCTAGGCTAGTTTATCTTCAGGAAATAAATGTCAGTTGTTTTGCTAGGCCAGTTTACCTTTCAGGAAATAAATGTCAGTTGATTTGCTAGGCTAGTTTACCTTTTAAGAAATAAATGTCCGTTGATATTCTAGGCTAGTTTACCTTTCAGGAAATAAATATGCCAGTTGTTTTGCTAGGCTAGTTTACCTTTTAGGAAATAAATGTCAGTTGTTTTGCTAGGCTAGTTTACCTTTTAGGAAATAAATGTCAGTTGTGTTGCCAGGCTAGTTTACCTTTCAGGAAATAAATATGGCAGTTATTATGCTAGGCTTGTTTACCCCATCAGGAAATAAATGACAGTCGCTAGTTAGGCTCGTATACCCACATTAATGTCCATTGCTAGGATGAAGTACCAGCAATAGTTTACTTTCAGAAAATAAATAGTTGTAGTTCGGTAAGTCTGGCTTTTAGAAAATACGTCCGTTACTAGGGTAATTCACTTATCAAAAAAAGAAAGAAAGGAAGAAATGTCCGTCGCTATGCAGGGCCTGTTTACCTGAATAACAGCTGATATCCCCGAGCCGCCCAGCCTCCGTATCGCTCCCACAGACTCCCAGTCTTTTTAAAACGTACAAATTAAAGACTCTTTAGTGTTTCTTTGTTTGTTTGTTACTTTTACACACCGAACCTGCAAAAATCTATGATTCGTGTTCGGAATATTTCGCCGTTATTTCAGCACTAACTCAGGACACAGTGAGCGGACGAGCACAACATTTCTCCAAACAACTTCGTCCAGCAGTGGGCGGTGAGCCGCGCTGACGTACAGCCCAAACTGACCAATCGCGTGCAAGAAAAATGCATAACAACCAATGACGTAACAGACGTGATAGAGACGGACAACAAAAGTCGTTCTTTTGGTAAGAGAGTCACCATCCTCGAATACAGAGCCTTTCCTTTCTACAGTTTTTTAAAATTATTATTTTGGACAGTAAATTCGTAGAATAATTACAGTCGCTGACAAGTACAGTAACAAGTACAAAGGACATTTGTGGAAGCGATAATATTTAGTGTGATTTAGTGTCATACCGCTAAGGGGCGATAGCGGGTAAGGGACAGAAAGCGTCATTGTACCGGAAGCGAAGTCAAATCCACACGGTCTTCCACATCAGCACATCCGTGTTTCATCGAAACAACGAAAACATCGTTGATATACACAGTAAGAAAGTGATTTTGTAACACATAACGTGATTTATTTTTTTTATAACAGTGAAATGTTGTTATGTGTAAATTGGGATAAACTCTTAAGTTATACAGAAAATGTCTTTGTTGTTTTGACACCATATACAGTATACTGATATGACTTTCTTTTTTAAAAGACCAAACTCAGTAAACACAGTAATAATAAAGCATATTGTGTATAGATGGGTTGAGTTTCGTCTTTAAGAAAATCGCATTAAGCCACGTTAAGAGTTTTAGAAAAGTCCCTATGTCCTGGGTTTGACCTGAACTCTTCAGTGGCACTCACTAAAATCTCAGCAGATCCTGATGCAATTAGTCTTCCTATGTTAGACATTGCCTGATGAAGATTTTCCACATTTCCCCACCTTGTTTTATATTAAGACACAACTCCATATTCCCGGTATACACTTAGTGTGTGAGGACATGTTGCTGATGGTGTGAGATCATATTTTGGGAATCATGTATCACATCACAACATATAATTTGAGATGTGATGTGATATATGATATGATAAATCTCATATATCACACTCATCTTTTGGGCTAAACGCTCTTCTGTGCCACAAATAAATAAGTCCCACCACATCCATTCAGAAGTGTGGGCTGTGAGACTGACAGGATGAAATCACTCATCCACAGCAACATTATTATTGTTAAGAAGCAAAACAGGAATTATTTTTTAATTTGTTGTCACCTGCTTACGCCATACGTCACCTGCTCTTGTGTGCGATCGCGTAGGTGTGGAGAAATGGAGATGAAGGCGGGTGACCCTTTCAGCGAAGAGGCCCAGGAGATTCCTGCAGCACGAATGATCAGCCGGTGAGTACGCCTTCATTTGTTCGAGGACATTTTGGAAAGGAATCATCCAACCATTGGTGTGAGATGGTGTGAGACCCAAAAGCAAAGTTGATTATTTATCAATAATACATTCAGCATAAGAAAAATTCCAAAGAAATCCTATACATTTATCTTCAAATTCTTATTATAACTTTATTACCTCAAAATGTTTTATTTGTATGTAGTATTTTTTTTTAGGATTTATTGCCTATGTTTATGGATACTGGTGGAATTTGTACATTTGATCTTTTTTGATCTATCCTATCTGATCCATCTAATTTATTTACATATTGTCTGCCTCCAACTTTGCGGTAACAGTAGAAGAGCAGGCTGGCGAAAAAAATAAAAAAATAAATCTGATGTCCTAATACTTTTGTCCATATAGTCTTGTGTGCACATACAATTGTTCAATAATAATGTATTAAAATGAACACATATTAGTATAAGCCCTGCAGAAAAAAAAAAACATAATTCTTTAACCGTATGACTCAAACAAAGCATTCATTCCCATCGCCCCAATGTCTATTTTTTTTACTGAGGGTTTTTTTTTTAATCGATCGCATTATATTTTCTCCAAGCAGAAATATTGACCGGATTATCGTCTCCTCATGCCGTTTTTGTCCGTGCGTTCACAGACTCTTTCCCAAGGGCTTATCCGGGAATGTGGCAAAGGAGTGGTTCGACCGTCAGCGGAAGTCGATCAGGCCCTGGAACGGCTTTGTGGACCAGCGCAAGTTTTCCAAACCGAAGAACTTCGGCGAGCTGTGCCAGCGCGTCGTGCGCAACCTGAACACGTTCCACAGCAATTACACCTTCATCTTCTTGGCACTCATCCTCTACTGCATGTAAGGGATTGGATGGGGAGAGAAGGCGTTTGCATTAGTCGTTTGAAACTGTTGAATGCTGGGTTTGTTTCTTTTTTTTTTGCAAGAGTGCATGGACATTATCTAAGCCTCTGCTTATGTGCTGCTGAATATCTAATTGATTACATATACATTTCTGGTCACGAGCTTTAGGATCTTAAAGGTTGCCGTTTGATTGGCTCCATATCCGTGTATACACAGGCCGAGCTGCTTCAGAAGTTTTGAGCCACCGTATTTAAAGAAAGTCCACGGGCAGCACGGTTATTAGAAGCAGTTAGTCAAATGAGAGAGATGCAAATTTGTGCAAATAGATGAGCAAAAATAAAACCATATAGATAAAGCAGATTATTATTGGATAGTTTTTCCTCTTCGATTAAGTGTTTAAGACTCGCCGGTGAACTCAGGTAGCCTTTTAATAGAAATAAATGTTGGTGTTGCTTTGAGTAATAGAATAATTAGAATCCAGATGTTGAATTTTACTTCAAATATTCGAAACGTTATCATGACTTTTATCTTTACATAAAGAAGGATATAGACATATTCCCTCCTCATATTCCTTTATATTTTATACTTTTAGACCTTTTACTGAATGCACAATTGTTATTTCGCTGCAGGTTGTATTCTGTATTAAACAATGTCCGTGACAAATACACATCTTAAATCTTTTATAGGTTTCCTTTAAACGGGAATTTCCAAACAAGAATTTGTTTTTGAAGCCGTCGAAAGCTTCGATTGTATCAGATGATCTAGTCCTGCTTCTAGAAGACATTCAGTCTGAAAGAAAAGCCTTTTTATGTCTTTATGGATTTAATGTCATATTACATTATTTCGATTTCATCGATCCGATTAGCATGACGACGTGGGTTGTTTGTTGGCGAGGAAAACGTTTGCGATGAAATGTGTCGTTTTCGAAGCAGATGTTGTCGAATTGTTCATAGTGGATACGTCACGATTGGGGGAAAACTCTGTGTGCTGCCTCATATTCAGCCATAGACTTGTGTTCTTCATTTTAGTTGCTCATCCAGACTTTTAATAGCAAGGATTCCTTTTCTAAATAGATTTAGATTTTTTTGGTTGTTATTAAAACTTGATATAAACAATGGCTTCCTCGTGGTGTTTCCTGCAGAATCAGCTCTCCCATGCTGCTGATCGCTTTGGCTGTTTTCGTCGGAGCCTTTTACATTATCCACCTGAAGTCACTGGAGTCCAAGCTGGTTGTTTTTGGTAAGTGTGTGCGTGTGTGTGTGTGTGTGTGTGTGTGTGTCTACTGCTACTTTTCCTGCTACTTCTTTTACTTTATTTTTTCTCCTACTGCTACTTCATCATCATCATCTCCTACTGCTACTTCATCATCATCATCATCTCCTACTCCTTCTTCATCATTATCCCCTACTGCTGCTTCTTCTTCAGCACCTTAAACTGCTTTGTCATGTTCTTCTTTACCATCACCTACTGCTTTTTGTTCTTTAACACATCCTACTGCTACTTGATCATCTTCATCATCACCTCCTATTGCTACTCCTTCACCATCTCCTACTTTTACTACTTCTTCCTCACCTACTACTGCTTCTTCTTCATTATCACTTACTACTGCTACTTCTTCTTCACCATCACGTCCTACTGCTTCTTCATCACCATCACGTCCTACTGCTTCTTCATCATCATCACTTCCTATTGCTTCATCTTCATCAACTCCTACTGCTGCTGCTGCTTCTTCTTCTTCATCACCTCCTACTGCTGCTTCTTTTTCTTCTTCATTACCACCCTACTGCTTCTTTTTCTTCATCACCATCATACTGCTTCTTCTTCTTCTTCTTCATCACCATCCTACTGCTGCTGCTTCTTCATCACCTCCTTCTGCTGCTTCTTCTCCATCACCATCCTACTGCTACTTCATCTCCTCCTTCTTCTTCTACTTATGCTTTTTCTGCTTCTTTTTCTTTTCTTACTGCAACATCATCTTTTGCTTCTTCTCCTCCTCCTTCTCCCACTGCTATTTCATCTGATTTAGCTATATCTGCTTCTTCTTCCTCCCATTCTCCTTCTGCTATTTAATCTGATAGTTCTTCTCATTCTGCCACGGCTTCTTTTTCCGCTGCTGCTTCATCTCTTTTTTTTTTTGGTTTGTTCTTCTTCCTGCTTTGGTATGCCAGTGTGTCACCGTATCGCTTTTTTCTGTCAGGACGGGAGTTGACTCAAGGTCATCAGTTGGGACTGGCTGGATCAGTGTCTTTACCGGTCTTCTGGCTTGCGGGTGCCGGTGCAGCTGTTTTCTGGGTGCTGGGTGAGTATCCTCTCTGAATATCCCAACACAAGAACAGTTCAACAATTAAAACGTGACGTCGGAACTTAACCGCGTGTCTCGTTCCGCACAGGAGCTACGATGGCCGTGATCGGCACCCACGCTGCCTTCCGTGAACTGGAGCAGTCGGACATGGAGGAGCTCCTGATGCAGCCGGTTTAACTCCTCAGCTATTTCAACATCGAGCATTGTTTTGCCTGCACATTGTTACTGCTTTCTTAAAGGTTGTGGTGGATGAACTTAAATATTTAATCAATCACTGATCTGTGGATAGACTGTTATTCTGGAATCTTCTGTTTCACTTCAGAGAAACGGTGTTTTGGAAATAGATGAAACGAGCGGTTCTAAATGCTCCTTGTGTTACAAATTGAAGGACTGCACGTGAACCATGCATTCAGAAAGAAACGAATAGAAATCAAGTCAAGGCTGAAATGAAGAAGAAACAAGGATGCGAATATTAAGGATTGAAATATTATCAAGGAAGGTTTTCGGGGTTTTGGTAAAAAATATGTAAAAGAAACCAGTTTTTGTGTATGAATAAAAGAATCTATCCTGGTGCCGGTCAGAATTATTATCATGGTGTTGCTTATTGATGTTGTAAATAGTATTCATATGATATGCAGTATCAAAGTCCTTTATTAAACGCATGATTGCCCGAGTGCTTTCCTTTGCCATTCTTTCATTTGTATTTTAAATCACACGATATTTTGAATCTTCCCTTTTATCTTTGATCTTTCTGTGTTGTATTGTCATCAAACGGAAAGTGCAATAAAGTCCGCCTCCTGTAAAACCCTGCGTGCCGTGCCGTATTTGATGTCACTGCTCATCATTTTTGCCGAAATGAGTTGAAGGAGAATACAAGCCTTTGTAATCCTGCGGTCGAGGCCTTCCATCAATAAGCATCGAGTTACACGCCTTCTGCATCCTGTCGCTCGTTTTTTTCTTTTTCTCACTCCCTTTTTTTCCTGCCCATGCACCCCCCCCCCCCCCCCTTTGACCTCATTGACCTCTCTGGCCTTCTTCCCCCTGTCTGCTGACAATCTAATTTTTTAGGTTGCCATAGTGAGGATCTTGGAGAAAAGGCTCCCTTCCCTGGTTTTAAATTATACTGCGGCAAAAGAAGCCAGCGATCGATACTCCATTACAGTGGTGCAGTAAGCGGAGGGAGGGAGGGGGGCAACCCACTGCAGTGCGCTCACATCGACCATCTACAGGACTCTCTCTGTGTGTGTGTGTGTGTGTGTGTGTGTGTGTGTGTGTGTGTGTGTGTGTGTTTTGTACTGATGCCGACTTTTGCAAGTCACGACACCAAAAGCTGCAGACATCAGCATATTCGCAAAAAGAAACCCAACAAATGACTTGTTCAGAATCGACCCAGAAATAAAGACGCAGATTTGTTCGGGGTTGTATTAAATGTTTAAGATGTTTTATTGGTGTCGATTTCATTGCTTCATTGCAAACACATTTTCTCTACAGTTTCTTATACTTAATGTTTGTCCCTTTCTTTAGCCTCCCCCCCCCCACACACACACCTTTCTGAGATGGACGCAGGCTGAAGCCGACTGCTACAGCGCACTGTCCCCAAGCATTCACACGCCCATACGTACAACCTCTATCTCACACACACACACACACACACACTCTAAGCACAAGACCTGGGGGGCTCCACACTCCACACCACACCACACATGCGTCTCCTGATAAACCAACAAATAAAGGCCCCAAACACACCAGGTTCGCTGTGGACGACTTGGAGAGATCTGAAGATCAGAAACTGAAAGAAACTCCTATTTGATATGGATGACTTTTCAACCTTAGATAATATATGTAGTCCACTTAGGTGTGAGATAATCCTACATAAATAAACTAATAACAATAATAATAAATACAGAGTGTTTCGAGGGGGAAGAACAAGAGAAACTCTGTGTGTTTGGAATCATAATGGCAGTAGAACCAGAAACATACCAAAAATATTCAAAATACGTACTGATTCTAGACGTAATACCTGATAACGGGCACTGTATCATTTGCATCGCGTTACAGACCACTGCTACAGTCAAACATGCGAGAGAACCGTTCTTTCTTTAGTGCTTTTTGTGTTTGTTGTGTTTTATTTCATTGAAGTCATATGGTATATATATGGTTTGTTTCGAAAACATACAACAGAAGCTGGATCTGAGACAACACAAAGACAGTAAGAGCGCGAAAAAAAAAAAAAGATATCCATTTTACGGAAAGGTACACCATGGTTCTCTCCATCTTAAATTAACAAGAAGAACAATAGTAAGTATGATAGCAATGATCTAATCAAAACAATGTCTGGGAATGTGCCGGCCTTCGTTTCCAAGTAACATCACAGCAAACTACAATGCGCAAAAAACTAAAACCCCAAAAAATATATAATAATTAGCATGGGAGAAGAAAAGGAATAGCGTGAATGCGTCTTCTCTCAGACGACATGGGTCAGTAGGAGGAATTGACCAGAGTGTATCGGTGTCAGCGAGGTGGCGTCCCGTCGCAAGTCATGTGACCCGTGTGTGATTGGAGGACAGGCGGAAAGGGATGGGAGGAGTACACAGGAGTAGAAAGACATGGAGAAGGAGTCAGAAGAGGAGGCAGGTGGATGTGAGGAAGAAGCAGAGAGCTGGGCCCTTTGTTAGCGGAGCATACACACACACACACACACACACACGCCCACACACACTCCTGATTAGCACTGAAAGCACCTCTCGGATCTACTTAATGATTATGAAGCTGCCATCGGTAGATATATAACAGACTTTATGTGCACACCCGTGAAAAGTCATGCAAAGAGTAATATTAGGGCTGATGGGAGCAGCGCAGGGACTTGGGTGTAGTTTTCTCTTTGGGGGCAGGCATGGTGTCGGCTTTAAGCGTCGGTCTCTCTGAATGAGGCGGGAGGCGGAGGGTCTGGGGAAATGGTTGTGCGCTTTGAACAGGGATAGAAGGATAAGGAGTAGAAGAAACATGGAAGATGTAGGGGCGTGAGTAAAGAAGGAATTCATTGATCAATAGTATGTCTCTCTTTCCACCCAACCTGCAGAAAGGAGAGAGAGAGAGAGAGAGAGAGAGAGAGAGAGAGAGAGAGAGAGAGAGAGAGAGAGAGAGAGAGAGAGAGGGGAGAGAGAGAGAGAGAGTGTCCATTGCATTTCAAAGCCATCTTTAATGCATTCTCTCACATGTATGTTTTACACTGTATATATGGAATCATCCTCAACTAACTGCCTGCGTATTACAAATTCCTATGATTAAACTCTGGATCATTTAAATGCACCCCCTGGTCATTTACATATTGTTCAAATGATTTTTTACAATTATATATCACTTCTTAGGGCTTTTAATAAAACGCGTGCATTGCGTATGCACGTGCATGTGTTCTGAGCGTACCTCCAGGGTTTCGGCGCAAGAGAAGCTTTCGGATCTCGTCATACACGAAGATGAGGAAACTGTACGGGAATGCGCAGAACCACCAGGAAGGTCTAGGGAGAAAGTCAAAGTGAGTTTTATTTATTCATCGCAATGTGAGGCGAGTATGCCCAGCCCACCGACGTGTAGAATTCATTGCGTCTAATTCTCTGTTGAATATACGTGTGACTCACTTTAATGGGTACATCCGGAGTGCAACGTCCATGCCTGGGGAGTAGGACAGGAATGCTGCTAAAGCTGTCTCCTCGAACAGGCCGAAGATCAGAATCTTGTTCCTGTAGAAGAAATACATGTGCGGTTACACTCTGAGTGCCATGCGGGTATGTGTCCGGCAAACACGGTGTGTAAACTCACCTCATTCCCTGTTGGAACACAGAGTTACGCCTGGTCTTGCAGATGATAAGATCAGCCCACTGCACAACCACTATACTGACAAAGAACGCTGTGTGGCACGTGAACTCGACAATCTTTCTCTGCTCGTAGGTCTGCCGAGAAGTAGCAAGAAAAAATGTCATTAGCTTCATTCTTAACACCTTTCACAACACACACACACGCAGAAATATGTGTCGACTTACCCACTGCTGTCCATAGCTGTCCTCCAGGTCGTTGACGCTGCGGTCATCCCAGGAGAGCCTGATGCCCACCAGAAAAGATGGAAGGAAACCATTTTCGGCCATAATTACAAAGTAGGCAAAGAAACCTCCCAAGGCTTGGATCATGCCTGTACAAATATCCACAAAAATATTTAGATTTGGTTATACAGTAAAAAGGGAGAGAGCGTGTTTTGCAGTACGTGTGTGTAAAACGTACCAATTTGTCCGTAAGCAATGCTAATGAGGCGCTCGTTGACCAGTTTGTCCCTCAGTGGGTTCCTTGGCTGCCTCTTCATGATGTCACTCTCAGCTGCCTCATAGGCCAGAGAGATAGCAGGGACCTAATTGAAGAAAACAGTATAAATAAATGGTACATTTCCTAGATATGAATAGGAACATGTGTGTGTGTGTTTGTGTGAAAGTGGATTAAAACTAGGGGGAGGTATCTCACCATGTCAGTGCCTAGGTCGATGCAGAGAATCGTGATAGTACCCAGGGGCAATGGGATGTTGACGATAATAAAAAAGAGGAAGGGGGTGATCTCTGGGATGTTGCTGGTCAAAGTGTAAGCAATAGATTTCTTTAAGTTGTCGAAAATCAGGCGACCTGCAGCGAAAGTGAAAATATATCATTCAGATGCCTGGTATAGGATGCTTTCAGTGCTCGTCGTAGAAGAGCTTTGGTTTGATTCCTTTCTCCCCTTTCACTCACCCTCTTCCACTCCTGTAACAATGGAAGCAAAATTGTCATCCAGAAGGATCATGTCAGCAGCCTGCTTGGACACATCCGACCCAGCAATCCCCATGGCAACACCGATATCGGCTTTTTTCAAAGCAGGAGAGTCATTTACGCCATCACCGGTTACAGCTACAATAGCTCCCTGAGAGGCAGAAAAAGAGAATAAGGATGTCAAATTGAGAAAGACAAGAGTTATCAAAATGATTAGGATCTGTGACTAAAGCCTAGACACACTGCACCGTGTGACTTCACTGATGAGTCTGGTAAAAAAACAGCAAAAACAACTGTGGAAAACGTTTCTGCTCAATCATGATACACCCTATTTGAATACAAACCTGCCCCTAATTCATGGATTGATTAGTTGCAAATGCAGACGCTACCAGCAAACTGCAATCAGTGGTCTTTGACATTAATGAAGCTGTTGCAGTATTAAGTAAAAAAATAAAGTATAAAGTTTTTAAATAACCTTTAAATTAATTTGATTGAAATGAATTCAAATGTTTTAAATTCAAATTTAGAGTGATTCAGACAGTCTAGTTTTGTTGTGGGAGCACGAATATATACACAATGGTGGGAACACAAATACATTCTGGCATCATGGGACATTTTGTGTGTGTGTGTGTGTGTGTGTGTGTGTGTGTGTGTGTGTGTGTGTGTGTGTGGGGGAGTGTACCTGGCGCTGACAGCCCTCCACAATAATGAGCTTTTGCTGAGGAGAGGTCCTGGCAAAAACAATTTCAGTATGATTGCGCAGAATATCGTCTATTTGCTCTTGAGACATGTCCTTCAGTTCTGTCCCATGGATTACACAGGCTTTGGCATCCCTAGAACATAAAACAAATAAATACTGACAACACATTTCTGGTTTTATCTGTATAATCCATAAGGATGATGTGCATTTCAAGTTGCTTATGAATTAACGGTTGCTGCGAATGGGATGTGTAAGTGTGGGTTTGCTTGGAGCGTGTGATGTGCGTGTGTGTATTTGTTACCTGGGGTTGACCTGGTTGACTGGAATATTGAGACGAGCGGCAATGTCCTCTACTGTCTCTGTGCCCTCTGAGATGATGCCCACTCCCTTGGCGATGGCCTTGGCTGTGATAGGATGGTCTCCAGTCACCATGATGACCTTGATGCCAGCCGAACGGCACTTGCCCACTGCGTCAGGCACAGCGGCACGGGGAGGGTCAATCATGGACATCAGGCCCACAAAGCACATGTTGTCTGTCTGGAAGTTAACATCATCTGTGTCGAAAGCAAAACCTTTAGGGTATTGATCCTCAGGCATTAAGAGGTGGCAGAATCCTGTAATGGGAAAAAGGAGTAATTAGTTATTAATAATAGTGCAGTCAATCACTTTCTGCATGGTTCCCTTTAGGCAACATTCTCTTAATGCCTTCTATTCGATCTCTTACCCAGCACTCTCTCTCCCAGTCCTCCAAGTTCTAGATAGGCATTCTGGAAGGCCTCCTTCAACTCCTCATCCATGGGTTGCTCCTTGCCCTGTATCATGATGGTGGAACAGCGGTCCAGTATGCGCTCTGGAGCTCCCTTCATCACCAGCAGGTAGCGGTTATCATTGGGATCCTCAGTCTCATGGATGGACAGCTGAAGTAAAAAGATAGAGGTGGTGAGAGGAAATATAACAGTCTTTCGGGGTGCACAACTCGTAAATTCACCTGTTAGTGGGATACATTAGGCAGCAAGTGAAAATTTTGTCCTCAAAGTTGACGCGCCAGAAGCAGGAAAAACAAGGTTTGACGAGGACCAAATTGTGACAGCTAGACGACTGATCTCCAAAACTGCAGCTATTGGTTTGTGTTCATGGTCTGCAGTGGTCAGTACCTATCAAAAGTGCTCCAAGAAAAGAACAGTTGCTTAAAAAGAGAAAAGCTTCTTTACATTGTCAAATGACAGGGCGGCTCATAAAAATATACTTGTAAATGTTTTTAGTCATGGCGTTTTAAATTACGTAAATCATCAGGACACCAAACGGAATTTTTGCTATGTTTCCACACGTACGGTTTTAATTGCCGGATGTGTGCATCATGGCGGATTTTGGCGCTTGATTTAAACTTGGTGCATCATATAAACGTGTTAATATATACTGTATATAAACAGTACATATGCTGTATGTGTGTGTATTAGAGATGGTAAGATTATTATAATTATATATAAATAAATGCTCGTTGATGCGCTATACTTCCTATTATTCCGAAAATGAGCAACAATTTGTGACCAATATTTTATATGTATATGGATTTCTCCTCGCTAAACTGCTTCTCAATCCCGTTCTCTCAGCACCACTGATGCTACTTGAATATGCTGCATCCCAACACTAAGGAGACCAAGGTGTTGCCTGATAGAATGTAGATCTGCATCTTCCTGGAGGCGAAACAGGGGAAAAAAAAAAATCTTCTCTCCCCCCACCAATACAAAGGCCTGTTTGTGAAAGGGCCACACGTTAGAAGTCAGAAAGCACTAATGTAAATTAATGATTTGATGTCTGTCTTTACTAAAGAAATAAAAGTGTACTCAGTGTACCATACTGAACTGCGGCGCATCATATTTTTTTCCATTGTATCATATTGCATTGAATCAAATCAAAATTGGATCCCATTACATTGTAATATAGGGTGAATCATATCTCATCGCATCACATCGGTTCAACTGCTTAACGTTCATGTTTCATGAATGTCGTTACTGATTCAGCATTTGTTGGTGACTGTTTGTTGTGAACAATGTTTTCTTTAGGCCAGCCTCTTTTTTTTTTCTTTAGCTATTCTCAATTCTCACCTGATATTTGTTGGTGGAGTTGAATGGGATCTCAGCTACTTTCTTGTTCTTATCTCTCATCAGTCTGACAGACCCACAGGACAGCTCGATGCACTTGAGCAGGGCAGATTCTGAGGCATCACCGGCCACATCCTTCTTCAGGATTGGTAAAGCGTCTTGGCCTCCTTTAAACACTGCCCTGTTACACAGAGCCGCAACACGAGCCAGAGACACCCATGTCACCGAGGATTTATCGAAGGAAGCACCTGCAGAGGAAATTGGGGATCTGATTAGATGCACAGCATGTATTATTAAATAAAATTAATATACCTTTTAGAAAAACATGCCATTTTACGCTCCCTCCTAAAGCAGATACATTACATACTAGACATATTTATAACTTTTATTGCGAGTGATAAATATCTACAGGCAATAACATTTGTAATACGCATTAAACAGTAAAAAAAAAAAAAGAAACCTCGGTGATGTAGAAATCGTTGCATTCGACATTTAAGCTGTTTGACATTTGATCGCAATAATAAATCTCAAGTTGTTTTTCTCATAAAATTTAAAAAAGCCAAGAGAACGACCTGACTAACACAGCTGGTTTAAACTGAGTATAAATGCATACGCACACCTATCAAAAGCTAAAATGCAGTAGATCACAGTAATTATGGGGTGATATTCACTAACCAGATTGGTCCTCAGTAGTGTCAGCCTCGTGGATCTGGTTGTCAAACCACATGTGAGCTACGGTCATGCGGTTCTGTGTCAGTGTTCCTGTTTTATCTGAGCAAATGGTGGATGTGGAGCCCAGAGTCTCTACAGCCTCTAGATTTTTCACCAGGCAATTTTTCCGAGCCATGCGCTTGGCTGTCAGGGTCAGACACACCTGCGAGACAGAAGAGAAGTAGAATTGGCTTTGACTGAGTGATTTTTGTGTAAATGTCTCTAGGTCTCTTATGTTGTGTGTGTGTGTGTGTGTGTGTGTGTGTGTGTGTGTGTGTGTGTGTGTGTGTGTGTGTGTGTGTGTGTGTGTGTCTAGACACATTTTATTTCGAACGCTCACAGTGACAGTAGCCAGCAGTCCTTCAGGCACATTGGCAACAATGATACCAATGAGGAAGATGACAGCCTCCAGCCAGCTGTAGCCCAAAACGATGGACAGAATGAAGAAGGAGAGTCCCAGAAAGACAGCCACTCCTGTAATGATGTGGATGAAATGCTCGATCTCCTTGGCAATGGGAGTCTTTCCGGTTTCCAGCCCTGAGGTCAGAGTGGCGATGCGGCCCATCACTGTACGATCACCGGTGCACACAACGATTCCACGGGCAGTGCCTGAGAAAAAGCGACAGAGAGACATTGAAGAGCAATTATCCTACTTTATATTCATTTCCAAACATTATAAGACATTCACTTTTATAGCATATTTGGTAGAAAGCAGAACATTTTAAGAGGAATAAATGATGGAGGAAACTCCTGACTCGATCTTTTTTTTAAGTTGAAAAGAAGGTTTTGGACTCAATTTTGTGTTATAATAAATGAATACATTTAGTGTTTGACTTATAAATATCATTCTATTAATAGATTGGTGTGTTAAGAGTCTTTTTACATAAACTGAGTTGATTAATAAAAAGTCTTGTGACAATAAAAGATAACAGGAACATTACAGCCGTGAAAAACACATAGTACTTTGGATACTTAAGTACATTTGAAGGCAAAAACTTGTACTTTTACTCGAGTGAAAGTTTAAATGGAGCAATATTTACTGGAGTAATATTTTGCCTAGTGTATCTCTACTTTAACTTAAGTACATAGTTTGTGTAGTTCGTCCACCACTGCTTACATTTTATTTCATTCGTACAACTGAACACCTTCAACACTTAAACGCTCTCCCCGTTGTGCAATAAAATAAAACACGTGCAATACTACTTTTACTAATCAAAATCTGTACTTTTATGTGCAATAGTACTCTATTTTTATATAAAGTATATTTATAAATATAATATTTTCTTTATAAAAAGTGTGCAATAACTTTTATACTCTGCAACAACTTTTATACTTCTATTCTTTATTTATTTGCATTTTTTTTCTTTTCCCCTTAATTTCTGTTTTACTTTCAAAAATGTGCAACTGGAAGCTTCTATCACCAAAACTAATTCCTTGTAAGTGCAAACATACTTGGCAATAAAGTTTCTGATTCTTCTCTTTCTGATTCTGATTCTGAGTAGCTATGGGGTTAAGGTCCTCGCTCACGTTTAAGATATTCTTCCCTCATCTACCTAAAATGATAAATATTAGGTCGAGTAACAGCATAAGTAAATAAGTGAGAGACTACGACGATGAATCGCTGAAGGAGAGGCTGTACCCTCTACGCAGTTGGTGGAGAAGAAGGCAATGTTGCGGGTTTCCAGAGGATTGTCATGGGTACAGTCGGGTGATCGAGTCTGTGGCTCTGATTCTCCAGTTAGAGAAGAGTTATCCACCTGCACAAAGGAGTGGCTCAGTGTCAGATACTTCATTCACCTCTTATTTCACCCGTGTGACAGAAGAGCTCTACGGACATGCATCTGCATGTGTTATAACGACATGCAAGCACGCATAATCTATAGAGTGTGAGCCTGTGTACCTTGCAGCCATGAGAGGATATAACTCTGAGGTCAGCAGGGATTCTGTCCCCCCCTTTCACCTCCACGAGATCTCCAGCCACGACTTCCTCGGCGTTAATTTGCATCTTCTCTCCCTCACGGATCACCAAGGCTTGCTGTGTGTAGAGAGAATGTTACTCGGGATGGCTTTATATCTGTTAGATGATGTACTGCTGGGTAGATGTTGCTGTAGGTGGGCCATACATATAAGAAACAGCATCTGTGTGACTGTGGAGCACACTTTGAGTTTACCTGTGGTACCATGTTCTTGAAAGACTCCATAATCTTGGAGCTCTTGGCCTCCTGGAAGTAGGAGAAGCAGCCGGTGATGATGACTACAGCTGACAGCACAATTCCGAGATACAACTGAAGGGAAAGAAGAAGCAGAGTTAGTGATATTGCTGAGTTGGTGTGATTAGACTGTTAAATTTATACTGTAGTTGTGTGTGTTTGCGTACATTGTCCCCTGCTGGGTCGTCCTCGGTGGCAGCCTGGATGGCGTAGGCCAAAAAGCAGAGGATAGCGCCAATCCACAGCAGGATGGAGAAGCCTCCAAAGAGTTGCCTGCAGAACTTCACCCACTCGGGCGTGGTTGGGGGAGGAGTGAGTGCGTTCGGACCGTCCCGCAAAAGAAACTCAGCCGCCTTGGCATTAGTCAGACCCTGATGCAGAGAGAGCATATGAAAGATAGTGAACAAAAAAATTTATGATATATAAAATGAAATATTTATGTGGGAACTACACACAATGTTGTCATCTAGAATGCCTTTGCAGTATGTGTCCATGCACAGAGATATGAAATATCTTGTGTATGAAATACGAGTAGCAGTTAATTGGATTACACTGACACCTAGTGGACATTTGGACACACTGCGACGGGGAGATCACCTGAACAATGTCTGTCTGGAATTTCCGGCATACTTCTTCTACTGACATCTTGTGTTCTGTCTGAAATATAGAGCGACAGCTTTAAAAAAGTGGAAAAGAAGAAAAGTTGTGCTTTTCTGAACAGTCACAGTCATGTTTCATGATGATCGTAATATCTGTTGATAACGGAAATAATAAACTATTGCAAGATTCAGCATCTTACCAGAGGCACTTCCTTCTTCAGATCATCCAGATCTTTTGCCGCTTGCTTCTTCTTGTTCAGGGTGACCTTATCATCTTTGTCCTGCGTGGTAGCCACGCGGTAGCTGTCTGATCGCCCATACTAAAAAACACAGTACATTTCTGACACTTTGAACCACAAAAAACACTACTTTGACACCATCATTGACGCTACATGCACTTTGTTCCTCTGTGTGTTACCAAGACCTGTGATGTTTCATTATTTTTTTCAAAGAGTCTATAATAAGATTTGCTTCTGCATCCTATTCTCTGATCTTAACAGGATGAATCATACACACACACACACACACACACACACACACACACACACACACACACACACACACACACACGGTTAAACAAGCACGTATAAGAACATCTGTGTTTCAAAAGCATGTTAATTCATGTACGGTTGCTCTGGACTTCATCAGGATAAGAGAGCAAAGATCAAAGAACGGGTACAATTGCTACGTGTGTGTGTGTGTGTGTGTGTGTGTGTGTGTGTGTGTGTGTGTGTGTGTGTGTGTGTGTGTGTGTGTGTGTGCGCGCGTGCGTGCGTGCGTGTATAGCTGGGGCCCAAAAAAAATCCCAATCAGCAGGAGGTTTTATGTAGTCTTTTGCACACCTATAATAAATATTTTTATTTCTTAGAATAATCTTAATGCCCTTATTCTAAAACATTATCACTTTTCACTTCACAGAAGAAGAGCCATTTACATTACATTAAAGTACAGTAAAATTATTCAGTGAAAGCTGTGGTCAGAGTATAAGGTCACAGCATCCCTGAGGTTAAGGGCCTTGCTCAAGGGCCCAAGAGAGGCAGTTTGTTGATACCAGTGCTTAAACCCCTGATCTTCCAATCAGTAATCCAGAACCTTAACCACTGAGCTACCACAGGTGATATCACATCTTCACAGAGATGTCACAGTTAATACGGAGAAGCTTCTGTAAGGAGATATTTATGAAACATTAATAGAAGAGGTCTGGGGAGACTTTATAACGGCCATCAAAACCATGGTTTGCTCGTGAAAATAACAAGGCAAATGATGATTTACCAGCTGAAATGAACCCCCGTTAACATTTAACTGTTATAGCCTTTTGGACCACACACACACATTTCCTGATCGATACCCAGTAGAGACAGGATGACATCCTCCAGGATGTGAGCAGCTATTTTAATGCACTGCTGAGACACCAAAGTAAATTGTCTTACTGGAAACCCCCCAGACGACAACGTGATCGTCTATAGATTTTCTTTGAGAGTTTTAAAGCAGCAGTTAACTTGTTAAGTGGCCACAGGATGAGCTGTGCTCGGTTGGTGTTAGTGGGGATTTTTTAAATAGGGTGTTCTATTTATAATCTGGTAAAAAATTAATTGATTTAAGTGATCAATTAATTTCTTATTTCTCTCATTGATCGACCAATTCCAAAGGTAGAGATAAAGCAGATAAATTCTGCACCAATTAGGATGATTTCTAAGCACCAGAGCCCCCTACTGAACAATGAAGGACTAGAACACATTTACAGAATTACTTCTTTTTCATATTCTTCTTCCTCTTTCAGCTTCTTCCGTTAGGGGACGCCACAGCAGATCATCCGTCTTCATACCCCCCTGTCCTCTACATCTGCCTCTTTCAACCCAACTACCTGCACGTCTTCCCTCACCACATCCATAAACCTCCTCCTTGGCCTTTCTCTTTTCCTTCTTACTGGCGGCTCCATCCTCAGCATTCTCCTACCGATATACCCCACGTCCCTCCTCTGCTCATGTCCGAACCATCTCAATCGGGCCTCTTTCACTTTGTCCTCAAATTGTTCTACATGCACGGTCCCTGAACAAAAACTTAATTTCGGCTTCTCCCATTAGGGGTCGCCAAAGCGGATCATCCGCATGTTTGATTTGGCAGGTTTTTTTACGCTGAATATTCTTCCGAACGCAACCCTCCCCATTTATCTGGGCTTGGGACCGGCACTGAAAGTGGCTGGGGTTGGTTCCCTGACCGGGGATCGAACCCAGGCCACAGCGGTGAGAGCACCGCATCCTAACCACTAGACCACCAGGGTCCCTGACTATTAGTGCATAATGGAAGTCAGTTACTGGCCATTAATCTCACACTCCATTCCTGTCAAAAAAAGCTAATAAATTCTGCTTTTACACCTATACCCGTTTTATTATTCAAAGATATTACATTACAGTGATTTCATGAGCCTGTGTAATGCATAAATTACCAACAAAAAAAAATGTCCTATAGGTGTGTGCCATTGGGGCCTTTTGGGTATTTTTGAGACATGACTGCCTTCACAAATGCCAGAACTCAACCTAAAGGATCACCTATGGCAGATTATAGAGTGACATGTTAGACAGGGGTCTATATCAGAGAATATGGTTTGTAAAAACAGTGGTAATCAGTTCTGTACATTTTCAGGAATTTCCCAAACCACTTTTAAGCTGTTTAGGTGGTTTGTTATGGCCCAAAACAGCGTTGTTGTTTATTAAAAAAATGTACAATCAAGGTCTTTTCACTTATATTTCATCAAAAGCAATTTCCATTTCACCACATAAAAGCTACCACATCTGGCCCTCACTCTTCATTTCCCTATCGGACTGACCGAGGACACACCTGCCCACACCCACACATCCGGCGTTCACGTGTCCACACCGAGGTGCCTGCCAGGTGACATTCGGTTAATAGAGAATGAGAAGGTGAGAAAGAAGGATGGATGGATAGACAGAGATAGAGAAAGAAAACCGAGGACAGATTGATCGAGAGAGGAGTGTGGGGGGGAGGAGACACTGACAGACAGAGAGATATCAGCTGAGATGGAGATCGCTTTATAAAGAGGAACAAGTGAAGGAGGGATCAGAGGAAGAAGAAGAGTTAGGAAAAAGTATGGAGAAATAAGAGCGAGGATTTTATTTTTCTTCCAGAGTAGTAATTAGATATTGACCTGCTGCTCTGTCAGCATGTGAGCTTGTTGCCAACGGCGATGGCATTTATCGCCTGATGGCTCTTACAGCACACCACCTGGCCATATCTAACTGGAGTCTCTCTCACTCTCTCTCTCTCTCTCTGCTTATCTGAGCATCACATGCAGCACAGAAAACCAAAAATGTCCCTTTATAGTGCTAGGGTGTGAGTCATATCTCCTCACACACACTCCCGAATTCGAGTTTTTACAACTATATTTGTGGCCCTCAGAAAGTAACCACATTGAGAACATGAGCCCAGACGCTCTCTTCGAGAGCAGGTTGAATATTTAAACCTCCGGATTTGAAATGTATTAAAATCCTGTGGTCCGATTACAGCAAGAGGAAACAGCGAGAGGATGTACTGGAGGCTCATGAAAACACTTAGTTTAGGGAAGTTCAGTTTGTTTTGAAGTAATGTCAAACTGTTTGTTTTTTGGTTATATAGAAATGGTTATACATTTTTAATATGTACAATTATAAATATTTAGTACAGTGTACCACTGCATGTCCATACTATTATTCAATCAGGAGGCTGCAGGGCATTAAGCTATACTGTATGTATATACTATCCATCAATCAGGAGATTCAGGTAATGTTCAAGCGAATATAGAAAATGATCTCACTGTCGCCGACTAGGGCGTAGATGTTGTTGTTTGGACACTTTTGACACATTCGGTACAAAAGAATAATGTGTTAAACATACAGCAGTTGTTCTGTTGCTACAAGGGACAAGAGCACATTAGGTTCCTGTCAGTAAGAAACTGGAATCTAAGGCATGTAATCTATGCCCAGATTCACCAAATCATGGTTAAAAAAAAGAAAGACAGAAGAAAACCAATGACAAACATCACTTGAGCTTTTTATCTTCCAGTTTCATATTCAGTTTCAATGATGGTTCGATATTTATTTTACATGCGGAGATGCTTTTCTCCTCGCCAAAGCTGTCGTCATTCAAATATTAATGATAACATTTAATTATACATATATATTATTGATATTATATAAATATAAGCATTTAATTGAGATTTAATAGAGGTGTCTTAGGCTTATTATACCATTCTGTGTAAACCCTGGCGACAGTTGAGAATTGCAGCAGTATTATTGACCAATGATCAGCGGAAATGCAAAAACCAGCCAACAAAAGTAACGTTCTAGACCTTCAAGCCAGGATAAGGACAGGGACTATATTTCCCTTTGATACATGTTTAACCTGTTTCTTTTTTCTTTTCTTTTTTTGCATTTATTAATCACATGATGATGATTTATCTGTTTATTCATATGATCAGGTAGAGGTACAGGTGTTCCAGTTAAAGTGAACAGTACAGTATGTGTATATAAAAATAATAATAACAATAATAATAATACTATTATTTCGGGTTTGCTTTGTACCCGGCGCAAGACTGAGAAATAAGAAAAGAAGAGAACAGGGATAGCAGTTTCATATGCTATCAGATTGCAGTGAGTAGATGTGAGGATTGGCTCAGGTAAACTGGTTTTAGTGGGCCAGAAGTCACAGAGATGTGGATGACTTAGTTTGGGTATATTTTTTTGTGTAAATGGCCATTTATTAGTCCCCATGTATATCCTTTAGTATCTCTGTATTACTAGGAAGTTATTAGGAACAGCAGGACAGTTTGAGTGTTTGTTCTTTACCTACCCTAATGTAACAGAACTGGTCTTGGAGGGAACCAGAGGCCATAGGGCTGGAATTACATCCTGGCATGCCTCTACTAAATACACCTACGGACTGGATTCTGATAACTAATTATTGATGCCACTGTAACTGAAAGCCTCATTTAGTCCCGAGAATGTGTATAAAAATTGAAGAGAGTGAGGAGGAAAGAGTAAATGTTGTACACCTGGCACTATATTCACTAACTATATAGTGAATATATGCAATGTATGTATGAGGAACTGTTTTATGAGCTGAAACTGGAGAACTGTATCGTCTTTGGAAATGAGTCACGGTGGCGCCATCTGAAATGCACTGCGACAGTGTGTGAGAGACAGAGAGAGGAGAAGTTCTTTGGATCCTCTTGAACAGAAACAAAAAAAACATATAGATCAAGTGAAGTCATCATCATGTTCCATATAAGAAACTCTTGAAGGAAAAACTGATTTTAGGGCCGGTTTTGATGTAAATTAGTGTTTAATTTTGTCACTACTAAAACTTAAGATTCATGACATCTTTTATCATTTACATGTAATGATTCAAACCAGGGCATTGTAGTAGTAGTAGTAGTAGTAGTACGCTTTAATCACGTTATACCGCCGGTGTCAATTTATGTAGTTGTAAATTTTTTTTGTTTCTTACCACGATCTCTTAAAACATATCCAATATTCCTGTATGCATGTTCAACCCTGTGACCATTTAGAGATAATCTGCTCAGTGATGAATATCAGATGGTCACCCTGTACGTCTGCTTGTTAAACTGGTTATTAGTAACTATTCATTAAATATTTGAAGGTAACAGTGCTGACATATTAGTACTTCAACTATAAAACCTCATAAATATTAAATTCAGCATTTGAGGGGAAAACTTCCTTGCATGAAGCCATTGTGCTCCTGATGGAGATGATGACTTCCTGTGAATCGTGATACCTGATCGATGCTACTTTAGCTTGTAATGGATTCTTTCAAAGGAATTACAGGCTGAGATGGAATTTGCAAGATACATTTTGAAATAGTTGATAGCTTGTTTTGTTTTTAAGCCTGCTGTAAGAATAAATACATTAAGATTTGTATGTCATTTATAATAAATATTTTCCTCATACTTTATACTTTTTTTATTCATTTACCTGATTTTTTTTATCCTCATATTCTATTTCTAGTTATCTACATTTGTATACGTATACGGATGATTGATCATCTCAACGGTATTAAAAGGTCACAGCAATCAATTGATTTCACTTCTATTTCTATTATAAAAAATGTCTACAGGTACGGTGTAAATGTTGCTTTACTTCAAAGACGCAATCACGCTATATTTGAAGTAGATAATTTTTCTACGATGGGTTTAATGCTGAAAAATATTTAAAATTCGAACCATTTTTGATGTTGTATTTTATTTGCTACATGAAGTATCCACCGTCGCTAAACGTTATCTTTTCCCAACACTAGCTACGCTGAAATATCTTATAGGATTCACTCGGCCTCAAAATGTTGAATTGGTGAAAAATCATGACTGGTTGGGTTAGGATCGCTTTCATTTGCTAAGGTTGAACTTTCTCCATATCTATTTGTTTATGCTAAAGGCACAGCTTAACACTACACCTGATTAACTGCTAACAGGGCATGAAGCAGCATGTGAACTACAGCAGCATGACCATGCAGTTACATCATGTCTCTAAAACCTCAGACACTGGGGGATTTCAGTTAATTTCACATGTGAATTGCAGAGTAAGCAGACTTATTCTTTGACTCTAAATTCAGAGGACTGTGAAGTATAAGGAGATATATATAACTGTTCCTATTTTAATGACATTCATATTATATGTTTAGTATTAAATTGGTGCTATATTTAAGTTGAATTAGTTAAAAATGAATGGGAGAATTGATCTTATAGTATATAACACTAAGGTCCTGAGGTTCCAGCAAAGTCCAGTGAGAGCTTTAGCTGTAAATGAGTGCAAGTAAAGAAAGAACAGTGACACCACCCCTAGAGAGATAAAGTGTGAGCGTGTCAGTGAGCGTATGTGTGTTTTATTTTTGTAAATAAGTGTGTAGGCATATTGTGTAGACTTCTGTATTAACCATATTGTTCAGATAATGCAGTTCTGAAACACTATGTGAGCAAAAAGGACTCAAGGAACATCTGTCAATAACATCAGAATAATTTTTTTCTCATGTAAAAAAAAAAAAAAAAAAGTATATTTTGCTTCCTCAGCATGTGTGGGTGTTTTTTGAAGGCTAAAATGCCCTTGGGGCCATATGCTGTAGGCCATGATAGGTCTGTGTGAATACAGATTGCATAATCTGATTAGGAACGATGAGGATTAGCTTGCACTTCACTCCCTAATCGCTCGCCTTCGTATTATACCCTGACCGCATTCTGATGGACGACCCGAATGACCTGACGAAATGTATTTGCAGAAAAGATACGCATACTAATACTTTAATGCGTATGGAAAAGAAAAGAAACAAAAAACGAATGAGAAAGGATGAAATCCTTCCCGGAAAGATGCATGTGTTCTATGCTATTAAACAAAATACAAGCTTAAATCTAAAATCCTTCTTAATGCATTACCTCCCCTGTCTCCTCCTCCTCCCCCTTTTAGCCCAATTACCCATCTGTCCTTTCATCCATCTATCCATCCATCCATCCATCTTCTCAACCTTTGTCTAGCAGCTTTGCTAGTATTTAATCCTGGTATTTTTGAATGTTCAATGCTTTTAAAATATGAATATGTTTTTATTGGTTTAGTGGAAATGGGACTGCCTGAGATCCCCCCTGCGTCACTTTCTCTTACTTACACACACACACACACACACACACACACACACACACACACACACACACACACACACACATGCAATATCATTTCTCTCAGTTGATCATTTCTCTTTTGTAGCAAAATCTGACTCATACATCCAAATCAAATAGTTTTATGCCAATCAAAATCTACAGGCCCAACACCCCTGACCTGCCATGATAAAAAAAAACTTTCGGACAAACAGATAAAAGTATTAGGATCTTCTATGAAAATATTTTCTTTCATTTTTGCAGTTCCCCTTACAGTACAAGAGCGTAGAATAAATAAATCATGCTGTGCTAAGCAGGAAACCGGAGCTGGGGCCCTCGGATAACCTCCCGTAGACACCGGTAATCTCACCGCACCGTTAACCTTTCTGGGGTAGCTTTCAACACTGGAGGAACTGTAGGAGGGGGTAATCCTACCTTGGGAAACTAAACACATCCCTTCACTAATACAACTTTTATACGCACACAGTTCAGGCACAATTCCTGATGCAGTCAGGTTTATTACCCAGTCACTCTTCTTGTATCTATAATGAATGCTGGAGATCAATTAAATGCCAGAAGTGGATGCCAAATCAATGAAAATATGCTATGTAGACTAAATAATTAATGCTGTTGTACAGACAGGTTTATTACTTTCAGATAAAAATAAAGAAAAGGGGGAAGCACTGAGAGGGTTGTCAATCAATACTCCGGAAACCAAGCACTCTGATTGGCTGCTGCTGTCACTGTGACAGAAAACATCATCTCAACATGCTGCGTCTCAACAAATTTGCTCACTGAAAGACAAGGGTACTTAACACGAGGACTATCATACATTCAGTTCTCATTATAACCCATCAACATAATAACCTCACGTCATCAGAGCCGGAACTAATCATTCTCTGTAGCGAGTCCATTTTCTACTGTCCCACTTTAACAAACCCCTGTTGTCCTCAGCCACTTCTACACTTAACATCCCCTCAGAAAAGGCCGCCATCCTGACACCTGAGTGCGTACCAGCTGCGAAGACATGAGCCCAGCTTAGGTGGAAAACGACAACATGATCCCTTCCTTTCGCTCTCTTTTGCCCCCCAGACATGTTCTCCATTCTCGTCCTCTCAGTAGGTCCAGTCTGATCATTCATCCTACCTTTGCCTCCTGTCTCATTACACATACACCTTTCAATCGTTATTAATGTAATAATAAATGTTGAGAGAAAATCAACATTTTCTTCATGAGGTCAAAACTCCCAGATATTCCTATATTTTTGTACACATTTTTTTTATAATATGCATGTCTCCGGTCCTCATGTTCTGCACAGTTATCGAGGGGATTTGTTTCAATGTAAAGGTGCTTTATACTTCTCACATGTACATTTCTTTGTATATCCCTGCTGGGGTTTAGAGCTCAGGGTCAGCCATGATCCAGCACTTCTGGAGCACAGAGCATTAAGGGCCTTGCTCAGGGGCCTGAGAGTGGCAGCTTAGCGATACTGAACCACAGACCTTTTGATCAGTAACCCAGAGCTTTAACCACTTAGCTACCACTGCCATGTATATAAACCCAAAGTGCACTCTGTCTATTTGGGATTCTTTTCATGTCTTGACAGGGAGTTTCCACGGCTTAGCCCCGCCCCCTGCTCAACTCAGCCCGGCATGGGGCAGCGCTGCGTCACTGCACTCACCATATATATATATATATATATATATATATATATATATATATATATATATATATATATAGAGAGAGAGAGAGAGAGAGAGAGAGAGAGAGAGAGAGAGAGAGAGAGAGAGAGAGAGAGAGAGAGAAAGAGAGTGAGAGAGAGAGAGAGTGTGTGAGAGAGAGAGAGAGAGAGAGAGAGAGAGAGAGAGAGAGAGAGAGAGAGAGAGAGAGAAATGTCGATAACGGGAATTAACCGGTGATTCAGGGAAAAGCAGAGACTCTTGCAAGCTTCTGCATCTGCTGCCTTTCTATTCGAGACAACGCATGACTCGGCAGATATTATGCGCGCAATCACCCCCCCCCCCCTCTCCCTCCCCCGCGCCCTTGGAGACATCGCTGAGACGGTGGTTTTGCCGCAGTGCCATAAGACACCGCAGGTGGAATTTCCGATTCAACGTGCACCTGAATCTCACCAATGCATCACTCTGGACAAGTTTTTGACTGCGCCCTGTGTGCGAGGAAGCACCTTTCGTTTTGATGCGTCATAACATCATACGAAGTCTTTTGCATAAAACAACGGCAATAATACTAATAATAAAACTAGCAACAGTACTACTTTTCACAGACTGTTAGTGTGAGAGGACGTCCTGTCCTTGCGCGTCCTTTTCGCTGCATGCTTATAAGTGAAAGTGGCGACGATGAAGCAAAGACTGTAATTCAGCGTCATTCCGCAGCGCGCGTGCGTTGGGACGCGCGAGTCGCCGGTACAGCTGACGCCGTCGTCAGAATGAGGTCGCGTGCCTGATTGGCTCGAGCGGCCGCGTGCGCTGTTCGACGCAGTGGCACGCTCTCTTTGAAAACACCTTTGGTTCATGATGCGTAGGGAAGAAACCAGGGTACTCAGGGCGATCGCTACGATTCCCTCACTAACTCTCGTGTCCCGTGTGAACCGTGGAAACGAAGCAGCCGGTTGCGCAGAGTTCGCAGGCAAAACCGCATTATGACGCGCGAGCGTCAGCGGATATTCACAAGCGCCCCGAGAGCGAGCGCGCCCGCGCGCGCCGCAACCAAGTGCTGCTCGGTAATCTCTGATCTCACTCTTTAAAGCATGCGAATGCACATTGTTGGTTTTTTTTGCACTATTCATTCGAGTTGTTATGGTGAGTTAAATGGCATAGGAGCGCTTAGGAAAAAAAAGTTTGCAACCTCTTGTGAAGAGCTGCTTTAAATAAAAGCCATCCGGTCGTGCACCTGCACATATTATACAGAAGCAGGAGGGAGAACAAAAAAAAGTCAGGGGGATGGGGTGGATTTACAGCATACACCATCGCAAGGGCACTGCAGGTAACGCGAAAAAGTGCAAGACGATGAATTAAGGGGGGGGTTGGGGCGTCTGAAAAAAGTGCGCTCGAGCGCTCAAACCTGTATAAATGTCAAAAACTGAATAAATGTTTGAGACCACCAGCATCATATATACAAACCATAACAGATACTGGAACAGGGTTCCAGGTCCAGGGGTCCGAGTCAGTACCTGGGACAGGAGTGTCAAATTTTACACTTTAGCAATGCGACTTTTTCCCCCTTAGTGAATTTGGAGCAAATGTGAACCGGAAATAGGGTTTGTTGAAAAAGTGAAAAATCCGCATTACAGTCAATGTCACGCAGTCAGTGACACTGCAGTTCTCCCTGTTCAGTACACAAAGTTCTATATCTAATACACAATGCACTTATAACACTATTTACCCTCTTTATAGAGAGACACTAAATGCAGGCTGACTAATTATTAATTAATTAATTAGGCTAAAAATGGAGATTTGGTTTCTTACCCCCATGGTTGCGCAGTCAGTCTCAGGCTCTCTTCAGCAGATACAGAATGGAAATGTCAGCCCTTTAGGATCTTTAGGATTGTTTTTTTGTTTGTTTTTAATAGAAAAGACTACAGAGAAATAACGAGGTAAAGAAGTTTTCTATATATTTTATATATTTCTATGAGCTCATGCTAAGGAGACCAGCGGCTTAGTTTTTTTTTTTTAAGTTTGGAAAATAAAATCGTAAAAAAAACGATGGCTTCTAACAAGACCAAAAAGCGAACTGAAATAAATTACGAAATGAAAAAGAAACACATTTTTTTTTTTTTTTTAGAAAGAGCAGGGCAGTGCCTGTCTGCTTTGAGGATGCCGGTCTCCCGCGCTGCTCCCGACTTGAAGCAAAGCCGGCAAAAACTAAGAAGCCGCACTGTCCCGGTTCTCCGGTGTTTTCTGGTCTTTTTTCTCGGAAGGGGGGGGGGTTAGTGTTCTTCCGCTGGAGCCGGAGCACACCCCGTGTGAAAACAGCACCGGTGATGCGCAGCGGCTTCTTAAAGCTCATTAAAAACCAAACTGCACTGACCAATGTATAATATCCATCCCTCTGAATTAGCAATAATGGACGTATGACGTATCCAATCAGCGCACTGAACTCTGATTAAAGCGAACCAATCAGAACGCGGTGATTGCCCCGCCTTCCTTACTGCAGAATTCCAAGGATGACAGTAGTCCTCTCTTTTAGAAATGACTCCTTGAATATAACGTGATTCAATAATGTTTTTTTAGTATGACACAAAACAAGATCCTACTGTATTTTTGACTTGAATGTGAATGATTAATAAAACTTGTTTACTACTTGTTTGCAGATGTAGGAGACTCCACTGCACTAGGCCTCAGACTATGCCTGTTCTCTGCACCACCAATAGTTTCACCTCCATTAGATGTTCATTTTGATTTATCTTTATACCTATGTGCCATGCCTACAGAATTATAAAGCGGGACTAATGACTACATTCATGCATCATGTATAGTGTCTTTGACTGTGTAGTTTGTAAAAGTCGAATGTCATTTTGTATCAGCACTTCCTACATGTACATTTGACACAATTACATTCGCTGTAGAGAAACGCACACACAGACATAAATGCAAACAAGCTTACAGTATGTAATCGTATATTTCCCGCTGCTCTCAGGCAACTGAGACTGCATAAAATTACATACATGGTCCCTGTGATGATGGTTGATATGAGTTATGACCATATTGGAATGACATTTTGCCTGCTTACACATGCCCTCACATACACACACATACACACACACACACACACACACACACACACACACACACACACACACACACACACACACACACACACAAATACAAGTGATGAACAATGAGCTGATTTGCAATGGAAAGCATTAAACAAAGGAGAAGCAGTGGGTCTATATATTACTCATTGGAGGATGGGGCAAAGTCGGCTAATAAGTTGACGCTTGCTGCTGCAGAGTCTCCTCACTCATATATTATGCAGACAGTGTGGTATGAGCACAGAATCGTAACAAGGGGCAAGAAAAAGAATGTAATTTTCTGAGTTTACTCTGCACATTGTATGTATTATTTATAATACTACTGCAGTCCCTTGTGGTCTCTTCAAACACGTGTTCTTTAGCCTGTCTCTATATGTGTGCCCTAGATTCCCTTTTAGTTCAAGCTTAAAATGTTCTGTTATTGTCCTTTGCTGATGCATTCAATAAAGTTTTTTCTTGGTTTTTAAAAAAACAAAATGGCTGCCCATATGTATGTAAAATATCCTTAATTCACCCAGTCATCCCCCATTCCTCTCTCTCTCTGTCTCTCTCTCTCTCTCTCTCTCTCTCTCTCTCTCTCTCTCTCTCTCTCTCTTTCTCTGCAAATAGGATTGAGTAGAAAATTATCCACAATTCTTGCTCTCTGGTCTCCACAGCAACAACAGTCAGGTGACCTTGCCGTGCCTCACAATCAATTTGCTGATTCAAGGCAAAATAAGGTAGACAAAGAAAGAAAAATGAAGTGGAGGACATATGTACAACTAGAAAGGAAGTAGGGGATGGACATTACAAAATGGCTCATCTTCATCTTCGACCCGTCTGAGCGAAAAAGAGCCATATATATTTATTTGACCGAAAATGCAGTGTGTGTAAATGTGTCTCCGTGTGTCCCTGTATGTCCACGTGTCCTACTCTGCTTGCATATGTAAAATATCAGACTTTGTAATACTCTAAGACCAAGTAGGGTAATGTGGTGTATTTGAAGATCAGGACAAGGACCATGGGAATAAAAGAGTGGTGGTGAAGGGGTGTGGGGGTGGGGTGGGGAGGGGGTGAAGATAAGAGGAAGACAGAGAGGATGAGAGTTTTGGAAGAAGGTCAGGAATGAGTCAGCTATTAGCAGCTGCAGAAGAAGAATGCAAATGTAGAGGAAAAGATAAGGCGAAAGACCAATCAGAAACAGAAAAACCCGGTGAATTAGTGTAGAAGAGAAAAAAGAAGACATTAGTTTCATTCCATGAATAGCTAAAAAATTAGATCAATTAAATACAGTACACCGCGTCATTCTCCGCCTTATCTGCTTAGCCATCGGCAAATGTCCATCTGTTTCCTATCGTTATACACCTTCGGCATCACTCACCAAGCCCTCCCCCTTCCTACAATTAATAGTGAGAGTATTAATATATACACTTCTATATTTTAGTCATTATTGCTGCTACTGGGTTTGGCCTGTCTCTACTATTTGATACATATTTTGTGTCTGTGATACCACTGCTGCATCAAGCATCGTATTGAGAACATTTGGAATGGTTCGACTGTTGAGTGGTACAACAAAAAATCATTCCTTTTGTCTTTAAAAGAATGAGTTCGAATTAATTATGCTGAAGAGGGTAGATAATGTGCTCCTCCGAGTGTGTTAAATGATCAGCTGTTACGATTGGTTGGCGTCACATTGTGAAAAAATATAGGTGGGGGGATGTCGGGGAATAGCTTAAGAGAAAAAAGCATGTCTGGCTTTTTCCAACTGCAGCGAGGTCACAATTTCCTCATGTCAGAAACTGGAACAATGTGGGCATTTGCAAATATCATGCTCTTGTGGCATTGCACAGTGCCAAAAGATTGGTTTGGAAATCGAAATGCTTCAAAAGAAGCCACAATCTTTTACACTTACACACACACACACACACAAACAAACACATAATGGAAACCAAGCTGCTATATGAGATCTCTTTGGTACATGTGAAGAAAATCACACACATACATCTTATAGCTGGCCTAAAGTGGGTCAGAAGAATCTTTGCTTGCACCACTGTCTTCCTTTAGAAGCTCACTTTTTTTCAGAATGCTGCACTGAAACTAAACTCTGTAGCACGCAAAGCTCGTGTCATCTCCCCCACCTTACCATGACCTTTAACTGCCAGCTCCTACTGCAAAAGCACGGCAGTAACCATACAGCTCATCAAACTTGATATGAAGCATTAGACCATGAATCAGTAATTGATTTGTGTTTGCTGTACAATTGTATTATCCTAACAATGCATATATTGTGGGATCACCATGTTCGTGATGGTGAGACTGCTGACTCTGTAGTCATCATTTGTGTGTGTGTGTGTGTGTGTGTGTGTGTGTGTGTGTGTGTGTGTGTGTGTGTGTGTGTGTGTGTGTGTGTGTGTGGTCTGTGTGTTTGTGTGTGGGTGCGTTTAGAGCCATGTGTTCAGCAGGGTGCTGTCTCTTTAACAGCCAGCCAGCCAACCAGAAGGCAGACAGTGAAACTGGTGTGTCCTTGGAAATAACCTTGCAGGGCTACTATTCAGGTGTGAAAAAGCAGGAGAGAGAGATTCACACAGAAGTTATTCAGAATACCTTTACATACAAGGGGAACTGTCATACAAATGAGAAAAAGAAAGAAAGCTTATATGAAGGAAACAAGAGGAAGCAATGGGCTCAGGGCACAAAGAGGATAAAATGTCTTCCTGACACAAAATACTTATGTACATAAATATCATTCAACTCAGACAGATTAAAGTGACCAGACGTTACCGCTAAAGGAATAATCCAAATGATAAGTACAGAAGAGATTAAAGACAGGAGGGCAGCTATGAAGGGGTATAAGAGTAAAAAGGAAGAAGTAGCTGGTTTTAGAGTAACGGATTATTTCATCATAATTGTTATGATGATTAAAAAAAAAAATACTGTATAAATAAAGTCAAAACAAAAAAGATGAGAAAATCTAAACATTTATATGCAAAGACACAATATCATGTGCATTCTCCTGCTCATAAAAAAAAAAAAAAAAAATGTATAGTGCTAATGTAGCATTAAGGCAACTTGATTCCTGCCCCACTACACCTCTTATAGCATGTACTGTACAGCATTTCTCTTTTATTTTTAGCATTAGGTACAATAATACATTTATGGGCTTAGCAAGCTTACAGCCTCAAAATGACAAAACTTTTAAATATTATTATGCCCTCAAAAGAAGAACAATAACATATAAAAATCTATAGTTTTCTGCATGAGGGCTTTATGTATGTTTAAGCATACAAGGTTGGAACTTGTAATTCTTCTATTTACAACAGTGTGCAGTTTCATTTCGGCTACCATTTTCTTTCCCGTTCCCAAATTGACATTAAGTCCACATGACCGCACAAGTGCCCCTTCCCTTCTCTACTTTTAAACTCTTTTATAGCAGTATTGGCTTTAGATCATCTAATAGAGACACAGTGCTTGATTCAATCTTTAACCAACAATTGACCATACTAATCTCTCTTTCTAGAAGGTAATCATCAATGTTAGCAGGCTAACTCACTGCCACCGCTACTTGCTAATGCAGCTAAGGTCAAAGCCAGGAGTGGTGTGTAACAAAAAAATGAACAATTGTGTAATAGCTGACATAGAAAGAATGTCTCTACTGCAATTCAACACAAAACAAGCATCAGCTCAACTAAAGCATGTGGAACTCATACAATGTGTGGTTTCCACATACCTCTTCCACCATCATTCCTGTCCCATAAAAAACCCGTCATGCCTCTATGAGTGACTACCACTCTGTAGTACTGACGTCCACAGTGATGAAGTGCTTTGAAAAATTGGTCAGAGCACCCAGTTGCCAGGACCCACTACAGAAGGTCATCAGATAACATCATCAACCAGACCCTGCACAATTCTCCCTCCCACCTGGATCAAGGAAAAGGTAATGGTACTCAGATACTGTATGCAGACTACAGCTCCACCCCTCACACATCTGTAAAAAGCTCCAGATCCTGGTGTTGAAATCAACCTTTTCAAGGTGGTCAGGACATTAAACCACACCTCCTCCACACTCACCATCAGAACTGAAGCTCCCTAGGGCTGTGTCCTCAGCCCCCACCAGTACTCCCTTTGCACCAGTGACTGTGCTGATTGATTACTGGGGGAAGCAGTTGAGGAATTGCAGAGTCCCCTGGCAATTAAAAGTTACACAGTTGATAGGGTGAACGGCTTCAAGTACCTTAGGGTCCAACTTATAAATGACTTCTCCTGGACAAGCCACACAAACACAAATGGATTTATTTATTATAACAGCACAGACTGGAGTATGTTTTTCCATTTAAAAAGGCAAGGTACACCCTCGCTGCTTTCCTGGTGCCCGTGTTCTTAATATCGTTGTGCAGGTACCCGCGAATCCTGTATGAGAACTTCTGAGCTGTTGTTCTCCATGCCGGAACGGATGACACCAGACTGAGGCAAACTGAGATCTTGAAGAGGGATTTCAGGATCCTAGTGGAGACGGTACGCAGCACATCACCCACAACGAGGATCATAGTGTCAGGACCTCTTCCCACTTACCAGCGAGGGATTGGGAAGTTTAGTAGACTTTTTTCACTAAATGAATGGCTACAGTCATGGTGTCGAGAACACAAACTACTCTTTGTTGATAATGACGTACACCCCAGTGCAGTTGAAGCAGCAGTCCAATAAAACAACATCTCTAGGATGTTGCATAACTTCTGACTGGTAAAACATCATGCAATTTAAAACTATGATAACATTTGTACAACAAACCAAATACAAACCAGATTCCAAAAAAGTTGGGACACTGTAGAAATTGTGAATAAAAACAGAATGCAATGATGTGGAAGTTTGAAATGTAAATATTTTATTCAGAATGCAACATAGATGACATATCAAATGTTTAAACTGAGAAAATAAGTTGATTTTAAATTTCATGACATCAACACATGTCCAAAAAGTTGAGACAAGGCCATGTTTACCACTGTGTGGCATCCCCTCTTCTTTTTATAACAGTCTGCAAATGTCTGGGGACTGAGAAGACAAGTTGCTCAAGTTTAGGAATAGGAACATTGTCCCATTCTTGTCTAATACAGGCTTCTAGTTGCTCAACTGTTTTAGGTCTTCTTTATCGCATCTTCCTCTTTATGATGCGCCAAATGTTTCTATGGGTGAAAGATCTGGACTGCAGGCTGGCCATTTCAGTACCCGGATCCTTCTTCTACGCAGCCATGATGTTGTAATTGATGCAGTATGTGGTCTGGCATTATCATGTTGGAAAATGCAAGGTCTTTCCTGAAAGAGACGACGTCTGGATGGGAGCATATGTTGTTCTAGAACTTGGATGTACCTTTCAGCATTGATGGTGCCTTTCCAGATGTGTAAGCTGCCCATGCCACACGCACTCATGCAACCCCATATATTATCAGAGATGCAGGCTTCTGAACTGAGCGCTGATAACAACTTGGGTTGTCCTTATTATCTTTAGTCCGGATAACATGGTGTCTCAGTTTTCCAAAAAGAACTTAAAATTTTGATTCGTCTGACCACAGAACAGTTTTCCACTTTTCCACAGTCCATTTTAAATGAGCCTTGGCCCAGAGAAAACGCCTGCGCTTCTGAAACATGTTTAGATATGGCTTCATTTTTTACCTACAGAGTTTTAGCCGGCAACGGTGAATAGCACGGTGGATTGTGTTCACTGACGATGTTTTCTGGAAGTATTCCTGAGCCCATGTGATTTTCATTACAGTAGCATTCCTGAATGTGATGCAGTGCCGTCTAAGGGCCTGAAGATCACGGGCATCCAGTATGTTTTTCCGGCCTTGACCCTTAAGCACAGAGATTGTTTCAGATTCTCTGAATCTTGGATGATATTATACACTGTAGATGATGATCACTTCAAACTCTTTGCAATTTTTCTCTGAGAAACTCCTTTCTGATATTGCTCCACTATTTTTTACTGCAGCATTGGGGGAATTGATGATCCTCTGACCAGCTTGACTTCTGAGGGACACTGCCACTCTGAGAGGCTCTTTTTATACCCAATCATGTTGCCAATTGACCTAATTAGTTGCAAATTGGTCCTCCAGCTGTTTCTTATATGTACATTTAACTTTTCCAGCCTGTTATTGCTACCTGTCCCAACTTTTTTGGAACGTGTAGCTCTCATGAAATCCAAAATGAGCCAATATTTGGCACGACATTTCAAAATGTCTCATTTTCAACATTTGATATGTTATCTATATTCTATTGTGAATAAAATATAAGTTTATGAGATATGTAAATTATTGCATTCCTTTTTTATTCACAATTTGTACAGTGTCCCAACTTTTTTGGAATCAGGTTTGTAGTTACAAGTGCACACACAGCTCACTTTATAGAAGCCAAGTCTATTTCTCGTGTAGTAAGACCAAGGGATAAATACACAAGATCCGGAAATAATCTTATTAAAGTTAAAACTGGAAAATGTCAGACAAGCAAACACTTAAAAAGTTCTAAATCTTGGACTTCTAAACATTAGATCACTTGCACCCAAAGCACTTATTGTAAATGAGATCATTACAGATAATAATCTTTTACTGAGACCTGGATTAAACCAAATGATTATATGATATGATAAATAAGTCTACACCATCAGGATATGCTTATAAGCATTAACCCCATCAGACTTGTCATGGGGTGGTGTAGCAACTATTTAAAGCCTTCTTAATATAGTCAAAGATTAGGCTTCAGGTTTAAATAATTTGAAGTGCTTGTTCTTGAAGTTGTACTTTAAGAACACAGACATACATAGAAAACCCCTACTATCTCTTACTCTGGCCACTGTGTACAGACCCCCAGGGCCCTACTTTTATTTTCCTCAAGAGTTTGCTTGTTTTCTTTCAGACCTCTTGATCAAGTTTAATAAAGTCCTGCTTGTAGGAGATTGTAATATGTATGTAGAATATGTAAATGATGCCCTAGGAATAAAATTTGTGGACTTACTAAACTCTTTTGGAGTTAAACATAACATCACTAGATCGATCGTTTTAATCACACACTAGATTTAATAATATTCCACGGAGCAGACGTCACTGATATAGATATTTTACCTAAGAGTGATGATATCACTGACCATTATATCATATTGTACACACTACCTTAGAGCAAATTAGCCATGTCTCACCATGTTATCGACCTGGTAGGACTATTGTTTCACCTACTGAGCACAGATTCACAAATAACCTGCCTCATTTATCTCAATTTCTCACTAAACCTTTAAATGCTTGATCTTGATGAAATGGCTAACAACATAGACACTATCCTCACTAGCACATTAAACACCGTTGTTCACATCCGATTAAAAAAGGTTAGAGAATAAAGACCTGCACCATGTTATAATAGTCATACACATGACCTCAAAAGAACAGCCTGTAATCTGGGAAGAAAATGGAGAGAAACTAAATTGGAGGTATTTAAACAGTATGCACAGCTACAGACAGGCGCTAAACGCTGCTAAAGCTGAGTACCTGAGCAAATTCATAGAAAACAACAAATACTATCCCAGGTTCCTTTTCAGTTCAGTAGCTGAATTAACAACAAATCAGGTATCTAAAAAATTTATTTCATCACAGTTTAGTAGTGAGGACTTTATGAATTTCTTCATTGGAAAAATTAAAAGTATTAGAAAAACAATTGTGGCGGTCCATCCTCTGAAAGCATCCTCCTGATTCAATCTCACCTAAAACTCAACAATTACACTGCTTTACAAGTATAGGACAGGAAGAGCTGTATGATATTATTACCAAAGCCAAATCACCAACATGTCTGTTAGCTCCCATTCCAACTTAACTACTGAAAGAAGTGTTACATACAGCTGGTGAGCCTTTTTTCAATATTATTAACTCTTAATTACTCAATAATTATTAAATCATTAGGTCACGCCCATAACCCATGACAGCCCCTCATTAGCCCCTCATTAATAAACCTAATTTGGATCCAAATAAACTATCAAATTACAGACCCATTTCAAACTTCCCATTTATGTCTAAGAGTTTAGAAATGGTTGTGTCTGCCCAGTAATGTTTTTTCTTACAAGAAAACAATATCTTTGAAAAGTTCCAGTCAGGTTTCAGGCCCCATAATAGCACAGAAACTGCTCTAGTAAAAAATCACACACAGCATTCGACATTATAGATCATGACTTACTCCTGGATCGCTTACAGAATTACATCAGCATTTAGGGACAGACATTGAGCTGGTTTAAATCCTACCTGTCTGATCATTACCTTTTTTTAGATTTAAATGTAGAACTATCCAGGTTAATGCAAGTACATTATGGGGTGCCTCAAGGTTCAGTTCTAGGACCCCTGCTTTTCACAATAAACATGCTTCCCTTGGGAAATATTATTAGAAGGCATCTCAATTGGCTCGGTTAACTGAATGTGTTAAAAAATTAAAAGTTTTGGTGATGCATAACTTTCTATTATTTAATTCTGAAAAGACAGAGATTTTGCTCATCGGCCCAAAATAAAACAGTACACAGAAGCTCCAAACCAAGAAGGTTGGAGTGAAAGATCTTGAGTGGACTGCTATAGAGCTTTGACCTCAACCCTATACAACACCTTTGAGATGCACTGGAACTCTGGCTGCACCACCGGCCTCCTTACCTACATCAGTACCTGACTTTAATAAAGCACTTGTGGCTTATTAAGCACAAAATCAATTCAACTCAATTCAATTCATTTAAAGTTTATTTCTATAGCCTTTTTCACAATGGACATCGTCTCAAAGCAGCTTTACAAAATGTAAGAATTCTAGAACAAATATTTAAATAAGTAAACTATGTATCTTCTTCTTCTTCTTTCGGCTGCTCCAATTAGAGGTCGCCACAGCGGATCATCCGTCTCCATACCCCCCTGTCCTCTACATCTGCCTCTTTCAACCCAACTACCTGCATGTCTTCTCTCACCACATAGATAACCTCTTCCTTGGCCTTCCTCTTTTCCTCCATTCTGGTGTCACCATTCTTTGCATTCTTCTACCGATATACCCCATGTCCCTCCTCTGCACATGTCCAAACCATCTCAATTGTGCCTCCCCTACTTTGTCTCCAAAACGTCCTACATGCGCTTTTCCTCTAATAAACTCATTTCTAATCCTGTCCATCGTCGTCACTCCCAACAAAAACCTCAACATCTTCAGCTCTGCTACCTCCAGCTCCGCCTCCTGTCTTTTACTCAATGCCACTGTCTCTAATCCATACAACATCACAGGTCTCACCACAGTCCTATAAACTTTCCCTTTCACTCTCGCAGATACCCTTCTATCACAAATCACTCCTGACACTCTTCTCCACCCACTCCACCCTGCCTACACTCACTATAAATAAGTGAGCTATGTATAGGTATAAAAAAAAATGAGCAAGCCTGGGGTGAAGGTGGCAAGGAAAAACTCCCTTTAATGGTATGAGGAAGAAACTTTGAGAGGATCCTAATTTAGGTGACACCAAGAATGTGAATGTGTAGAAATCATAAAAACGACAATACACATTTCAACAAACACACTACAAAACCTACAGGAACATCTTCCAGAAAAGCATATACAAATGTTATGGTCAGGTGTAGAAAAACCTTAAGTCAAGTAGTATATATTTTTGTTATTAAGCAACACATTTCTGTATATTAATTATTTGGAGTATCTGCTATACAAGTCCTTGTGTATAAGCTGTTTATTAGAAACAATATCATATTAGAATTAGTATATAAATAAAAACCTTCGAATAACTGTCTGGTGAACACCTACTGAATCATCATACAGAAAATGTTACTATTCTGCGGTATAAAGTGATTTTGGTTGTTCCCAACCAACAATAAAGAACAAACAAATTGTTGTATTCTTCGCAATTGGTTTCAGGCCATTTATTTTGTGCTACCGGAACCTTCATTCAAGGTCGTCTAACACTGCAAAGCAAACTGGTTTATGCTTAATGAGTATAAGAAACTGCTGCAGATGATATACATTTTATTATATCATCATTTTTAGGTTCTCTTTTTTATCACTCACACACACACACACACACACACACACACACACACACACACACACACACACACACACACACACACACACACACACACACAGAGAGTCATGTACTCTGCATTAAAGCTACATGAACTAACTTTATGAGAGAGAACAGAGGCAAGGTAAGAAAGCTAAAAAAAAATATCAGACTGCAGTTTCAGCAATTTGTATCCTTTTCACCTAAGCTCTCTCTCTCTCTCTCTCTCTCTCTCTCTCTCTCTCTCTCTCTCTCTCTCTCTCTCTCTCTCTCTCTCTCTCTCTCTCTCTCTCTCTCTCTGTCTCTCTCTCTCTCTCTCTCTCTCTCTCTCTCTCTCTCTCCATAGATCACTTCCGCAATGCGTAATTGATATGAATGTTACAGATGGAACGAATTCCTGAGCAGATAACTAAATAAAAAGACAAGATTATTTAATGAGCATGGAATCGGCCCCCTAACAGCATATCCTCTAACACACACAGACCCACAGCCCCAGCTATATATGTACACAATTATACAAAAGACTGCACATCTTGATGAAAGAGATGCTATTCATAGTACTATGACGTCTGCGCTCCTCCTCAGCATCTGCCAGCCATGCTATTTACATTTGTCTGTTAGAACACACACACACACACACACACACACACACACACACACACACACACACACACACACACACACACACACACTTATACAGGGTTTACAGGGACATGTTCCCATTGGGTTCTTGGTTGAGATAATGCTATATGGCACACACAAAGACAAACTTATGTTATAGCTTTTATTTGTGAGGGACTTTAACATGCACATTGAGTGTTAAGCAGTGGGCATCAACTTTCACACACACACACATATATACATACACACGCACACACAAAGGTGTAGGTGTTTAAAACAATTCCACTTTGTGTACCATTATCTGTTTAATGTTCCAAATATTCCAATCTGTTTTTAATTCTATAACTAGATTTTGTTGTTAAAAATATCTATATATGTTGTATATACTGGGTTTTGTTCTCAGTTCTCAGTTCTTCCCATTTATTGCAGTGTAAACTAAGAAAGAATTTCATTGTGTGGGCATACTGGAATCAGAAATCTGTAGTATATAGTATCTCCAAAAGTGAGTACACCCATCACATTTCAGCAACTCTATTATCATATATTCTCAAGGGACAATACAATAGAAATGAAACTTGAATATATTTTAGAGTAGTCAATGTGCAGTTTGTATAGCATTATAGATTTTCAGTCCTTTAAAAAAATAACTCAACATACAGCCATTATTGTCTAAATAACTGGCAACAAAAGTGAGTACACCCTAAGTAATAACAGCTAAACATCACTTAACCATGCAAAGTCAGGCTTTGATGGGACCACAAACATTTATGTATCTTGTAATAGAGAAATTAAAATGTGGTGCTTTGAGGACAATTTTCTTATACTGACCACTGAATGTTCAACATGGCACCTCATGTTAAAGACTTTCTGAGGTTTTGAGAATTAGAATTGTTGCTCTACACAAACATGGCCTATGCTATATGAAGATTGGTAACACCCTGAAACTGAGTTACAGTACAGTGGTTAGGGTCATACAGAGGTTTTCCAAGATGGATTCCACTCAGAACAGACCTCACAAGGGTCCATCAAAGAAGTTGAGTCCTCGTGCTGTGCGTCAGGTGCAGAAGCTGCTTCAAAAAACTTCTTCAGCATTGATTTAGAGGTTGCAGAAGTGGAAGGTCCGCCTGTAAGTGCTCAGACCGTTTTGCCTACAGTCAAGCATGGTGGTGGTAGTATCATGGTCTGGGGCTGCATGAGTGCTACTGGTACTGGGGAGCTGTGGTTCATTAAAGGAAACATGGATTCCAACATGTTATGTGAAATTCTGAAACAGAACATGATGCCTTCCTTTCAGAAACTGGGCCGAATGGCAGCTTTCCAACATGAAAACAACACCAAACACACAACTGCCTTGATGAGGAAGCTGAATGTGAAGGTGATGGAGTGGCCAAGTATGTCTCCAGACCTGAATTGTGAACCTGTGGTGCATCCTCACGCGGAAGGTGGAGAAGCGCCATGTGTCTAACATCCAGCAGCTCTTTGATGTCATTATGGAGGAGTGGAAGAGGATCCCAGCAACATCCTGTGCAGCTCTGGTGAATTCCATACCCAGGAGGATTAATGCAGTGTTGGATAACACTGGTGCTCACGAAATATTTATATATAGTATATATATATATATATATATATATATATATATATATATATATATATATATATATATATATATATATAGTTTTGACACGTTCACCTAGTGTGTACTCATTTTTGTTGCCAGTTATTTAGACAATAATGGATGCATGTTGAGTTATTTTCAGAGGACAGTAAATCTGTACTGCTATACAAGCTGCACATTGACTACTCTAAAATATATCCACGTTTAATTTCTATAGTATTGTCCCTTGAGAAGATGTAATAAAATGGTTGCTGAAATGTAAAGAAGGGTGTACTCACTTTTGTGAGACAATGTAACTCTAGTACTATACTAAAAAAAAAAAGAGGGGCTGGAAAAATAAGTTATTTTTCATAAATACAGTGATACGGTTGGCCATAGCATCTTGGTAAAAAGGCTTAATCCTATTTGGTTCTCCAGTCAAGTTTTTTTGCTGATAATTCGTTTATTTACTGCACTGAATCTTGTACCTGTGAGGTACCTGCCAAAGTACCTGCCAAAGAACTTCCTAAGAAAGTAATAAAAGGTTTATTTATTAAGGTTTAATGCATATGTGATACAATCATATTGCATATTCCAAAGACTGTTCACATTGGCAAGAATGGAATATTTTGGTGGAAACAGGCGTGTGGCGTGTTCTCTTACACACATACTAGGGATCATCATGTAAATCTGGTAAGAGATTCACAACTGTCCAACTTGCTGTTAAAGCTTCCATTCAATTTTGAAGAATCTTTTCAATAAATTCGCAATTAAAAACAGTACAGCACCTTTTCACATTTAGTTCTCATTTGCTGCTATAATATCCTCTGTCACTCTGGGAAGATGTTCCACTAGATGTTGGAGTGTGCTTGTAGAGATTGGTGCTCATTCAGACACAAGGGTGTTATATAGGTGAGGAGGCCAGGGGTGCAGTGTTCCAATTGCTCTATTGTTCAAAAGGGTTGAGGTCAAAGCTTAATAGCAGACCATTCAAGATCTTACACTTCAACACATATAAACCATATGTTCATGAAGCTGTCTTTGACATGTCATGCTGGAACAGGTGTAGGTCCCCTAGTTCAAGTGAAAGGAGCATTTAATGCTAGTGTGGTAACAGTTTGAAGAAGAACTACACACGTTTTTTTTTGTCCAGTTTTACAGTTCACATATATCAAAAACAGAGAGAATGCCTAACTGAAATCAACATTTTTGACATACTCAATAAATATATGGAAATATCCTGTAAACAAGACACAAAAAACAACAAAAAAAAACAAGCATATATTAATACATAATACACAAACATGGAAAAATTAGACTGTAATTAAATATTTTGAATATATTTAAAATATAAAAAAAAAAATAAAAAAGATGTTTTCTTTTTTAATTGGCTAGCAAAGAAGCTGAAATGATGTAGCAGACCTGCCTTAAAATGTCAGAGCATCAACAAAAAAATTATGAATAATATCTCAGGCTGGCTGCTTTCCAGATGCCTAGAACAGGAGCTTCTGGGCATTTTTACTGCACACAGTGTACTGAGAGTAAGGTCAGCTTTTTATACCAGTATCACAGCATCATGTCACTATTGATTACATCCACACCCCCTTTTATCTTTGTCTTAAAAGTGGTGAAAACTATAACGTCTTAATTACCTGAAAAATGAATGCATTACAAACCTCAGAAATGACAGAATACTTGGCTCTGTGCTGTAGGGTGAGAGAGGACTGCATCTTGTGTCTGATGTTGTTCTGTTCGGTATTTCACTATCTGAGTGGTGGTAACTGAAAAATCAGCAGCTGTTGCACTCACCACAAACTATGCAGAAGGGAATTTCTTCGACATCCTGCTACTGCATTCTTCAGAGTAGCAGAATTGCCGGCACCTGCTGGAGTACTGCTGTCAGATTTGACCTGACAATCATTCTACTTGAAATCAAAACATCTCGACACTGGTATTAAATCTATAGTGCTGTACGGATTTGGTGTTCAGGATTCACTCAATATGCAGGACTACACTAGACAAACACAAGATTGGACACGCATCCTGGGACAAACTCAATTTTTCAGCCTGGGGGGACAGGGACAAACCAAAACATTCTGCACACACTCAGCCAGAACATGAGCTCTTTGTTTAGTTAGCTCGAAATAAAATTTACCTACCTTCTGCTTGTTTTCTGAAATATTGATGTGTAGTAAATGCGTTGGAATGCCACAGCCTGATCCCGTTCACCTCAGGTGAATGGCGGATCCCACATGAATCCCTAAATAGCCAGAAGATAAAATGTTCACAATAGACACTGTCAGAAAGCAGCTTTACACAAATGTAGAGCTATATTACATTTCTTTACGAAGAGCTGATGATGGCGAGGAAACGCCCCATGAGACTTAAAAAAAGAAAACCTTACGAGGAACCAGATTAGTACAGTTATAAATGATTCCCTGATTATATACTAAACACTCAAACTATAATGAGCATGCTAAAATTTGTACATTTGACAAGGATTAGTAAAACTGGCCCAGCAGTGGTGGACAGCAATGAATTAAATGTAATTTGTTACTGTACTTAAGTAGTTTTTTTTTATGTGTATTTGCATTTGGGGAGACTTTTAATTTAACTTCACTACATTTCAAAGTCAAATATCTTACTTATTACTCAACTACATTTTGCAAAATCAGTCGTTCCTTTTTATTTATGAGAGGATAGAAACTTAAGAACCAATCGGTGTAGAGTGCACGCTCTGTTTAGCACGTATTCCAACATACAGTTCAGTATTTATACAGTTTCCAACATTAAACACAGCAGCAGTTCAATCCCAAAGCTGGAACAGTCTGTCTCCTCCTCTTATTACACACAATGTACTAATCAGATTAGAGTAGCCTCTACAGACAAGTTCATGCCCTATGACTAGCATGAGGACATAGTTGCCCTCCTTTCCTGCCCCAAAGAAATTACATGTCACATTGCACTAAAAGTTTAAGCTGGCTGGTGGGTGCCCATCAGACCAAAGATACCTTGACTGGTGGTCCAGGACCTACAAATCCAGAATGGACTTGTCAAGGCCTGTACCTTACAGGTTTTTTTTTTTTTTTACCAAATACAACACAAGACTATTATCGAGCCAAAAATCTAGACGGATTATGGACAAAAGTATTGGAACACCTGACTTTTCCAACCATATGTGGTTTCTCCTTAAACTGTTACCTTAAAGCTGGAGGCACACAATTGTACAGGATGTCTGGATGCGGCTGGATTAATTTTTTTTCTTCATTTAAACTAGGAGACCCAAACCTGTTCCAGCATGACAATGCCCACAAGCACATGACAGATCTGCACAAGCACACACCAAAATCTGGTGGAAGATCTTCCCAAAAGAGTGGAGGTAATTTATAACAGCAAATGGGAACTGAATGTGGGATGGGATGTTCAAAACGCACATACAAATGTTACAGTCAGGTGTTCACAACTTTTGTCCATATAGTTAAATAGGCCATGACAAGCAAAAAAATTCTGAGATGACATCAGGAAGAAACCTTGAAAGCAAAACCAATTTAAAAGAGAACCCATACTCTTCTCGGAGACACCAGATATGTGCTGACATCATGCTGTGGACAGGTTTCTCAGGCACAGGGTCTGAACCGCTTGAGAGGAAAACCTTTTTTTTGTCCGATTGGACATGACCAACACAATGTGAGTGACACGAGTGGCTTTTAATTTGCGAACGTCCTCAAGTGATCAGGCGGGGCTTAGGTTTGAAACTGATTAAACATCTCTGGAGAGACCTTAAAATAGAAGCACAGTGATGTTCCACATCCAACCTGACAGACGTTCTACAGAGAGGCGTGCAAGCATGAAGCATCATATCCAAGAACATTGTAGTCACAGTCGAACAAAAGATTGAATAGAGGATCTAAATTTATTTGGAAATGTCATATTACAGGGGGTTTTGTTTTTTAAAAAAGCTTATGGTCCTTCACTGAAAATGGACCATGCTACTCTCTCAAGACCATAGGGAAACAAAAAGGGACATAGTAGTAAAGCAGGCCAGCCTCGTTCTGAAACCTGCTTACGGTACCGTTTCAGAGAAAGCAAACTGTGCAAAAATATCTCTCTTCTTGATTACTGGACTTGGATGTGCTTCAGGTATTTTGCTGGGAAAACTGTAAAAAACGACAGTTTGATACAGCTTAGTACATGACCATGCTGTAAATTCTGAAGATAAACCCAGAATATTTAGCCAGAAGGTGCTAATAGACAAAACATCTCAAGTGAGCAAAACACAGTAAGCCTGTGTAGATGAATGCGACACTGATACATGAATATGCACTCGTACTTGTGTGAATCTGAAGCTTCCACGAGTAGGTGTGTGAAGTGGGGACTTTAAGTGCTCTGGGAAAAGGGATGCTGTCCCAGATTAAAGCAGTGGCGTTATGCAAGCAGATGTATGTTAACAAAATCAGGGCTGTGCTCAGGATTTTATATCTTGCCTATTGGTAAAGTGAGGCTACTGTCCGTGACGTCACCCAGATAGCATGGCGACATTGATACAATGTTGAGTTTTGATCCAAACCTGCATTTTGGTTGAGGTTGATATTTCAATATTTAAAGTATGTACAACATTAAAAATCTCATAAAAGCTTTCCAGGGTGGAAACAGGGATATTGAACTAACATTGAATTGTGTTCAATCGTGCACGTTTTTCTCTGTGGAATGCTAGTGTGTGTTACCCGGTCAGTGGGGTGTTTACAAACCATGATGGGCATTTTCAGCTGCTTTTCCTGATTTGTTGTAATACACTAGAGGCTTGGCTTAGGGTGGGTTTTCAGGTAAAGCGGTTAAAGAAAAAATGTTTGTACTATTGTACAGTCAGACCCTGACCAGTCGACTTACATCATTTCGGAGATAAAACAGTCACCTTAGACGGAAAAAAATTTAATAATATATAATAATAATGATAACAATAATAATAATAATACAATATATATACATACAGTATATATATATATATATATATATATATATATATATATATATATATATATATATATATATATATATATATTTATTTATTTATTTATGTGTTTACAGTGCCTCTTTATGTACATAGAGTAGTCATTCTAAGTTGGGGTCTACCTGTAGTTTGAAAATGCCCATTGATTAAGAAAAACCCACTTTGGTTGTGCATGTGCACTTTTCAGTAGTCAAAAGTAGAAAACAGGTGCATCCTATATAGAAATCTTTAGTTAGAATCTGTATATATGTATATATATATACAGTACAGACCAAAAGTTTGGACACACCTTCTCATTCAAAGAGTTTTATTTATTTTCATGCTTATGAAAATTGTAGATTCACACTGAAGGCATCAAAACTATGAATTAACACGTGGAATTATATACATAACAAAAAAGTGTGAAACAACTGAAAATATGTCATATTGTAGGTTCTTCAAAGTAGCCACCTTTTGCTTAGATTACTGCTTTGCACACTCTTGGCATTCTCTTGATGGCTACTTTGAAGAACCTACAATATGACATATTTTCAGTTCACTTTTTTGTTATGTATATAATTCCACATGTGTTAATTCATAGTTTTGATGCCGGGAACAATTTCAAGCAATCATGCATCTACTTTATTTTTTGTCTAATCCTTTGATTTTTTAAGCTTGTTCAGATTGTATTGTTATTGGCTGTAATCAGATACACTGATTAAAATTTTTTAAAGTTTAAACCACATCATTTCCTACATACCTACAAAGTGTACCTGAAGACTTCAAAGTTTTAATGTGTGTGGAATTAACTGTGAAATTTTGATGAAAGCCAACAGTCAAAATGTGTAATGACACTGACATTAAACTAATATTTATTTGTAGTTGATGACCATGGGATCATGGGTGCTTCTTGTTTCCTTAATTGTGTATCCCTTAATTAGTAATCTCAAACCAAAGAGCGTTATACAACTTTGTGCAAAAGACAACATAAATTCTGCTGCATTTAAATGTTTTACATTTTAATGTTTAATGTCAAATGTTTGATAAATCTTGAGTTTAAATGTACCATAATGTTACTTATTTTGATAGATTCATTAAGATTTATTAAGAACATTTTAATCAAACAAGTTTCAAAAAATATAAAACCAGATCTCTTAAGTGCACACAGGTTATGCACCTATACAATAAAATGACTTGAAGTAATGCTTGAGTGAGGAGGGATATTTCAGTTTATAAATAAAATCCTTCAATCCCCTCCTTATTTTTTTGTCCTTTTTTCTTGTATCCTAGAAAAAAAGGGAACAAAGGAGGAATTCAAGGATGCACATCTGTTTCACATACCCATGTGTATTTGACTTCTCGTTAAGAGAACACAGCTGCATCATATCCAGTCATGTTTGTTGAACTGCTTTTAACTGCTGTAACATGTTTTTATAAATATTTCTTTCTACATGTTAATAAAGTGCATTATGATTTCATCTTTAAATTTTAGATCAAATATCCAACAACATTCTCTAGATGCCCATGAGCATGAACAATATACCTGAATGTTTCTGTTACTCTTTACATTTCTTCAGAGGCATTCAGAAGGAGGGGTTAAGGCTGAAAGATGAGGATAGATCATTAGAGAAACCAGAAGTACTTAACATAAGATTTGATTTTGTTCTTTTCCTGTTTGCAACCCTAACAGGTAATCATTAATATTCCTGAACTACCATCAAGTATGTTGTATGTAACTGTTCACGATAAAACTCAAAATCCAAAACATTTTTGTGACATGTAATTTATGTCACTTGCCACAGTATGAAGTTTGTTTAAAAAATGTGGCATATAATTTACACACTGTCTCATACTGAAAATCTTTTATAGTATAACTCTTCCATTTAAAAATGTTAATTGCACAAACTGTAAACGATAATGATACTACTACTAGATTTAACATTAATAGATTTCAGATAAATTCAATTAATGACATGATGCTAATATCATGTTCTAATTTCCTGTCTGTGTACATGCGTTTTAAATTAAATTTAGTTTCACTCATATATGTGACCGTATGTATGAGAATTGAATTGACTTGATTGGATTTAAATGATATACAATTCAATACAATAAGCCATTTTTGAAAAACTTGAACTGTTGCACCACTTGAGTTAACGGTGGTTCGAGGAGGCGTAAATTTAAATCAATGATTAGTCAGAAATACTACAACAATTTAATGAAACCATCAGTAAACAAAGTTCTGTGTCACAGGAATGCAGTAAAAGTAAAAGATTATGTGGAGTTGCGTCCAGTGTCCGATGAGGTTCTGTTGCATCCACCTAGTATGCATGAAATTGATAATGACACAGCTGACCAACCAGAATTTCACTCTGATACTGATTCAGAAGCACCAACAAGTGAATTTCTTTTAAGGAGTTTGCAATATTGGGCTTCTACCTTCTTTGTCTCACTTGTTGCACTCACTGCACTTTTCCGTATTTTGCGAATGTTTCATCCAGAATTGCCCAAAGATTCCAGGACAGTTCTTACGCCCCAAACCGATGTGTCCACAATAAAGATACAGAGTGGGGAGTAGAGTTATCCCCTGCTTTACTGCGGATTCGAATTCTGTGCCCTAATTTTTTTGCGAAATTGCATTTGCCATATAACTAATTTGTTTCGCTGATTTTCCCGGTCTCTCTCGGATAGCACGATAGACCAAAAAACGTATATGGAATTGCTTGTATGGAGTTTTAATGTATTAATACAAATATAATTATCAATTCTAAAATGAAGTCGAATGTTGAAACAGTACATTACCTAAAGTAAAGAATGCGGTGATGTCATAGGACACTTCAACCAATAAACAAGCAGGGAATCTACGCATAGGCTACGCTACTACAGAACTGTATACTGTACAGTACATGTACTCACTATAAATGTGACACAGTGTAATGTATTTCTACCAATTTATACAAAATTAATTTTGCTATATTCTTGCAAATGTTTTCCGTGTGCCCAAGTGTATATTCGAGTTCATTTCAAAGACATTCAAGACATTTACTGATGATTTGACTAAAGTTTTGAAACATGGCATTACAATAGACAAACTTATTGGTGCAATATGCTCTTTTGTGTGTGATGTTCCTGCCAGAGTCTTTGTTAAAAATATAAAATCTTACAATGGCTACTCAGGCTGTGACAAATTTGTTCAAATGACATTCCCAGAAACTGATGCAAAGTTGAGAAGTGATTCAGATTTTTTTTTTTCTCCTATCCTTTTGAATTAACCAACAAAGGCTGTTATAATGTGTGGGGGTTGCATGACAATCTTGATGAAGCCAGGCTCCAAGATATTAAACAAAAAATATTTCCTTTGTCCTGACAAGAATGTCTTTATTCCCATGCCACTCATCCATAAAACAATGAATTGTTTGTAGATTACAACATTCTGTAAGAAGCTTGGACTTAACATAATTAATGCATGATTTCTTTCTTTTTTTTCTTTTTTATTATTATTATCTGCAAAGGAAAGTTGAAATTTGTGTTATTGCATTCTAGGGGACTTACTTAAAAAAAAAAATTAAGCAGTGGTGCGTCGTTCAATTGCAAAATGGTGTCACAGAAATTGTGCCACACAGCTGGCTGATTGGACAGAAGCTTCTATGGCCACCATATCCACCCAAAGACACAGCCAAGGTGCGGACTGCAGATAAAAAATATGAGCTGTGCCCTAAAGGAATAATTGACATCGACGAAGTAGGTCTATACTTTCAAATTAAGTATAAGGTCAAATTAAAATCTTTCTGTGTATCAAATTCAACGTGCAGGCACATATGAAGTAGCTGAGAAGAGTTTGAAAAGATATCCACAGGAAAACTGTGACACAACTGATTTGCAGTCTGATGAAGAAACAATGAAGTTTGAAAAAAGAAAATCCAGGTAACACTTAACTTCAGAAGGAACAGAAGTTAAAAAAAATGGGAGGGAATAATAACAGAAATAAAAATGACCAGATGTATCTGAAATGTGCTTTTCCTATTAGACCCGTCTACAACATAGCATCAGAATATACAGAAGATGAAGTTAAAAAAAGAAAGCTCTGCCTGGCTTGTAGAATCCTATTTCCAAGTATAACAGTGATGTTTATGTAACCAAGACTGAAGTGTAAAGTCACAGTATGCAATTGTGTCATTGATGTGGACAAAAAAAACAATCCAATTTTGCAAATGGTATACATAAAAAATAATCTGCTTCACTGCAGGCCCCTGTTTAATTAGCTACCAGAGTCCAAACCTCTGTCCAGCCTTCTACCAAAAATCTGCCGACCCATCCCTTGGAGTCCTCTGACCAGATGTGCAGAACTTCTCAATACTTGACTAATGTAAGTGACTCATCAGCCCTGCCTGCCATATACCCCTGCTAGGGATCATCTTTTAAGGATCAAGAGGATATAAAATCCAGAAGTGTTGTTGTTTCCTATTCAATTAAATTACACGGTGCCCAATGTGACATTAAATAAAATTAGTTTTATTTTGAAATGGTAGTTCTCAACCAAGAAGATGTTGAGATTTTCATTAGGAGTGATGAGGATGGACAGGATTAGAAATGAGTTTATTAGAGGGACAGCGCATGTAGGATGTTTTGGAGACAAGGTGAGGGAGGAGAGATCGAGATGGTTTGGACATGTGCAGAGGAGGGATATGGGGTATATCTGTAGGAGAATGCTGAGGATGGAGCCACCAGGAAGGAGGAAAAGAGAAAAACCAAGGAGGAGGTTTCGCCTGTATGCTCCTTGCATGCTCTCCATTCCAAAACAAAAACCTTACTTAGCTTTTGCTCGCTGCTTTCTGCTGTTTTCTTCTGTTTAGCTACTGTTTTTTTTCTATCACAATGCAAGTATTTGGCCAAAAGTCTTTTGTTTCTGATTTAAGTCTTTGTATTGTTACTGAATTTGTATATTTGCAATACAATTAGCAACAACACACACCCATCCACCCACACACACATTTATATCTACTGTTACATCCTGATACTTTTTTGTATAAAAGTGTTAATTTGAGTATTTCATGGTAAAGGTAGATAGACTATGTGAACATCTGTGGGAAGTTCATTTAACTGCAGTAGGAACCAGAACAATTAATAGTCTCTTAATTGACAAAAGGAGCATTTGCTATGTTTCCACACGGACGGTTTTAATTGCCGGATGTGGGCATCATGGCGGATTTTGGTGCTTGATTTGAGACTTGCCGCAACAGTAAAACAAAGGTTTAGTGATAAATTATTATTTTTTTTTTATATCTGAGTAAATAAAAGACTCTTTCATCTTATATATTTATTTATATTTTTTTATAAAAATGGTCAAACAGAAATGCACGCTGCATTAATCACGCGTTAATCAAATTTGTGCCGTTAACATTGTGTTAACGCGTTGTGAAAGCACAAAGTTGGAGGCACACAATTGTATAGGATGACTTTGCATGCAGTAGCATGAAACTTTCCCTTCACTTGAACTAGGAGATGTTCCAGCATGACATTGCCCCTGTGCACAAAGTCAGCTCCATGAAGACATGGTTTACATGGGTTGGAGCGGAAGAATGTCCTGCTATAGACCTCTGATCTCAAGGCTACTGAACACCTGTGTGATGAATGTGAACACTGACAGTACCCTAGGTCTCTTTACCTCACCTACATCAGTACCTGAATTTACTAACACCCTTGTAGCTAAATGAGCTCCATAAACACACTCCAAAATCTAGTGGAACATCTCAGAACAAAGGAGGTTGTTATAACAACAAATCAGAATCATTTATATTCATGTTTTTTTGGATCTCGTTTCTGTTTTCTTCCTCGCACAATTCTTGTTTTGCTTGGTTAATTGTTTGCTAATTGCAGTCTTTTTCCTGTCATGTTTTTGCCTAAAGAGTTGCATTTATTTCATAAAATGTTTTGTATGCCCCTCTGCTATTGTGCATTCAGCACATAGTGTATATTCAAAGTCAGTTTTATTGACCAAATGCTTTATTTCTGCATTTACATAAACATGGAGTGGAGAAACATTTAAAAAGCGTACCAAGGCAAAGAAATGCTACTACAACTACAAAGCACAAATCTCAGCTCATCTATAAATAATTAAAACACAGCGGGAAAGAGGCTTTGCGGAATAATGAAGCACCACACAGATGACACTCTTATTAGCATTTTAAAGCCTCTGTACCTTTAACATCTTTCACTTCTTCTGCTCTCGTTCCATCCCCCCTCTTGTTTAACTGTCTCCTCTCTGTTTTATTTATATACAACTAAGTGCTAGTGTCACAAGCAGGAGGACCAGGGAGGCTGTTCTTAAGAAGGTTACTGACTAATAGTAATATAAACATACACACAAATTAAATAATATAGAGCATGGCTGCTAAAAGAAATGGAAACTATAAAATAATCAGGTACAGTGAGTAGGGCGAATGAAAAGACTAGAAGAACATTCCGGATTTTTTTTTTTATGCTATGAGGACTGGTTTGATTAAATGATTAGGGATTTAGATTTTCAAGCTTCTGGAGACATGAAGAAGGGCAGTGGTGTGATGCGGGGTGGTGTGAGTGTGACGGCACTTCCTCATCTGCTTGTCCTTGTTGGCTGGGTCTTTAGTGTCACACATTAATCCGTGAAGGATTTCTGCTCACCGAACCAGGTAATGAATATTATGTAAAGCCAGCAGAGGATGATCTATTCTCTCCAGTGCGTCCCTGTGAGGTCAGTCCTTGTATCCATCGTAATTCCAAAAGAGAACCAAAATTCATTCGAATGTTCTCTCAGAACACTATATAGCACACAATTATGAACAAGTACGGTTTATAATCCCAGTATTTCAGTCTGAATAATTCCGATTGGCTGGAAGGTGTGTTAAATCGGTCAACTTAATCACCGTTCTAAACGAATGCAATGTAACCATAGTAACACACCATCACATAGTGAGATAGCTATTGTAAACATTTCCTAATGACACAGACCCTTGCAATTCTCTCTCTCTCACATACACACACACACTCTCGCTCATAAATATTTATTAAAACTTATTCAAAGAAATGTGTCACAATTTTATCTAGCAGCAGAATTCTAGATCGAATGGAGAAAAAAATATATTATTTTTATCCATGCAGACAGTTTAACTTATCAGTGCAGAAAATTGTGTCCATGGTTTAATGGAAGCATGAACATTGAAAAATCACACCTAAACATGGATTATCCTGTCTTTAAATTTAAATTCCTTTTTGCACTGTCCTTCTGGCTACAGTTGACCAGTGGCAGACTGTGCATTTCACACCTTGGCTTTCAATGGTGTCCTATCTAAGTCAATCTACCTCTCAATACTATAGAAAAGCATCAATATTACGCAGATGAACAGAGCGCTGCATCACAGCCAGGTATCTCATACAGTAAGAATAAATGTCATTACTAAAGCAGGAAACCCAATGAACACAATTCAACAAGTCTCCTTTCACTGTAGCCACAACTACACCACCCGCATACATCATCTCTACCAGAAGCATCGATATTAACCTCATAAAATGACCCCAGGTTTTCCCTGCATTTGTGTGCATTACGGTTTTCCTGGGAAATTGAATTAAAGGCAAATTGTGTGGTTTTGTGCAAATTCTACAGGAAAGAAAACGCAAACTGTTCACGAAAAAGCTTAACAACTGTTCTGAACAGTTTTGGCCAACTTTTGTCCAGCTTTTCTTGAAAAGTCCAATGTTGTTAATGTCCTGCAACCAAATCACAAATCATTTTCTCTTTCTCTGTCAGTCATTGTGGAATACAAATAACAGATAGCAAATCCACACGAACATATGAACACATATTTATGCAGCAGATGTGGGTTAATAGCTTTTACTAGCGCTGACCATCCAATTTAAGGACGTGAAAAAATGGTTGCCATGTTTGGACGCATTTAAGGGGGGCCTTGGAGTAAGCAAGTAAGCCACACCTTCAAGCAACATGCATTTGAATCAATAGGATGATGGCATACAGTAATTTCCTTTGACCCCAGCAACGTGTGAGGACTTAAATCTGAAAGAATTCAATACATATTCAGTGAAAGTCACTGGATTCTGATAGATTTTAGACCAGCAGAGAATGCCTTGCTGGCCCTGACGTCCCGGCACTGCAGTTATCTTAATATACACCTACACTATTATTTCTATAAAACTGCATTGTGATGTATGTTATTCAACACACCATACAAACAAAATTAATCCAGATTAGTATGCTTCTCAATGCTCCTCCACTGTCTTTCCTTTACCAATGGTACATCTAAAAGCGAGGAGTAGCCTCTAAAAGTTTATTTATTAATACCATAGGTTATTTATACTAACATTTGGCATGAATAACAAGACAGTGTCAGTGAGATGATAATACTGACTTTTCCTGAACCGACACCCAGCAAGAAGCTCTTTATTTAAGCGGAAAATCTATGAGTCATGAGTGCTCAGGGCAGACTGGCTCACAGTGTACAGGAAAGATCAAATGAGGCATCCCCCCCCCCCCCCCCCCCCTTTCCTTAGACCTAGGACAAGATGGACCTTTCTGCCAAAGCTGCTATTCAAGGAAACAAGTCGGCTGGATTAGAGTTGATGCAATGTGGCCCAAACAAGTAGGGCTGCATTATATAAATGCTACTTCCTGTCTGTCTAAGATAAAGACAATACATAGTGTGCTTTCTTTTCTGGCATCCACCTCTGCTAACAAACATATTTCGATGAATTACTCTAGATTGTTGTAGATAGCAGCAGTCTTAATTGCTGTAAAAATACACAATACTGAAATAAAGAAGCAAGGCTGAGGCTGATTTCTTTCTAACCCAGACTGTAGATTCATAGCAGCTTATCAGTGGCAGTAGGGTGAGGTGATTATGCAAACTGAAATGGATTTGATCTCCATTCTGCTCTTTTGACACATCTGTATCACAGAAACAAGTCAAAACAATGTGAACAAGGTAGAATTCTTACTCAATCACAGTTTCTTGCTTCCAGATTTTTTTTTTTTGCTGAATACCATGTTTGGACCAAGTATTCAGACTTTTAAAACAAATACACTTGTGTGTCATTTTCATGCAACCCTTAGGCATGAAGCCAAGGACAGCAGGCATGAAGCCCAGGACAGTGAACAAACAAGACATGTTACAACACAACTTGATTTAGGTGGAGTGATCATGTGACATGAAGTGTGAAGGTGACTGATGGGAAGCGTAGTCAAAGGTCAAAATCCTGACAGTCATTTTGTAAATAATATGTTTGTTGCATCATTGATACCACCTTGTGATATGATGCATTATCTATAATAGTTTCATTATGGCCCTATTGTTAAATATTAAGGTTGTAGCTTTCCCATCTTATATAAAAATCAGCTGTCATTGAATATCGGACTGAATAATCGGGTATTAGGTGTACTTGTAATGCCAGGAGCCACTGCAGCACAGACAGTCCTGACTCTTTTCTGGAGCAAATAAAATTGATCTTCCTAGAGAAACATTTCTGTCAGGGAATTTAGCCTCTTAAACATATACTCGAAGATCACAGTTAGGTAGTGTACAATAGAGCACAGGAACAGCTCATGACCATAAATTTTGGTGCGAAAGAATATAATTAATGAAAAAAAGCAACTATCATTAACCAAAGTTGCCAGGTTTGTGTAAAAATGACCAGCTATAAAACAAAACCAAATTTGGGGTTTGCATGGGGATAAACCTTTTGGGATGACACCATGGTGCATATCGACTCTATAATCATTTCAATTAATTTTTATTTGTATTGCGATTTTAACAATGGACATTGTCTCAAAGCAGGTTTTAAGAGAGAAAGCAGTTACAAAAGTATGTATAAGTATGTATAATCCCTTATCTCTTTCCCAATCTTCCGATATACACTTGTGATGACGGGCCTCCAGCCCATGCCCACTAGGATAGAAGCACTCCAAAGGCATGGTGCTGAACGGAGAGCGCAAGGAGCAATGGCACATGGCTGGTGGATGCTGATGACTGCAGCAGCTCCTCACCACCTCTAAATGTTTAAAAGGGTGCCATGGCAACGGTGGATCGAGCAAGTTCTGTCTCCAAACTAATGCTGGCTGGTTTTCCCTCTCTATTTGCAGGCAGCAGACCCATTGATGCTTTAAAAAACCTGTAGCATTGCCATTGCCTTTCTTCCACCTCAGAACAAAGAGGGTCTCCTCTCTTGCCCTGCTTGCTCTTGCATCCACTCACACGGTACATTTCCACCTTTTGTGAGCACCAAGAAAAAAAAAAAAAAGACATTTGAGTTCACTGTTCAATGTTGGAGCCAAACAATTGCATAGAATGGCTTTGGAGGTGGAGAAGCCAGATCCAGGAAGATATGGTTTACATAGATTTAGGTAAAAGATTATGAGTAGCCTGATATAGAGCTCTGAGCTTAGCACTACTGGGATGAATTGTAATGCAGACTGCACCCCAGGCCTCTTTACTCTACAGCAGTACCTGATTTTTACTGATGCCATTGTGGCTATATGAGCACAAATCTCCACAAGCACACTCCAAAATCCAGTGGAACATCTACCCAGAAAAGTTATTTATAACAGGAAAAGGATGCTGAATGTTGAATGTAGAACTCTTCTGGTCAGGTGTGCACCATTGTCCATATAGTGTATCAGAAAAATGGCACACTGCCTGACCGTTCGCTTAATTTGCAAAATTGTATTCGATTGAATTCCACTTACTTGCTTTAATCTGGTTTGGCATTAAATTGTAAAATGTACTTAAGTACATTTTTAAGAAGTACTTTATCAAAGTAGTTTTATTTTGGGAAACTTTGACGCTACATTTCTGAAAAAATATGCCGTTCCTTACCACACTGAATAAATAAATAAGTTGATTTTTTATGAGGAGCTGTCAACCCAGCCATTAGGGTTCCACAAGCCACTTAGTTCACTCTTAGTTCACTCTTAGTGCCGGTCCCAAGCCCGGATAAATGGGGAGGGTTGCGTTAGGAAGGGCATCCAGCATAAAAAGTGCCAAATCAAATATTCGGATCACGAATGCGGATGATCCGCTGTGGCGACCCCTAATGAAAGAAGCCGAAAGAAAGAAAAAATGAGGAGCTGTCAAGAGCCCACAAGCATAACCCCATTGTTCTCTCAACTATAGAAAACTTTCTTAATTGTCTTAAATATAAGGTAGGATGTGCAGAAAAGTGAACTGAACTGCATCAATTGTTCAAATATAGCTCTTGTAGATCACTACTCTTACTTTGGATACTTGATGTATGTTCAAAATGTATGTATTTAAGCTTTGTACAGTGCATCCGAAAAGTATTCCCAGCACTTTACTTTATCCACGTTACAGCTTTTTTTCTAAATGAAATAAATGCATTATTTCATGAAAATGAAAAAAATTAATAAAAATAAAATCATATGTATATAAGTATTCACAGCCTTTGCATGACACCTAAAATTGAGCTCAGGTGCATCCTGTTTCCACTAATCATCCTTAAGATGTTTCTACAACTTGATTGGAGTTTACTTGTGGTAAATTCAGTTGATTGAACATAATTTGGAACGGTACACAAATGTCTATATGAGGTCCCACAGTTAACAGTGCATATCAGAACACAAACCAAGCCATGAAGTCCAAGGAATTGTCTGTAGACCTACGAGACAGGAGCCAGCGTTTCTCTGTGGAGAGAGGAGAACTTTCCAGAAGAGCAACCATCTCTGCAGCACTCCACCGATCCGGCCTGTATGGTAGAGTGGCCAGATAGAAGACACACCTCAATGAAAGGCACACGACAGCCAACCTGGAGTTTGCACAAAGGCATCTGAAAGACTCTCAGACCATGAGGTAAAAAAGAAAAACTATTTGGCCTAAATGCCAAGCATTTCTGTCTGGAGGAAACCAGGCACCACTCATCACCTGGCTAATGCCATCCCTTCAGTGAAGCATGTCAGAATCTGAGAAAAGATCAATGCATCAATGATTGAAAGCAATGGCTACAGGATGACTCTTTGGATGTCCTTAAGTGGCCCAGCCAGAGCCCAGAATTGAAACCGATTGAACATCTCTAAAGAGATCTGAAAATGGCTGTGCACCAACGCTCCCCATCCAACCTGATGGAGCTTGAGAGGTTCTGCAAAGAAGAATCGGAGAAACAAAAATAGGTTTTCTAATCTTGTAGAATCAAAATTTTTTTTTTTACTTTAAATACATTTGCAAAGATTTCAAACACACTTCCTTTATGTTGTCATTATGGCGTATTGTTTGTAGAATTTTGAGGAAAATAATTATGTAGTAATGTAGTAATTTTTCCAACACTGGCAACCGTGTTATGAACCATCCTGTTTACAGCTCCTCCTCTGCTGATAATATTAATAAAACAAACATGGGGTAGTGTAATTCCTGCCTTAATGGTCTTTAATTGGTGTTTGTTCAGTTACCATTATTAACTAATAGGTTCAATAATAGCAACATAGTCACTGATCTACAATTTAAACGCCATTAGTGAGCAATTTGATGAGCAATTTGATGAAATGTTGACTTTTGTCGATTGCATTTATAAAAAAAAATACAAAAAAATCATCTATCAATCACAAGAAGTATTTAGTATTTCATCTGACTGGTAAATGTTTTATCAAGATGAACACTTGGTTACTTTATAAGGTTGGGTTCTGGTGCTGAGTTTGCTGTTAGTTCACAGTAGCCTAAAGCCAATCCTATATCTGATGTGTAGAGATAGAAACAGGAAAAACTACCATTCCTTAATGTAAAGATGATGACTAAAGAATCCTGAGGGAGATTCAACATCATCTCAAGACAGTTGGAGGAATAAAATAAATTAGGTATCCAATGAGCTGTCACATTTATCTAGCAGTGTGACCTTGCTTATAATTAATGTTTTGTTATTATCAACAGCTTTTACTACAGGATGGTTTAGTGGTAGAAGCGATCCTGATTAGAGCAACTGATAGCGCCTACATTGTCGTACCGTTTATTTATTGCTGAATTGGATGATTTAAAAAGAATTCTTCTTTTCCCCATTTAGGAACAGTTTAAGACACAAACTGGATAGACACAAGTGGGCAATTAACTATGAATAAAAACACAAACAGCGGACAGAACTAGAACTAGTTTGTGGATACCTGACCATATGTCTTGTGGAACATCCCCTTCCACATTTAGTCCCCATTTGCTATTATAACTTTCTTTCGGCTCCTCCCATTAGGGGTCACCACAGCGGATCATCCATATGTTTGATTTGGCACGTTTTTACGCTGGATGCCCTTCCTAACGCAACCCTCCCCATTTATCCGGGCTTGGGACCGGCACCAAGGCTTGTGCAACCCTAATGGCTGGGGTTGGTTTCCTGCCGGGGATCGAACCCGGGCCGCAGCGGTGAGAGCGCCGCATCCTAACCACTAGACCACCAGGGAACCTCCCAATTTGCTATTATAATAAACTCTATTCTTCTGGAAAGATGTTCCACCAGATTGTAGATGGCGCTTGTGTTCATTCAGCTTTAAGGGTGTTAGTAAAGTCAGGTACTGGGGTAGGTGAGGTGAGGTGAGGTGAGGAGCAATCAGCGTTCAATTCATCCCAAAGTTGTTCAACAGGGATCTATAGCAAGACGACTCCACTCAAGATCTTCAATTCCAACCCATGTCAACCATAATAACTGTGGGTCTCCTAGTTTAAGTGATGGTAATTCTACTACATCAATTACACATTCTAAACAATTGTGTTCCTCCAACATTTGTGGTAACAGTTTAGCGAAGAGCCACAAATGGCTGGAAAAGTCAGATATCCCAGTACTTTATAAAGTATTATAAATAGTACAGTATGAATGAACAGGACTTCACAGGCCATTCCACTGGCGCGAGATGGTGTGTTCACACATGGAACACACTGAGACATTACAAAGGAGGCAAAATCTGGAGACAAATCAGTCCTCACAGATTTGCCCACCACATACTGTCTAGTAACATATAAGCATGAGAACCCAGACTTCTCCTGTTCTCCCTCTCAGATTGATGACGCTGCGAATTGTTGCTGTGGTGATGTCATTGGTTGCCTGGCAACTGCTGCCCCTGGGTTACCCATGACTAAGGCTGCAATATGAACATTCCTGATGATTTCGGGGGGTTGTTGAGTTCATCTTTTTAAGATCTCTTCTCTTTTTTCAATATATATAACGTGCATGAGAATGCGGATAAAACAGCGACTTCACTTTAGACTTCTTAATATATATATTAAGAATGAGACAGACATATAATATATGGATGAGACAGACATAGCAGTAAAAAGAGATGATGACACAGCACATTCACACACACCCTGCGCCATGTAATGGATTCAGATGGCCTTAAAAAGATTTGGAAGATAATACCAGTGTTTTATTATGTTATGTTAAGATCTACAAGGAAAGACTGATGTAAGTATTTCATGTTAGGATAAAATAACATTGTAACGTGGTGGTATGTGCACTACATAAAGGAAATAATTTGAGTGGTCAATCTCAGGCTTCCACACAATGTCAAACAAATGTGATCAATTCAGTAGCCGCTGATTAATATGTGACCGTTCTGGTGCAGAATCTGGGGTAGACTTATAATTCATTTGGAAATAATATTGAATATTGAAAGACTGACATATGGTAAAAAAAAAAAAAAAAAAAAAAGTATGCAGTCACATGACCATCCCATCTATATGAATGCTTGTTGGACATCTCATTCCAAAAGCATGGGCTGTCCTACAACACTTTGCAGCTATAACAACCTCCAACCTTCCGAGATGGTTTTCTACAAGATTTTGGGCTATGCCATTAAGAATTTGTGACCAATCTGTCAAAAGTGCATTACTGTGAATGTCTGGTCTTGCAGTGATGTTTCAATTCATCCCAAAGCGATTTAGTGGGGTTGAGGTTGCGGCTTTGGGCTGGCCGCTGGTGTTCCCCACCTTTATGGTCCTCACTATTTGTGCACAGTCATGCTGGGATGGAAAAGGGCCTCCTTAAACAGTCAGGACAAAGATGGATGTATATAATGATCTAAAATGCTATTGCATTTTAAAGCATTAATATTAACATTACACTTAACTGGAACTATGGGATCCAAAGCCTGAAAAATGAAAATATTTGACCTCTTATAGAAACCTTTCCTGCTTTCTGGTAGTTAGAATGTTCCTGGCATCTGCCAAACCCAGATTCATCCACAGGGCTGCTAGTTCAAGAAGTGTAATATATCACTCTTGCGAACACAGAGTGCTGGTGTAGTGGGATTTACACCTACAGCTGACTTTTGGTTTTGTACACAGTGAGCTCAGGCTTGTGTGTATCTGCTTGGTCATTAACACACAATTTACGAAGCTCCTGATGCACAAATCTTGTGTTGACGTGGCTTCCAGCAGCAGTTTGGAACTCTGTAGTGAGTGAAGCAACACAGGATAGGTGAGTTTCGCCTACTTTAGCTCTCGGTGGCCCAAAGCTTTATAGCTGAGCTGTTGTTGCTCCTAGATACTTGCATTTTATGATACATGTATTATTTGATACATTGGGCATTTATGGCAACATGGGTTTTATCTGAGGCTTCATTTTGTTCTGGTCTCTTTGTGAGGTTTTGCTGCCATATAGACACATACATGAGATTTTCCCTTGAATGCTACCATAATATCCTGAACTGCACGATATACTTCAGGAGGTATGCAAAGATCTTGTAACCACGGCCTAAGTTTCCAAATTTTGTCTCTCTTCGCAACTTCAGACACACTGAGTTTGTCCTGAAAGTAAATCAGTGTCAGTAATTTTAGAAAGCGATCACAAGACATCACAAACTGTTGGGTGCTTTGTCTCAATCTCCCAATAGGCCTGAACATTGGACATCTCTATACCCAGAACCTGCTCAATTAAAATCTCTTTTTCTGCATGGGTCTGGATGATACAGTCATCTCGAAAGTCTTCCTCATCACTACTATCTAAGCTGTCCTTGGTAAGCATTGCATTTGGAGTCCACTCCTCCTCTTCACCTTCCCCTATCTGCTTTAGATCACTTGAATTGCCATCCATAAGCATGTTGATGACACCTTCAATACTGTATTCTGTAATCTGCAAATGGAACATTGGTGATTAAGCAAAATGACCGTATATTTCTGCTGTATCATATTTGATACATTTCAACACAATTTTACTATATCATTCTTTAAAAAAAATATATAAATACATTATTAGTTGCTTAAAAAAAAAAAGAAGTACATATTCATATAAAATTTTTTTTTTTTTACCAGACCTTTTTCAAAATCAGCAAAAATGTCTCTGCAAAAACAGATCATGAAGGCAGCCATATTGGAAAAGACTACCTAAAGCCTGGTATTGACTGCAGAGCGTGTATATATCCATTAGGGGGCAGAAGACAAGTCTTAGCTTGTATACAACATGTTTTTGAGGAAAGTATTAATAATGCAGGTGGTGCACAGGTCTCAGAAACTCATGTATCAAATATGATGCATTTGACGATATAGGGTTCAATCAAAGCTTTAAAGGTGGTGCCTGGATTTGAACTTGTTACCTTCCTTTCCAAAGTCTAATGTCTTAACCACTGAGCCTGCCTCATTTTCCAGTAATAACTTGATGAGGGCAGAAATATCAAAAATCAAGTCAATTGTGTTACTAAGCTTGTAAATATGCAGCATTCCACTGCTAGTTTTTCTCTTTGTAGTTTGCGGGTCCTCGATTTTATACAAAAAATAAAACTTCAGAAAATGCTGTTATAAACAGGCGTGGCTCAAACATTTGAATTCCAAGGATGGGTATCTACATGCCTTTGTTCATGACGTGTAGGACTGTTTTTTAAACAGTTAGAATCAATAATAATCTTTTACACGACATCAAGTCCATGCACAAGCTGATTTTACACATCCCCATACCTAAAGCTTTATTGGCTTTATTTCTTACCCATGTCGAATAATATTCTAATGTATTATAGTGATTCATATTTACATTCGAGCTGAATACGAATCACATTATTAGAGGACACTCTGTGCCTGTGGACATGTGACCTCTAATGTGGTTGAATCTGCAAGACAGCGCTCTCCACTGGCAAAAAGTGAGCACATAGCATCATAGGGTGAACAGTCCCGGAGTCTGGCCTACATACAGCATATGAGCAAGTATATTTATCTTACCATATATATATATATATATATATATATATATATATATATATATATATATATATATATATATATATATATATATATATATTTTTTTTTTTCCATTTATTATCTAAATCATACATATCATCATGCATTATCAGGTACAGTATACAGTATATCTCCATAGAGTGTCTTTTCTTTGCAGCTGTAACTGACTGCCACCTAACGGTGATGGTGCTACACTTCAAGTTACTAGAAAACTCTATGCTGACTCAGCCTACAGTAGTTATCTCGCTGTGTTCCTAACCTCTGTAGATCATCACACAAGTCAGAAGTGGAGCTCATGATATCCAAGATGTTCTACCTTTTAGGAGCTGGAGCAGAAGTAGTAGGAACAAAGTCTGATTTCTGACTCGATGTTCTGGAAAATCACAGCATCTGATTTTCAGGCGAGTTAACGCTTCTTCACAAAATATTTTCCATTATAATTTGCATAATAAGTTAAATAAATGTTTTAACCTCCTAGCAAATGCAACTCATGTAGCAGCACCCCCAAAACCACCAGCTTCAATATTTCACAATTTTGACAGGTTAATACGAGGTGGTATCAAAAAGGTTCAAGAATAGTTTTATAACACACCAACAGATGGCAGCACAAGGCTGCGCGCACAGTAACAGGGAGCACCGACCTTCATACGTCAAGTGTGCCAAAAGACATAATTTTGTGTACAGAAGCTGCGCAACTGGTTCTATTCTGACCAGTGTAATGTTCTGTAATTCTGACCAGTAAAATGTTCTGGTCAATAAGCTGCAGGGAAACCCTGGGTACTGGATTTAAGGTGAATTTTACTTTGACGAATCACACGTAGTTACACCACTTCATAGTATTGAAATCTTTATAATTCTTCAGGAATGCTTTGAAGGACATGACATCATTTGGCCTCCAAATTCACCAAGTATCTTTCCCAGAACTGACATGTGGGATGTGCTAAACAAACAAACAAGTTTGGTCCCATCTAGGGCTGGGGTTAAGACCTTAGGTTAAGACCTAATGTTCAGAGTCTGGCATGTAGGTTATTTGTAGGTTTGGGGTTTAGGATTAAGGGTTAAGGGATTGGTTTGAGGCCGAGGGTTAAGGGTTTGGTCTTAAAGTTAAGGTTTAGGATCAGGGGTTAGGGATTAGGCTTAGGGTTAATGGATAGGATTAGGGCTTAGGGGTAAGGGTTAGAGGCAGAGGTTAGGGTTTAGGGATAAGGGTTAGGGCTTAAGGTTAAGATTAGGGTCAGGGTTTAGGTGTAATAGTTAGGGTTAGGAATTGCAGATGGGGCTTAGGGTTAAGGGTGAGGGCCAGGGGTTAGGATTGGGTTTAGGGTTTGAGTTAAAGCTGAACTTTAAGTTTGGGGTCATGGATGCAGGACTTCTTAAAAGATCTGTAATGTCTAGTTGCTGGATACCACAGCATGCCTTGCGGTTTTGAGGAGTCCATGTCTTGCTCTTGAACAAGTAATAAAAGCAGTATTCATTCTAATGAGAATAAACCTCACAGCCACAGGATAAATACAGATGTTCAGAACAAGGAAAGAAAGCCAGCACATAGTTACTGTACATGAGATCTTCATTAGGTGTTTTCTAGCTGGACCCATTTTACCCATTATATTTAAAATTTCAATACAATTTCTATTCCTATTTTTAATATTTACAGTACCTGTATAAACTATTCATAATTCAGGCTCATCCCGTAAAAAGACATCATTGTGCTGAAAACAGATTTATTCATGAATAAAAAAAAAACAATGCCAAAACACCAAATTGAACCAACCACCACCAATTTATTAAAGCTAATACTGTCGGTTAGATGGATAAGCAATATATTTATCATAGTAACAAAAAGAATAGCAGCAGAGTGGGAAAAAAAAATCAACAAGTGATGTGTTTTGATGACACTGATGAAACAATAGAAAAACCTCCTGCTCATATGATGCATCACAGAATCTGATTTTGCATTGAGGTTTAAACAGAAACCCAGTTTGGTATTACAGAATGGAACATGCAGAATTATAATTGTATAAAACTCTAATTAATAACAAAATGCTTTAAAAAAAAAAAGAAAAAAAAAAAGAATGCTATAACTGCACCCTCCCCGGTCACATTGATTCAGTGGTTTACTGACATTAATAGTAAAAAATATATATACAGTATACAGACAAAAGTTTTGGGACATTTTTCCAGCCACAAGTAGTTCTTCCTCAAACTGTTACCACAAAGTTGGAGGCGAACAACTGTATCGAATGTCTTTGTATGTGGAAGCATAACATTTTCCCCTCACTTCAACTAGGAGACCCAAACGTGTTCCAGCATGACAATGCTCCTGTGCACAAAGCCAGCTCTGTGAACATGTGGTTTGGAGTGGAAGATTTTGAATGGCCTGCTATAGAGCCCTGACCTCAACTCTGTTGGTATGGATTAGATAAACGTTGTCTTTACCGTTGCCCTTGTGGCTGAAGGAGCACAAATCTTCACAAGCACACTCCAAAATCTAGTGGACCATCTTCCCAGAAGAGTGGACGGATATACTATAAAATATATAATATATTTATGTATTTTATTTATATAATAATATAATAGCAAATGGGGACTAAATGTGGAATAAGATGTTTGAAAAGCACATACAAATATTATTGTCAGTTGCCCACAGACTTTTGCCTATATAGTATTTTAACACATAGAGAAAAGAAGCCTAAATCCCTGGATAGAAGATCATAAAGTAAAGCATTAAAGTACACACTCACTGCATACATTTTGGCACAGTAAGCTGAAAAGGCAAATCAGTGTTTTCCAAATCTTAAAAACGTGCAAATCTCAAACAATTACACACTACTGTTGTGCGTCCTGTCAATATATGTACTTGGGGATGTAGCTATGGGAACGCCTGAACGTGTTCTGAATGCGTTTGTTCTTTAGTCCGGTGAATATTAATGATTCTACAGAACATGGTTCGTGCTAAGATGCGACATGATGCGTCGGCTACTCTTAATACTTTATACTAAGCTTGGATGATGGTTATTTAATGGTTGCTACAGTGACAATTAACACATTTTATACCGTGGTCATTCTAAATAATAGATTCTGATTGGCTGGAAGGAAAGGTGTGCTGCCTGATAAACAGCTGTATTCATAATAACATACAGTTACAATACCATACAGAGTGAGGCAGCAATTTTAGCATATGGATGGCTTCTGCACGCTGTTTAATTTGCACAAGGATTGAACACCCAACAGCTTCATTATTATTAGAGAAGAGACAATGCTGCTCAAAAATACATACAAGCACAAGTTCTCTCTCTTAGACCTGTTTATTAAAACTCATTCGAATTAATGTAATCTTATGCACTCCTTTATCCTAGTGTATGATGTAGAGCAGCAGAATTCTACATCTAAATATTGGGGGAAAAGGAACCATTACCTTTATCTATTATGCACTTGTCAATGCTGGAATGTGACCATGGTATAATCCACAGCCAGGTTTGCTGTTTATTCACCTCTACGTCGCGAAATAATATCGACTGACGAATACCTACCTGTGGATTATCCCTAATAAATTTGAACAAATGTTGTGAGAGTAAAAATAAATCGATGGATGTCAGACAACTTTTGGCCGTAGGATTGAATTTCAAATCAATTATATAATTTGCCTTCTTTTTTTTTCCAATCATCAGTTCAAATTTGCCTCGTGTCAGTTTGTTTTTCTTTCTTTTTTTTTTTTTCTTTGTACGAAAATTAAAGACGGCCTGTGTCTTTAATGATAGCTAGTGACTGCAAAGTTAATCACACACCCTCTCTTACACACAAACACACATTTAGTATTATTCCAGAGTGAGGTCACAGTAATGTCACAGCAGATTTTGGTTTTATTTAATCTTATCTATACCCTTATATATTTATAAAAATTCAAGCAACATCTAAAGTCACAAACTCTCTCTCTCTCTCTCTCTCTCTCTCTCTCTCTCTCTCTCTCTCTCTCTCTCTCTCTCTCTCTCTCTCTCTCTCTCTCTCTCTCTCTCTCTCTCTCTCTCTCTCTCTCTCTCTCTCTCTCTCTCTCTCTCTCTCTCTCTCTCTCTCTCTCTCTCTCTCTCTCTTCTCTCTCTCACCTTATCCAGTGTATAACACTCCATGTCACCTTCCCTACACAATCATGGGAGCAGACATAAAACTGTCCTCCCTGGACAAGGATGAGGGATAAGCATCTGTCCCTGTATCCATCTCTCTAAGTTCATAATACGGTGGAAGCATCTCGCTCCCCTCCACCTCGCTGGGGCTGTGGTCAAACGGCTTAGGCAGATCGTCATCGTCCTCAGCGTGGTATGAGTCTAGATCCTTTAAGAAGCCAAAAAAACCAACAACAGCACAGTCATTCAGTGTACTTGTACTATTACTGAAGATTCTGGCAGAGTATAATGACACTTATAAGAATAAAATGTACTTGACTGCAATTACACTGCACTTCTGTGATACAGATCTACAGATTATCACGGAATAATGGACAGTCAAGGAAAAAATGAAATCTTTTCATCACAGATTTGTTATCAGTGTCCATGTTGAAGATGTCTAATTATAGCTGTAGCTCTTTCTAATCAGGGGATGCACTGAAAAATATTCACTCACAAGATTACTATTGCAATTATCTGTCCGGTCCATTGTCCCTCCTCCACTCATAAACAAAATGTTCACAGAGTGATTTCTGCCCCAATAAGTCTTTTAGAGTGCATGTTTCAACTACTACTTTGACCACTGAGTGCAAATAAAAACTCTATAGAGCTAAATGAGGCAGTGGAGATGGAGTAAGTGGAAGCTCAGCGGTTTAAATGTTGGACTTCTGATTGAAAGGTCGTGAATTCAAATTCCAGCACTACCAAGCTGCCACTTATGGGCACTTGAGCATGGCCCTAAACCCTCAACTGCTCAACTTAATGAATGAGCTCATCGTAATTCGCTCTGGATAGGGGCGTCTATGAAAAAAGCCTTACGTGCAAATGAAGAACAGCCAATGCAACTGTGAATTATTTGCCATCAGCTAGCAAAATCTTTACATGGTTGGTCCTACAAATGAACTCAATCTTTAAAAGGGTCGGTTTTGATGCAGGCTTTGATTCCAAACCAAGCCGGAATAGGATTTAAACTCATAACCTTTCATCTTGGTGTCCAATCAAAAAAAAAAAAAAAAAAAAAACGCCTGCATTCACATCAGCCCATTCAGAAAAAAAGAAATATATGAAACGGTAATATATGTTTAGAAATGTGTGTGTGTGTGTGTGTGTGTGTGTGTGTGTGTGTGTGTGTGTGTGTGTGTGTGTGTGTGTGTGTGTGTCTGTGGGAAATAGTGTAGGGGTTACAGGTACAGGGAGTTTTTCTCACCGTCACTGGTTCTGCTCTTTGTGTCTCGTAGTATGTAAGTGGAACGCTGTTGTCGTTGTGGTTCACCGGCGTCGGAACAGCCTACAACACATGCACACACAAACACACACACACACACTTTTACACCAATTAACATAACCACATAATTAATTTGTTATATCTACAGATTATCAAGATCAACTAATCAACAGATAAACTCGTGCACAGTTTCTTCTGTGAATCTCTGCAGTGATCCCAGAAATCCACCATGTGGTGCTACAGCACCATGCAGATGAAATCCAATTTACACTTTAAAGGACTATCTCTTCCTTTTTGATTCTTTTATTTCTTTTTATATATAAAAAAAGCCCTGCTCATTCGTGGACTATTGCTTGTGTCCATATCTTGTTAGGGAATGATGATCTGTTCTCTTAACAAATCTTAACATATATGTATGTATGTATGTATATATATATATATATATATATATATATATATATATATATATATATATATATATATATATATATATATATATATATACATACATATATGTTAAGATTTGTTAAGAGAACAGATCATCATTCCCCATATATATATATATATATATATATATATATATATATATATATATATATATATATATATATATATATATATATATATATATATATAGTTATTGTGTCTACTCAAAACATTACATCATTGTATTTCTATATAGTGCAGCATGAACCTGCATTACATAATCGTCATTATCATTATTATCATTATCATTATTATTATTATTATTATTATTATTAGCGATATGATCTGTATATGACTTACATTGTAGGAAATCGTGGTGTTCTTCTTAGGAGGAGGAGGCTTGTGAGTGGGAGGACCACTGTAACACACACACAAATAAACACAAGACTGTTACAAGAAAGCTGATAGGTTCGATATTTTGCGAGGCAAACTGAACCTTTAGAGCTATATTACTCTCACTGTCCTGGTGAAATTTTAAAAATCCATTTGTGTTATCTCATCTAACTAACACACACCATTCAACACGTGAAATCCTTAACAATATCTATAATAAACTGGATACAAAGTGTCCAATGTGTAAACTCAATACATCGCCATGATAATTCAGGGTTACGGTATAGCATAACATTAATTATTACACATATACACCATGGACTGCTATAGATCCCTGACCCCAAACCCTACTGAACACTTCTAACATGAATTGGATGAATTGGAATGCTGACTGCACCTGACTTTACTAACACCCTTGTGGCTGAATAAACACAAATCTCCACAATCCCACTCCAAAGTCTTGTGGAAAATCTTCCCAGAAGAGAGAAACAGCAAATGGGGACTAAATGTGAGAGAGAGAGAGAGAGAGAGAGAGAGAGAGAGAGAGAGAGAGAGAGAGAGAGAGAGAGAGAGAGAGAGAGAGAGAGAGAGAGAGAGAGAGAGAGAGAGAGAGAGGGGTGAAGGGTGGGGACTTACTCTCTGTCCATGCGTTTCTTGCATACCACGGCCACAATGGTGGCGATGAGGGCGATGAAGAGGATGACTCCAATAATGGCTCCAATTATGGCGCCTGTAGCAGGGCCCTTCGACGTCTCTAAAAAAAAAAAAAGGACAGAGAGAGAAAATGTGTGTGTAAATTACAAAATCCTTGCTGCACTGCACACATGAAAAATCAACAGTGAAGTGTTAATTCACGGTATGAATTATTCAGTATCTACATAAAAGCTTATAGGAAACGTGTGAAGCACCAAGAGTGAGGAATTTAAGTGTAGACCTGTTGACAGATCCTGTAGGGCTTAATATCTCATGCTTCTCTCTTCGAAATGAGTGCGGAGCTTAAACTTCTTTCGTTTGAACATAGTGCAAGTTGAAAATGGCATAAATGTGATACCAAACTATTCCCTCAAATGTGCAATAGTCATTTTGGGATATTTCTTACTAGTGCAGTCACAAAGAGGAAAAAAAAAAAGAGAACTTAAATTAGAATTGCATTGCATTGCTGAGCGATTACAATAGCCTTATTTGTGTTTGCCTCTTGTTAGTCAGTCTTGTCACTCCATAATGCCCCTTCACTCCACCTGCATAACATTCTGGATTAGACAACGAAAAAAGGTCACACTGAGCTTAAAAAATTGACAAGACTTCTGTCTTGTTCCTGGACTGGTGTATAAACAATAATCGGTTCAAATCTCTGAATCGATTGAATGGTTGTTTTTACCTCACCAAACAAGTGAATTTCAATTGAACCTACTCGTAAATAATATTTTGGATTGGAAATGATATCAAGACAGTCCTTGGTAATATAACAATTAGGGCGGAGCTTTAATAGTGTTAGCCCAATTGGCTAGAATGTAAATGATGTTATGACACTCTTCTCTCATTGGTAATGTGACAACCACTACATTTTTAAGGGGTGGAGCTTTGTGTCCTAGAGCAGGATTAGAAATGGTGTAATGACAGGCCTTGGTAATGCTAATATCACTATGTTTTGGGGGAAGAGATTTGTAATCAAGTGTAGGAATGTAAATGAAGTCATGACACTCTTCAGTCCTTGGTAATGTGACGACCAAGAGATTTCTTGGGGGGTGGAGCTTTGTATACCGGTGTGGGATTAAAAATGATGTCATAACAGCCCTCAGTCTTTGATTATGTGACAAATCATATATGTTTAAGGGGCGGAAATTTGGGGCCGGGATTGGAAATGATGTGTGTGTTATCTCAAGGAGTATGAAAATCATTTCAATCCAACTTAACGGCACTAATTTAACCCCCAATCTTTCCTTTTTAATGCATGCTCAGAAACAAAAACCGGTGTAATCACTTTGTAATCCACAAGGTGGTGATCTACTGGCAAACCCATTTTGCAGACCTACACTGACCTGTAGTTATCTGAAGCATTGTGTGCTCTTGGATAGATGCTTCTGGTTTGCTCAGTCTATTTAAAAAAAGACAGCCCTAATGGTTTTGCAAATGATTTTCGCAATCCGGGATTCGAAAATGCGTGTGACGCTGACGCTGAGGTCATGTAAAGGACAAACCCTTTCCTCAACATAGAAAATATTGCTAGCAGCTTTCTGGATTGTCCCTGCCGCCTGCCTTCGAGTGATTTTACTGTGTGAGCTTGTCGTTGCGTCAGCTCTGTTGCTTCAGACGCATGTTGCCTGACTGCTGGAAGAAACAAAGAGATGGAGAGAGAGTTGCGACAGATCCGTGGCCCGACCAGAAATACCTGCTTACCAAAAGACAAACAAGGGGAAGTGATGGAAGAGGAAAGAAAACAAAAGAGAGACTCGGAAATCTGCCGGATGGTCTGACAGAAAAGAACAGACGCTTAACATAATAGCATAAAGTGGAACAGCTGACTGAGTTCACCTCCCTTTTTTTCATACACATAACTGCCTATGAGCACCTTCTCACACACTAATTATATATATGTATACACACACACACACACACACACACACACACACACACACACACACACACACACACAGATGTCACGTCTCAAGGCTGTCGATCAGACATCGGTCTACCGCGTATCGTGTCTTGGCCTGTCAATCTCCCAGAAGCCCCCCCAAAATTCCTCACTCGAGCACACATGCACACACACACACACACACACGCACACACACACGCACACACACACACACACACACACACACACACACACACACACACACACACACACACACACACACACACAGAGACAAGTTGAAAGGTATGGGAGTCTGTGTGCAAGGGAGAGAATAAGAAAGAAATGCAAGGCATGTACGGAAAGTGAAGGTCACTGGAGATAAAGGTGAAATAGGAAGGGTGTGTGTGTGTGTGTGTGTGTGTGTAAATGTGTGTGAAGAAAATGTCAGAATAAAACAGCGTGTAGAAAAATGTAATGCGTTCTGACCAAATCTTCTCCATCACACGAACAGAATCTTAAAACATCCAGCATACTGAAGCACTCCTGAGTGCATTTTTACATTCTGTGTCTATAAAAGGAAGCAAACCGGTGTGTGTTTACATAAGATACAATATACAGGCAAAAGTATTGGGACACCTGAGTTTTCAAACCTTTTGTTAAGACAATGCCTGTTGTGAAAAGCGCTATAGAAATAAACTTGACTTGACTTAACACAAAATTGGAGGCATACAATAGTATAGGATGAGGTAGCATGACATTTTCCCTTCACTTGAGATCCAAACCATGGTCCATCATGACAATGGTCCTGTGCACAAATCCAGCTTCATGCACATATGGATATAGAGCTCTGACCCTCAACCTCATTGAACACCTTTGGGATGAATGTGAACGCTGACTGCACCCCAGGCCTACATCACCTCATCTACATCAGTACCTGACTTTACTATCACCCTTGTAGATGAATGAGCACAAATCTCCACAAGCACCCTCCAAAATCTAGCGGAACATCTTCCCAGAAGAGAGTAGGTTATTATAACTGCAACTAATATATATATAACAACAATACAATTAGTTTAAGAACTAATTGAACTAAAAGTATTTAAGAAACTTCTCATATATGACATAAGACATATTCTCATATGTCTTTGAGTTAATTTGTCTTCCTAACTGATTGAAACAGCCTCCTTTAACCATTCAACCATGTTCCAGTCATGTGACTCAGATTCGAAGCCAGATGGAGCCTGTTGAAACTTTTTGTGATGGAAGTAAACATGCGCTGGGCTTCGGAATCATTATGCAGCTTAGACACACGCCAGTCGCATTCAAATTAAGGAAGTCGAGCGCGTCAGCGGAGACGCAAACCTTTGAGGTTTGCTAATAGAGAGTGGTCTAACTGCTGACTCAACTGCTGACATGTTTCGTCTGAGTGTAATGAGGTTGAGAATTAGAGAGAAAGAGAGAGAGAGAATGAGAATGAGAAAGACTCCATTTCACTGTCCCACAGGAGGAAAGTTTGTGCTCCCAAAACACACCTAAGACAGAGCTATACATCCTCATCTGACACACTTTATTACCAAATTCCACCCACACACACCAGATTACATCCACACATACAATATCTCCTGGTCTGCCATAATATTAGGAACACTGAGAGACCTGCCTTCCCTCTGTTTGCTGAGAATATCAGAACTGCTCTCATTACTGTTTTGCTCTTTTTTCCCTTTTTAATTTCACCAAATTCTGTATATATTCCATGCTTTATATAAAATATTAGTATTTTAATTGCTTTTATTTTATTTATTATATTTGCTTTCTCTCATTTTCTTCCCTTTGCACTTGCTTTGGTAATACAAATGTACACCAGTGGTGTAAAGTATGTGAGTAAAAGTACTTTGTTACTGTAGTTAAGTCATTTATTTGCTACTTTCTAGTTCTACTAGTTTTTGAGTATCAGAGATATAAAATCTTAATATCTTTCTAGTTTTACTAATGTTTGAGGATCAGAGATATACAATCTCTATATCTTTCTAGTTCTACTCGTTTTTGAGTATCAGAGACACTCAACTCAACTCCGTTAATGAGGGAATTTATATACTTTTGCTCCACTATATTTTATTTGACAATGAGTGTTAACAATTACATCTATTGAAGAGGTCATTAAGGCTCCACACTCATCCACCCGCATCTGCTACAGTACCTGTGAGCAACTTTTTAGCGTTTGCTCGCCTCATTTTCATTCAACAGCTTGAATAAATTCCAAAGAACTTGAAAAAAGAAAGAGAAAAAGAGAGAGCGAGAGACCTGCCAAAAAAAAAAAAGAAAAAAAAAAAAGAAAAACAAGCCACCCACCAATTGCCAATAAAGATATCTTATTTCCTGTTCTGTGTGTAATATTACATCCTCCACTGATATTGTGTTTTTTCATAACTGGCATGAGTGTGTGGTGTGTGTGTGTGGGTTTGGAATTATTCTCCAACCACTTTACAGCACTTACAGCAACCTTTTTACTTTGTGTATGAGTGTGCACGTGCGTGTAAACGCACGTGCGTGTGTGTGTGTGTGTGTATATGTGCGGCCTTTGCTCTTCTAAGTGGAAGGAGAAAGGCAGCATGCAGAGCAGCCAGTGCAGAGGCTGTAATTCAGTTAACAGGCCTGATTAACCCGAGTGTTTATTACTGATGAGGAGCAGCAGCACTGGAGTGTTGTTACATACAGCGAGACGTGCAGCACTACACTGCTATAATCACGCCGGCATACAGAGCGAATAAAAAAATATATACGACTGCACGTGAGGTACTTCATCAAAACTGTCTGTGTCTGTGTGTGCGTGTGTGTGTGTGTGTGTGATGGCGCATGTGTGTGTAGTGGAACCAGTCTGCCAGATCGAGGCTTAATGGGGTTAGGTTACAAGCATGCTTTTAGTGTGAGTGAGAATGGACATGAGAGAGAGAGAGAGAGAGAGAGAGAGAGAGAGAGAGAGAGAGAGAGAGAGAGAGAGAGAGAGAGAGAGAGAGAGAGAGAGAGAGAGAAATCCAAAAAGAGTCAGACAAACAGAGACCTATAAGAAAAAGACAGAAAGAACAGGAGAAAGACAATTAATCAGAGCGACAGAAAGTGAGAGACAGACGGAGAAAGAAAGGCAAACAAAGAGAGTCAAAAAAAGTCACAGAAAGAGAGACACACAGCAAGAGTTATGGAAAGAGAGCAACAGAGCAACAGGGATAGAAAAAGAGAGAGCAGAGACAACAAAAGAGAGACAGCAAGAGAGACAAAGAGCGAGGGAGAAAGACAGAGAAAGAGAGATAAACTAAGATACAGAGAGAGCGATACAAACAGGAAAACAGAACACTCCACACACCCATTCAGTATTGTTGCTTTGTTTTTTTTTCTTTCATATCCACCAATGACCTCTCATACAGGGAACAGAGATAACGCAAAGATAATGCAAATTATTACAATTACCCCAAACCTATTCATAATACCAACCACAACAACAACAATAAAGAACAACAACTGGTCCACCTAATGTACTAGCATGGGAGGAAACCAGAAAGCACTGGAAAAAAAACATTGAAAACACATTTTTCTAGTCCCTTACTCAAGATTAAACAAGAGAAACCTGGAACAGTGAGGTGAGGCAGCAATAACTATATTGAAAGACAAAAAAAAAAAAAAACATATATAGTCCCCCCCCCTTCCCCTTATTGTTTTGTTTGTTTGTTTGTTTGTTTGTTTGTAGACATTCTAGAATTTAAAGATTTTTGTTACTGCACTATTACACTGTTGTTACTGCATTAGAAATAAATAATTAAAAAACATTCTTAAAGTATGCTGAAATAAGTGGAGCAAATCTTTAGAAAATTAAATATTAACTGTAAAACAAACACACACACACACACACACACACACACACACACACACACACACACACACACACACACACACACACACACACACTTACATGCATATGTATTACCCAAATGGGGTCTAACAAAAGACAATTTCATTACAATTTCATTCATTTTTTCAATTTTTTTTATTTTATTCAAATTCAAATGTTGATGATCACAAATGTTAATAAACTGCATTAATAAACAAAAAACGACAAGCAGATTTATGTTTTGCATTTCTTCCCCCTAACCGTGAACCATGATTTAAAAAACCCCTGAGGTACGTACTGAACCTTGAATTTCGTGTACCGTTACACCCTTAATACATATACAGTATTAGGGCTGTCAAAATTAACACGTTAACGCAAATGTGTTTAACTGCACACATTTTATTAATGCCCTTTTCATTACAAATATAAATAAATAAATAAATATAAAAGAGCAGAATTAAACCTTTCTTTAATTCATACATATAAACAAAAACTAAATAAAAAAAATACGCCAAATAATTTTTATTCACTAAACATTTGTTTTACTGTTGCGCTAAGTCTCAAATCAAGCACCAAAATCCACTAAGATGCCCACATCCGCCAATTAAATCCGTCCGTGTGGAAACATAGCAAAAGTTCAGTTTGGTGTCCTGATGATTTACGTCATTTAAAATATTACATAATTAAAACATTAACAGGGATATTTTGTCTTCATGCTCTATGTTTAGTCTGGTGTTACTAACATACATTTGCATAAAGCATCTATATTTCTCGATGGCCATGTTGATTAGAGTATAAAAGTATTCATTGAAAGTACATTTAAAACAGATAAAAAGAGATGAGATTAACCGCGATAAAAATATTTGAATCGACTGACAGCCCTAATATACACACACACACACACACACACACACACACACACACACACACACACACACACACACACACACATATATTTTATATTATTCTCACACTCAGTCACCTGAACTTGTGCCTGTGTCGTGCTAATAAGACAGCTTTTAAATTGAACTCAGAAAAAGAGAGTGTGTGAATGTGTGTGAGTGAAAGAGAGTGGAAAAAAGAAAGCGAGAAAGCCTATGATTGCCTGCCTGTGACTGGCAGTGAAAATCTTCAGAAGAAACAAATGCACTTTTTTTTTTACCCCAGATGATATTGCATATCTGCTGTGTGACACATGGCATTAGTGTAACAGATGCAGCCATCCAAAGTTCCCTCTCTCTCTCTCTTTCGCTCCCTCACTGAACTCCCATTTCCCACTGAATGGAGGAAACATTCTGAATATATACGTGCTATTATGATCTGACTCGGCCTATCAGTCTTTCTGACAAAAGCAGTGTGGTGTATATATAAATAATGTGTGTAAATGTGTGTGCGCTACCTCATGCATCACGCAAGCACACAGCTAATGTGAGTCGAGACCTAGACACGGACCGTGCATTTCTCCTGGCTGAGGATTGAACCGGTGTCAGCAACTCGGTCTCCTACTGTGTGTGTTTGTGTACGTGTGTCTCTCCAGGGGACAGTGTGGCTTCCGCCAGCTCACATTAAGGCATGAGACATTTGCCACAGGAGGAATCCAGACCCTGATTTTCATCCTCGACAAGGTCACTGTAAACATCCTTCTCTCTTTTAGACACAGTAGTGATTTACAGTAAAAGCTGCCTCACATCCTGTCATTCATTTAGATACAATCTGAGCACTGATGCATTGAATACACACTCACACTCATTTGGACGTACTGTTTGTCATTTGTTTCCACTATTCTGACACAAAATGAATTTTCTGTTCCTCAACAACATCGAAGGGAAACTAAAAACATGCCGAAACACATTCAAAGTATGGTATATAATGTTTTCAAGCATCACAAAAAAAAACAAAATGGCTTGTTTTCACAGAAAATGGATGTAATGTTTATGTGGGGTTGAATTGATTGCAATGTAATTGTGTGCGTGTGTGTGTGTGTGTGCGTGTATGTCGGATGTCTTGCCCAGGGTCTAAACAGCTTCAAAACGGGCAACCTTGTGATTACTAAGCCATTACTCCAATTACACTGCGTCATGAGCCTACAGAGGTGTGTGTGTGTGCATGTTTACCTGTTAACTCGGAATCATTTGGCTTCATTAGAGAGCATTCATGCGTTCTAGAGCCGTAATTGCCGTGTTTTCCCTGACACTCTGAAACCCTCTCGCGGAAATAATGTGTGCCGACTCAGACCAGCATCCCTGTCTCTCTCTCTGTCACCCAGAAAAAAAAAAAAAACCACGCTCGCATCCACCCTCGACACGTCTCGGAATATCCCCAGCACACGTTACTGCTCTATGCTGCCTCAAAGCAGCAATTACAAAGACAGTACATGCACACACACACTGTGGTAAAGTTTTTTGTGTGATGTGATGCGATGACTGAAGTAGCTCTGTGTGTGTGTGTGTGTGTGTGTGTGTGTGTGTGTGTGTGTGTGTGTGTGTGTGTGTGTGTGATTTGTCCTAAACTGAAAGCTTTTCCATGCCATAATACGCCGTGGCTATAAACAGCAGCAGAGGCAGCGATGAAGAAGGAAGCTGTGCATAATGGATTTTTTGGATGACTTCTGCATTAATCAGTGTCATAAACTAATATTCCCATGTGTCCTTTATGTCCCCTCCTCAGCTTCATTCTCTCATCACCCCTCTCTCTTCTTCTCAGCGTTTTAACGGCATAACTTTCACAGTGTATTACCAAGGCGGTCATAGAGCTGAGTGATGATCTAACGCCGCGTTTTCAATTACGGAGCGCATCATAAATCGCACAATAAAGACTACAGATTTCTCGTTGTTTTTCTTACTATTCTCTGTATGCCATTCTATTACACTAAATGGACCAAAGTTTGTGGTCACCTGACCATAAGATTTGTATGTGCATTGTACTTTAAACATCCCATTCCACATTTAGTCCTCATTTGCTGTTATAATCACCTCCACTCTTCTGGGAAGATGTTCCACTAGATTTTGTGTTTGTTGAGATCATTGTGTATGATCATTAGGTCTCTATAGCACAACACGATATCTTCTACTCCAAACCATGTATATCATATGTTCATGGAGCTGGCTTTGTGCACAGAGGCATCGTTCATGCTGCAACAGGTTTAGGTCTCCTAGTTTAGGTGAACGACATCCTCAGTGCCTCCATCTTTGTGGTAACAGTGTGGAGAAAAATCATTTGTGGCTGGAGAAGTCAGGTGACCACATTGTGTACTTTCCTGAATGGAATTTCTGCTGCGTATAATCAATGCTCAAACTACATTCCTGATTATTGAAAACATGCGTTAACGAAATGTAAGGACATAATGGCAACATGCACCACTGAATATTTTCTATAGCAGTATAGACCTGGAGTAGCACAGTGTATTTTGGAGAACAAAATGCATCCTTGATTTTCATGTACATTTTGCCAGAATGCCCTTATTCAGAGCGACATACATTTATCTCATTTATACTCCTGATCAGTTGAAGTTTAAGAGCCTTATTTAGGGGCCCAACAGCTGGACATTGCTGGTATTTGAACCACTGAGTTTTCCTGAAAAGTTCCTCACATCACTGTTTCTGTCAGTAACATCATCTGCCTTTGAAGCATTTCAGGAGAAATCCTTCATTCTGGTGCTTTACAAAAAATAAATAAATAAACAACAAGCCACCACAGTTTCCTCATCGTCTGATTGCATCTCTTCCAGGGAAGACACCATAATTGGCCGTTTCACACCTCCCACTTTGTGGGTAAAGAATTACTGATTAGTTCCTCTCCTGTTGATATTTATTCCCTCTTTCTCGTTCTCTCGTTCTCTCCCTCCCTCTTTTTTCATACACGAAGACACTTCAGCGTAACGATCTCTTTAAAAAACCTGTTCGCGCACAATGCTGATTTTCTTCCTCGCTCCATTCAGACATGTCTCTTTGATGAGAAGACGCACCTTCACAGTATCTCTGTGTGCAGGAGTCGAGGGTGGCGGAGAGGTCACCGTGAGCCAACGCCACCTAGAGGTAACTGAGAGGATGCTGCACAATTACCAAGAAGTGTGGGTTCATGTGTGTGTGTATACGTGTTTGTGAATGTCTATGTGTATGTGTTTGTGTATGTGTGTGTAAAACCTGGGGGGGTTATTTAAATAGCTGAGTGGGATTAGAGCGCCATTATAACAGCTAATCTGCATATACAACCACAGGGCTGAGCAAGAATTAGGCAAGCATGCTAAGCCTGTTAGAGACAGGTACAAGATAGCCATGTTCCCTCTCTCTCTCTACTCTGCGCATGTCCGCGCGTCTACTTCCAGAAAATCAGAAAATGGTGAATACTTGACAAATGACACTCATATGTTAATATGACCATCTCACATACTTCCCTATAGTCCTCAAACAGGCACATGATGGACATAACAAAACGCTTCATTACAGAACGTTTATGAGAATAAGGCAGCATGCAAAGCCTTTAATAAATCAAAGTAAAAACTGGTCAGTTGCCAGAGGCTTCCTTATTAACGCTGTTCCATCAAGCTACGTCCTTATCACTGCATCTGACTGCACCAAGCCTTAGGTCCTGCTACTGTGGCAGGGCTCTCCAGGCAAAACACCACGGTTACAGTCTCCCGGGTGACAGCACAATGCGAGAGGCTGAGAGAGAACATCGGTCTTTGAAATTCGTAGGTAGTTTGTAGCCAACATATGATTAGTATGGGCTTTTTGGACATTCCATTCCAGATTTAGTCCCTATTTGTTGTTATAATAGCATCCACTCTTCTGGGAAGATGTTTTACAAGATTTTGGAGTGCGTTTGTGGAGATTTGTGCTCATTCAGCTACAAGGGCGTTAGTAAAGTCAGGTACTGATGTAAGTGAGATGAGGAGGCCTGGGATGAAGTCCGTGTTCTAATTCATCCCAAAGGTGTTCCAGGGTTTAGGTCAGAGCTCCATAGCAGGCCAGTCAAGATCACCATATGTTCATGGGGTTTGCTTTGCACACAGAATTGTCATGCAGGAACAGGTTTGGGTCTTCTAGTTTAAGTTAAGAGAAAATGTCATGCTTCCTCATTTGAAGACATCATAATTGAGTACCTACATATCTGTGGTAAACATTTGGAGGAGGAACCACATATAGATGGAAAAGTCAGGTTTTTCCAAATACTTTTGTCCCTATCCTGTAAACCCTAGGCTGTTTAAAAAACATGAACCAGTCATACGGTCACTGCATGAAACTGATTTTGCTTTGTTAAGCCCTCGTCCCTTTAATGTTTTGATTATTCCACAAACACAAAACATGCCACTTGAAGAAATCCAGGCTTGGGGCTTCTACCGTATCATTTATTTTTTTTCCACATCACTGCATGAACTAACTCTGACACAGCAGACGTTTCCACTTGCGCTCTCCTGACGTGGCTCAAGGGCTAATAGCACTTACTGGAGGAAAACACTAACGAAACAAGATCAATCCTTTAAAGCGGATATGAGCTAAGCTCTAAAAAATTCATCGGTGCCTCTCAAGTTTTTTTTCTTCCCCCGACTGAGAGGAGGACTGAGATGAAAGAGAATGCTGCTTTTTTTTTTTTTTTTTTTTTTTGGCATGTTCACAGATAGAACAGGCTAGTGTCAGAGCTGATTAGGTAAAGACACTAGAGGCTTTTTCTCGAAACTGATGCGACCTGACATGGCAGAGCTGAGCATATTTATACATTTATGTAAGGTGAGATCGCATTAGCTTTCATACGAGTTGGCACCGGGTGCTTGGGAGCAGACCTGGAACAAATGTCAGGGCCAAAAGCAACCATGTGCCTAAATGCTCTGGATACTTAAGCCTGGTGTGAAAGGCTGCATGCTATCCAAAGATGAGAATGATCCAAAATACACATTCTTTATACTAGAAATAAATGAAAAAATAATAAGTACTTTTCATCAGGATATTTTTATGACTTGTCCATGGTTTGCTTCATTTTTTTTGCCTTAGAGCCATAAAGCTACACTATATAGACAAACGTTTGTGTCCATAAGATTGGTATGTGCGTCCTGTATGTGCGTTCATCCCAAAGTTGTTCAGTAGGGTTGAGGTCAGAGCTTTATAGCAGACCACACAAGATCCCAAACCATGTAAACAATATCTGTATAGAGCTCATCATAGGTCTGCTAGTTCAAGTAAAGGTCAAAATTAATGCAACCACATCCAAAGACACCCTGTTTGCCTCAAACTTTGTGGTAAAAGTTTGGGTAAGAACCACATATAGACTGGAAGGTCAGACGTCCCAATACATTTGTCTATACAGAGTAATGTAGTAACCTCAACCATATTAGTCAGGCGGCCATCTTTGATAATCACTTGTCTCCTGTTTATTATACTTTGGGAACAATTTCCTAAGTTTGAACATTTGAACTACTTTGAACTACTTACTGTTTAAACATTTGCTCGCTTTCTGTATTGTATGCTGTATTTTTCTGATTTGAAATAGCAATTAAAAGCTATGAAGACGTGTATTTTGTGAAAAGACCCTTAGCTATATAGCTTGTAATTCCAGTGCAAAATTAAAGACACACATTGACCACCAGCAATTGTCGTTTTGATTACTGTACACTAGAAGGAAATTGTTTCCGAATGTGGATGTACGTACATTATATATATATATATATATATATATATATATATATATATATATATATATATATATATATACATATATATATATATATATATACATATATACACACACATAAAAATGATATAGGCTATATAAGTGCATCTGCTGCTTTGGGCTGTGTCAGGTTTTGCCTGCTGTTATCCAAAAAAAAAAAAGACCAAGTGGCTAATTTGTGCACACGTTAATGGAAAGTCCTCTTGGCAATGATTAAACTGGCTATGGAAAAACGAACCGTACGTACATGAAAAACCTGTCCGGTCCTTGACACAGACCTTGAAGATCTGACTAGGGTGCCATCTAGAGAGAGAGAAGGCATCAATTCGCCCTGTCCAAAGTACCTACAGGTAGAGCCTTAGGCTTTAGGGTGAAGTTAGGGTCAACTTTGTCATTATCACAATTGCAAAGCCAATGATTTAGAATATAGACAGAAATGCAAACTAAAAAATTGTAGGGTTACAGGTGCACTTTTCTTTTCCAGCAAATGCTTATTGCATCCCAAGCCTTCATCATGAACACTAAGAGTGGCTTGAATGAGCACAAATGGAACATCTAGTGGAACATGTTTCTAGAAGAGTGGAGGTTATTATAATATCAATGTGGACGAAATGTGGAATAGGAGCACCTACCAATCTTATGGTCTGGTGTCCACAAACTTTTGTCCATATACTCTATGCAACACTGTATAGGTAAAAATAATGGTGGAAAATGGCATTAAGGTTAAGTTAGGTAAATAGGAACTATTGTGTAGTAGATTGGGGTAACTGTATGATGTATGCCATATGGTTCAGTAGGAGGTGAGGAAACTCGTGCACAACATGCATTGTTAGCTGTTTACATGACATATTGGCAGGAACATACTGGATAAACAATTACAGGTGCTTGTTTTATTGTCAATGCATGAAAGTGTGCAAAAATCTGTCTGACATGATGAAGCTTTCTACCTTCCACCTGATTTGTCAATGTGATGTCACCTGACAGGTTCCCTTATGTCATGACATTCTCGACGTCCCAGAAACCCCAATTTGCTAAATAAAACAATAAATAGCTTTAGAGCAAAACTAATATCGCAAAAATACGCAACAAAACAATCATATATAACAAATCTAGGATCTAGAAGCCAAAATGTGTGTGCCCTTGTGAATCGCCCCTCTAGTGAGGTCAACATGACAGAGTGTAAAGAGCTAAGACTTGTACTTCGGTACGTCGGAGTCTCCTGGCACCGTGCTGTAGGGATGTGCTAAATCAGCCTGAATAAACTGTGACCTATGAGAATGGTTTATCCAATACTTCTATTTGCACTACCATGCACTTTCACACTTTCTGTATATTACTGATCTGTCTTTGAGTTCATATTTAATCTGTATTCTCTCATATAGTCTGTATTCTCTTGTATAGTCTAAGCTGAATGTATAGTGTATCTGTATTTATATCTGTACGTTTAAGTCACCAACATTTAGAACCAAATTCCTTGTGTGTGTCAACACAATTGCCTAATAAACCTGATTCTGATTAAACACTTTTTGTCAAATGTTTTTGGACACCTGAATCTATAAGATTGGTATGATAGTCCCCATTTGGAGTTATAAATAACCTCCACTCTGCTGGGAAGATGTTCCACTAGATTTACGAGGGGGAAAGTGGGGATTTGTGCTCATTCAGCCACTCAGCAGTACTCAAGATCTTCCACTCCAACCCATGTAAACCATTGTCACGCTGGAACATTTGAACCGGTTTGAGTCTCCTAGTTCAAGTAAAGGGAAAATGTAATGCTCTCACATCCCCAAACAATTGTTTTCCTTTAGCTTTGTGGTAACAACCAAATATGGATTAAAAAGTCAGGAATCCCATATATGCCATTCGAATGCACAACACTGAGGTGAATAACCACCCGATGCATCAAAATCGTGTAACACTCAACAAGCCAGGGATCATCCAGCCGGATATCCAAAAACATCCTGTACAATTGTGTGCTTTTAACTTCGTGGTAACATTTTAAGGAAGAACCACAAATGGATGGAAAAAGCAGGCGTCCCAATACTTTTGTCTATATAACACATACGCAATGGTGCTGCACCACCAGATACGCAATGCCAGCAGACACATTTCAGGATGTTCTTCACGTCTTGTCTGCGTAAAATAAATAAAATCGAAATGCAAAAATGTCCAATGTGTGTTCTTCACCGAAACACTGCCCCGGGTGTCTCTGGGTGTCCACATGCATGCTAACAAATTATTATTATTTTTTTTACACAAAACTGTGATACAAACATGAGTCCACTCTTCCCGTACAGAGTAAGAAGTGAGTTTTAAAAACACTCAGAGATAAGATCTGTAAATACATGTTCTCACAAGCCAAACAGCACCGTGACTCAACATAGTCTCTCCTCACACATCCTCTTGCTTTTTCTGGGACTCGTGATTCATGTATTATCTAGTAGTACCTGTCTGAAAACGTAAGACTATCACGTGTCGTGCTGATACAAGGAAACAAACCAACCTGTCAAAACAAACAAAAAAAAAAGCACAGAACAATCGGCTGCCGAAACCGAAACACAGTGAAGTGTGTGAGACTGGCTTTTCTTGCCAGACTGGTTTAGCACAATGCCTGCGCTATTATTCCTAGAGGCTCTGCTGAGAAAAGGTTCAGGTCACATCCAATTCAAGTTTTTATTTATTTATTTATTTATTTGTGTGTGTGTGTGTGTGTGTGTGTGTGTGTGTGTGTGTGTGTGTGTGTGTGTGTGTGTGTGTGTGTGTGGGACTGGGCAGCCTTAAGAAGAAGCTGGTGTGATGATTCACAATGTGGTGACGATCAGTGGTCAGGTTTGGTCATCAAAAGAGTGTTTTTGCCACAGCTAAATGAATGAGTAAGTAAACATAAATAAATAAGGTGTATAACAGAACTGCTGTGTGATGCAGAATGGCACTTGCACCGTTTGCTTTGACAAGGTCTAAGCTCTGTGTGTGTGTGGTGTCTAAAAATTGAATGTCAAGCCTGAGGGGAAAAAAAAAAACCATGAGATAACATAGGATGTCACAGAACATGAGGCTCTTTGAACTGTAGGGCATTGTGGGAAATCTGTAAATGACCTTGGTTCAGACCGCAGTTAGGCAGTGTAAACATGGGCAATCTAAAATCTCTCTGTCTCTCACACACACACACACACACATATATGAAAAAACAAACAAATGCATGTGAGCATGTGAAAGGGAGACACGATCACATGCTTTAAATACACTGGGAAAGCTCTAATGATGCAGATGAAGCAATGGTTCAATGTAGGATTGCAAACATTCCGGATGTTTCAGACACCAGCACTTCATCGGTGCTGTAACAGTGCGTGTTTAAGTCGATCTTAAATGATCTTTTATGTGTTAACCTTTGTTGACACCTAATCATAAGATTGATATGTGCTTTTTGAACATCCCATTTCACGTTTAGTCCCCGTTTGCTGCTATAATATGTGCAGTCAGCATTCAAATTCATCCAAAAAAGGTGTTCTATTGCGGATTACTTAAGATCTTCCAGTCCAACCCGTGGAAACTGTTTATGTAGCTCAGGTTCAGGTCTCCTAGTTCAAGTGAAGGGAAGATTGCATGCTACCACTTTGTGGTAATAGTTTAAGAAAGAACCAAATATGGCTTGAAAATTATATACTTATACACCGTTCGATTGCGTGGCGTTGCGGTGAATAACCACCTGACGCAAAGTGTGTTAAAGTCGTGAAACACTCAACAAGCCATCTCACTGACCCCATAGTTATTTTCCATACACTGACAAGTTCAAACTGTTCATGTTTGCAGTGCGAAAGCGACTGAATGGATAAAAATAAAAAAATAGTGGCTAATTTGTCTCTTTTTTATATATATATACGGCTCAACGCAGCTCGATTTCTGCTGCTCACCATCATACACAGAGAGATAAAGTAGTTTTTTTCAAGGCTGCCCAGTTAATTGTAGGTTAATGCCGGCGTCGGAGTTTGACTACATTTTTTGATGAGCTCAGCGCTGTGTGTTTACTGACGCAGGTGCATTAACACAACGCAACTCCCCGGACTCGTGTTTGGACTGCCTGCTTTAATTGCTTTGAGGCATTGTGATAATTTACTATCGTTTATGAATGGTGTTTTTAAATATAGCGTTTAAAAGACTTGTGGAGAATTATTCGAATTAGTTTATTTCTTTGTGCTTTAAATTGTCACGTCTCAAATAAACGATATTGGCAAAAGTATTGGGACAGCTGGCTTTTCCATCCTATGCTTTTATTTTAGCGGGACAGCACATGTAGGACGTTTTGGAGACAAGGTGAGGGAGGTGAGATTGAAATGGTTTGGACATGTGCAGATGAGGGACATGGGGTATATCAGTAGAAGAATGCTAAGGATGGAGCCACCAGGTAGGAGGAAAAGAGGAAGGCCAAGGAGGAGGTTTATGGATGTGGTGAGGGGTGACATGCAGGTTGTTGGTGTGAAAGAGGCAGATGTAGAGGACAGGGGGGTGTGGAGACGGATGATCCGCTGTGGTGACCCCTAATGGGAGCAGCCAAAAGACGAAGAAGAAGAAGACAAAGGAATCTTATGTGCAAACTGGTAAAGTTCACTGAGGCTCCTTGTTTAGACACTTATTCAGTTCAGCCCACAAACATTCGATAGGATTTACATCATGTTTTCTTAACAGCCACTTGAATTCTTTCACTCTGATGCCTTTAAACTAATTCAAAGCTATAGGCCCAGTTGTGACAGTTTCTGGATGATGTCTTGAGGTTTTGCTTCAGTGTTTCAAGATAATCCACCCTGCTGACTATTTTCTGACATGTGCTAGTCAACTTTTTTTTTTTTAGCAAAACATCTCCACACCATGATGCTGCCATGCCCATGCTTCACAGTTGGGGTGTTAGTTCTTCTATACTTAAAAAAAAAAAAAAAAAAAAAAAAAAAAAAAAAAAAAAAAAAAAAAGCCTCACCCTTCCCAACACGGCACAGAGCAGTATGGCCAATCCCCAACAGCCTGGTGATCACCTGCAGACACTTCACTATGGCTTTCTTTAATGGAGTTTTTTTCCATGCAATATAGAACTTTTAATGGTCAATGTCCTGTATATTCTTTGGCATATTCTCCTGCTACTTCAAACTTCACTAGTTCCTTGATTGTGGTAGCAGGGTCAGTTGAACCCTTTTTTTCTTAAGTTAGGTATAATCTAGGATTATCATCTCATTATTAAAGCTCAGTGAGAGAAAGAGAAGCAGATGCACGGACGAATGACTGACAGTGAGAATAACCGTGTGCTTAAGCAGTTCTAAGCAACACGAGTGTTATTGAAAGGAAAAGGGGGAAAAGGAGGAACCATGGCTAGGCATCTGTAAGGTTCCGATATCATAACCCATGAATCGAAAAAACAACATGTCTTTCTAAACTTTATAAATGTTCGAAGTTCGAAGAAAAATGGTTCGCAATCTGAAAAGTGTACATTTTTGAAAAAAAAAATAAGCGTGCGAGTTTTTCCTTCGAAAAGATGTTTGACGTATGGTTAGAAGGTCATGAGTTCAAATCCCTGCACGGCCGAGCTGCATGGCTCCTCAACCGTCAACAGCCCAGTTGTATAAATAAGATAATTGTAAGGGCGTCTTGCTATCCGGCTTCACTCAGCGCACAAATGAACGAGGCGGATCAAATGAGGCAGACAAACACGTGCGGCAATCATCGCTGCATGTAAAACACGCTCGTACACACTCGAATACACCTATTAACAGGCTTCACTGAATGTAAACTACATTTGCAGTTCATACACATGACCACTGTACTTCCCAGAGCAAAACACAGAACATGTGTTTCGAATTAACATGAGGGGAAATAAAGGCTGTTCAGTTACAGATGAACATAACAGTAATCTATTCCAAATACACTATATAGACGTAACATTTGTCAACAACTAACCAGACATGTTTGTCTTTCTTTTTTAACATCCCATTCCACATTAAGTTCCCATCTTCTTGGAAGATGTTCCACTAGGTTTTGGAGTGTGCTTGTGGAGATTTGTGAACAACGGTCTTAGTAAAGTCAGATACTGATGTATGTGAGGTAAGGAGGCCTGGGGTACAGGTTTGGGTCTCCTAGTTAAAGTAAAGATAAAGGTTTCTTCTACTGCATCCAAAGACTAATTGTGCGCCTCCAACGTTGTGATAAGTTGGGACAGAAGCACATGTGGCTGAAAATGTCACGTGTCCCAATATTTTTGCCCAGATACAGTAGTGTATGTGAATCGGTGTTGGGTTCATGAGTTCCTGTCAAGATGTATATGAAGATAGATATGAAGATAGATATGAAGATGGATGGATTGTTTTTTTTTTTTCCCCTTGACATCCTGAGGTATAATCTTGAATCATCTTGCCACTGTTTAAGTAGTTCTGAGCAACATGACTGTCTGCTGTTGCTAAAAGAAGAAGGAAGCAGAAAAAGCTACAGACAGAAAGAAAGAGAATAAAAAGGCAGAAAATCATGGCATCATCACCATCATCATTATCACTCTGCCCGCTGGCTTTCCCAGCTGCTGTTCCTCCTCTCATCCTTTTTTTATTGTATTTTATTTTTTATTCCACCCTCTATCGCTACATCTGCCTTTACCCCACCTTACCCTTTCTCCCTCTCACCCCCTTTGCGCTTGTTTTCCTCCGTCCTCGTCTCCTCCACATTCTTTTTCTGACTCAGTGAAACAGGTCAAGTGTTACAAAATTCACCCTGCA